>NC_134569.1:139046566-139381566 GCF_050947875.1 Dermacentor variabilis
TGTCCTCTCGGTGAGCGAATATTCCCCTCATCTTTTAAAAATTTCAATACTTACAAGCATTTGTCTCGCAAACCATACTTTCCACGTCTCAATAATTTCTCTCGTCGTATTCGAGTGCTGATTGCCGTGTTCTCGTTTGTTAACGAAGCTTTTCCTCAAGTCTAAATATTTTAAGGCAGTTTGTCGTGTACGTATCATGGCCACGCACGCTTATATCGCATTCCGTTTCTCTACCGCGGGTGCGCTTTAAAACCATGGCGCTGCAATTTTGCTTCAGAAACTTTCCTTTCCTTCCTTCTCCTCCCTTAAACTGGCTCTCTTAACTACTACACGCAGAGACAAAGCAACAGTGCTCGCATTCGATCACGTGCTCGCCGAGCACGTGATCAAGCTTTTCCTAGTCTCTAAAGCCGCTCGAGTTCGCTCTTCTCCGCGGGCGGCCATTTTTCCAAGAAAGTATGCCTTCCAACCACTGGGTTGGAAGGCAAAAATCCACTATCGCGGACAACATCAGCCCCTCTCCACGTAAATATGAGGCTCTGGACAGGAGCTATGGCGCTTGAAAGTAACCTGGAGCTTGACGAACCAACCGACTGAGCTATCATTCCGGGCAACATCCAAGGGTCACGAGTTCAAATGACCTGTTTTCCCCATTTTTAAAATATTCCTCCTTTGAAAAACAAGGAAAAAATGAAGAAAATCTTCTCTATTATGTATGGCCACACATGTGCAGGTCATAAATACCAGGTTCTCTAATTGAGCGCCATCCGTGCGGTATAACCGAGCTCAGATTGGTCCACCTTGACTGAGTAAATAAGGCCCCACTGTAGGTTAAGTGAGGCGTAAAACTCCTGCGCGGGCGGTAGAGTATCCGCCTCGCGTGCAAGAGGACCGTGGTTCGAACCCCGGTGCCACGCAATTCTCCACCGAAAAAAAAAAAACGTGTGTTCATGAAATTGCACAAACAGGCCTGGACTGCGGCCTGATCGCGGTGACCAGAACCGGTAACGCACTCTCTCACCAGAGCAGGATTGGCCACCCTGGTGCAGTACTAGACCGCAACCTCCTATATGAATACCATAATCAAACCCCGGCTCTCAGTCCCCAGCAGCTGCGAAGCAACTGACCACGGCGGCGGTCAGATCTGTGACGCAGCAGAGGGTGCTAAGAATACCTGGCTCCGGACAGGCCGCCATTGGAATCTGAACCTGGCAACGTTTAACGTTAGAACGTTATCTAGTGAGGCGAGTCTAGCAGTGTTATTGGAGGAGTTAGAGGGTAGTAAATGGGATATAATAGGGCTCAGTGAGGTTAGGAGGACAAAACAAGCATATACAGTGCTAAAAAGCGGGCACGTACTGTGCTACCGGGGCTTAGCGGAGAGACGAGAACTAAGAGTCGGATTCATGATTAATAAGGATATAGCTGGTAACATACAAGAATTCTGTAAATTCTGTAGCATTAACGAGAGGGTGGCAGGCCTTGTGAAACTTTATAAGAGGTACAAATTGAAGGTAGTACAGGTCTACGCCCATACATCCAGTCATGATGACCAGGAAGTCGAAAGCATTATGAAGACGTGGAATCGGCGATGGGTAACGTCAAAACAAAATACACTCTACTGATCGGCGACTTCAATGCCAAGGTAGGCAAGAAGCAGGCTGGAGACAAGTCAGTGGGGGAATATGGCATAGGCTCTAGGAATAGCAGGGGAGAGTTATTAGTAGAGCTTGCAGAACAAAATAATATGCGGATAATGAATACCTTTTTCCGCAAGCGGGTTAGCCGAAAGTGGAGGTGGAGGAGCCCGAATGGTGAGACTAGAAATGAAATCGACTTCGTACTCTGCGCGCACCCTGACATCATACAATATGCAGACGTGCTCGGCAAGGTGGGCTGTAGTGACCATAGGATGGTAAAAACTAGAATTAGCCTAAACTTGAGGAGGAAACGGAAGAAACTGGTACATAAGAAGAGAATAAATGAGCTAGTGGTAAGAGGGAATCTAGAGGAATTCCGGATCAAGCTACAGAACAGGTATTCGGCTTTAACTCAGGAAGAGGACCTTAGTGTTGAAGTAATGAACGACAATCTTATGGGCATCATTAAGGAGTGCGCAATAGAAGTCGGTGGTAACTCCGTTAGGCAGGAGACCAGCAAGCTATCGCAGGAGACGAAAGATCTGATCAAGAAACGCTAATGTATGAAGGCCTCTAACCCGACAGCTAGAATAGAACTGGCACAACTTTCGAAGTTAATCAACAAGCGTAAGACAGCTGAGATAAGGAACCATAATATGCATAGAATTGAACAGGCTCTCAGGAACGGAGGAAGCCTAAAAGCAGTGAAGAAGAAACTAGGAATAGGCAAAATCAGATGTATGCGTTAAGAGACAAAGCCGGCAATATCGTTACTAATATGGATGAGATAGTTCAAGTGACTGAGGAGTTCTATAGAGATTTATACAGTGCCAGTAACACCCACGACGATAATGTGAGAGATAATAGTCTAGAGGATCTAGAAATCCCACAAGTAACGCCGGATGAAGTAAAGAACGCCTTGGATGCTATGCCAAGGGGGAAGCAGGAATTTGATCAGGAAAATTGATCGCAAGGTAATTGGTTGCAAACGTGTTTGTCATGGCGTATTTTATTTTTGTAGCATGCCAATTTGAAACTACCCTAATTCTTAAACATAAATTTGAAAGCGACAGTTTTTGGTCGAACACTTTCGACCTTTATGACCGTGAGCGATGCCTAATCGAGTAGCTCGCTAAATATACAGCACTCATTTCACAACTGGAGCAGCATCTGTGATACCGTTCTAAATGTTCTTAACATTTTAACTTTCTTAATTGCCTTATTAATTTACGCTGTTGCTTCCTCGATATGTACTTTTTGGCTGAATGTATAAATGTATGCATTGCGATGTGCATGAACGTTTGCTTTGACGACCAAAGTTGGTGGCTCTCTTTGATCTCTCATGTTCCGCACGCAATGTGTCCACTTATGAGTGCTTTGATTTCATATCCTTTTTCATCTCATTGCTATCTTATTTTATTATTATATGTGATTAGTATTAACTTGTACATAAACTCACTCCAGTAACAGTTCCATAACACTATACCACAATCATCATCATCAGCAGCAGCAGCCTGGTTACGCCCACTGCAGGGCAAAGGCCTCTGCCATACTTCTCCAACTACCACGGTCATGTACAAATTATGGCCATGTTGTCACTGCAAACTTCTTAATCTCATCCGCCCACCTACGTTTCTGCCGCGCCCTGCTACGCTTCCCTTCCCTTGGAATCCATTCCGCAACCGTTAATGACCATCGGTTATCTTCCCTCCTCATTCCGTGTACGGCCCATGCCCATTTCTTTTTCTTGATTTCAAGTAAGATGTCCTTTACCCTTGTTTGTTCCCTTACCCAATCTGTTCTTTTCGTATCTCTTAAAGTTACACCCATCATTCTTCTTTCCATAGCAAGTTGCGTCGTCCTCAATTTCAGCAGAACCCTTTTCGTAAGCCCCCAGGTTACTGCCCCATACGTTAGTATTGGTAAGACACAGCTGTTTTCTCTTGACTTTTCTCTTGAGGGATAGTGGCAACCTGCTGTTCATGATTTTAGAATGCCTGCCAAACGCCCCCCAGCCCATTCTTATTCTTCTGGTTATTTCAGTCTCATGATCCGGATCCGTGGTCACTACCTGCCCTAAGTAGATGTATTCCCTTACCACTTCCAGTGCCTCGATACCTATCGTAAACTGATGTTGTCTTCCGGGACTGTTCAACATTACTTTCGTTTTCTGCAGATTATTCTTCAGACCCACCCTTCTACTTTGCCTCTTCAGGTCAGTGAGCATGCATTGCAATTGGTCCCCTGAGTTACTAAGCAATGCAATATCATCAGCGAATCGCAAGTTGCTAAGGTATTCTCCATTTACTCTTATCCCCAATTCTTCCCAATCCAGGTCTCTGAATACCTCCTGTAAACACGCTGTGAATAGCATTGGAGAGATCGTATCTCCCTGCCTGACGCCATTCTTTATTGGGATTTCGTTGCTTTCTTTATGGAGGACTACGGTGGCTGTGGAGCCGCTATAGATATCTTCCAGTATTTTTACATGCGGCTCGTCTACACCTTGATTCCGTAATGCCTATATAACTGCTGAGGTTTCAACTGAGTCGAACGCTTTTTCGTAATCAATGGAAACTGTATACAAGGGTTGGTTGTATTCCGCACATTTCTCTATCACGTGATTGATAGTGTGAATATGGTCTATTGTTGAGTAGCCTTTGCAAAATCCTGCCTGGTCATTTAGTTGACAGAAGTTTAATCTGTTCTTGATTCTATTTGCGATTACCTTAGTAAATACTTTGTAGGCAACGGACAGTAAGCTGATGGGTCTATAATGTTTTCAAGTCTCTGGCGTCCCCTTTCTTGTGGATTAAGATTATGTTGACGTTCCTCGAAGATTCCGGTACGGTCGAGGTCATGAGGCATTGCGTATACAGGATGGCCAGTTTTTCTAGAACAATCTGCCCACCATCCTTCAACAAATCTGCTGTTACATGTTCCTCCCCAGCTGCCTTCCCCCTTTGCATAGCTCCCAAGGCTTTCTTTACTTCTTCTGGTGTTACTTGTGGGATGTCAAATTCCTCTAGGCTATTCTCTTTTCCATTATCGTCGTAGGTGCCACTGATTCTGTATAAATCTCTATGGAACTCCTCAGCCACTTGAACTATCTCATCCATATTAGTAATGATATTTCCGGCTTTCTAGCTTAACGCATACATCTGATTCTTACCTATTCCTAGTTTCTTCTTCACTGCTTTTAAGCTTCCTCATTTCCTGAGAGCATGTTCACTTCTACCCATACTATACTTCCTTATGTCAGCTGTCTTATGCTTGCTGATTAACTTGGAAGGTTCTGCCAGTTCTATTCTAGCTGTAGGGTTAGACACTTTCATACACTGGTATTTCTTAATCAGATCTTTCGTCTCCTGCGATAGCTTACTGATATCCTATCTAGCGAAGTTTCCACTGACTTCTATTGCACTCCTTAATGAAGCCCATATGATTGTCTTTCATTGCTTCAACGCTTAGGACCACTTCCTCAGTTAAAGCCGAATACCTGTTCTGTAGCTTGATCCGGAACTCCTCTATTTTCCCTCTTACCGCGAACTCATTGATTGGCTTCTTATGTACCAGTTTCCTCCGTTCGCACCTCAAATCTAGGCTAATTCGAGTTCTTACCATCCTATGGTCACTGCAGCGCTCCTTGCCGAGCACGTCCACATCTTGTATGATGCCAGGGTTAGCGCAAAGTATTGAGTCTATTTCATTTCTAGTATCACAATTCGGGCTCCTCCATGTACACTTTCGGCTATCCCGCTTGCGGAGGAAGGTATTCATTATCCGCGTATTAGTCCGTTCTGAAAACTCTACTAATAAATCCCCCTGCTATTTCTAGAACCTATGCATATTTCCCCACTGACTTGTCTCCAGCTAGCTTCTTGCCTACCCTGGCATTGAAGTCGTTCATCACTATAGCCATCGCCGATTCCACGTTTTCATAGAAGCTTTCGACTTTCTGGTCATTATGTCTGGATGTAGGGGCGTACACCTGTACGACCTTCAAGTTGTACCTCATTAATTCTCACAACAAGGCCTGCCACTCTCTAGTTAATGCTATAGAGTTCCTGTATGTTACCAGCTATATCCTTATTATTCAGGAGTCTGACTCTTAGTTCTCGTCTCTCCGCTATGCCCCGGTAGCAAAGAACGTGCCCGCTTTTTAACACTCTGTATGCTTCTTTTGTCCTCCTAACCTCTCTGAGCCCTATTGTATCCCAATTACTGCCCGCTAATTCGTTCAATAGCACTGCTGCACTTGCTTTACTAGATAACGCTCTGGCGTTAAACGTTGCCAGGTTCACATTCCAATAGCGGCGTATCCGGACCCAGAGATTCTTAGCACCCTCTGCTGCGTCACCACAGGTCTGATTGCCGCCGTGGTCAGTTGCTTCGCAGCTGCTGGGGACCGAGGGCCGGTGTTTGATTGTTGCATTCATATAGGAGGTTGCGTCCAAGTACTACACCAGGGTGGCCAATCCTGCTCTGCTGAGGGAGTGCGTTACCGGTTCTGGTCACCAGGATCAGGCCGCACTCCAGGCCTGTTTAAGCAATTCTATCCACAAGCGGATTAAAAAAAAAATCTGGTGGAAAATTGCGGGGCACCGGGATTTGAGCGACGGTCCTCTTGTACGCGGGGCGGATGCTCTACCTCTACACCAGCGCTGGATTTTCTGACAATCCTTAGAAGTTACTAAATACCTTCACCTCTTCACACTTTCTGTGTGGGTCACGAATGGAAAGCCCACCATTCTCTTAAAATTTGCATTTGTTTGTTTTGTTGGCGTTCCCAAAGAAGCCGGGAAACTGTTTAAAAGTTTTATATAAGGTCTTGCACTGAAACCACCGTTAATATTCGTTGCACTCCATGACGTAGTTTTTTTCGATTTGTCAACAGGAACATGGCAGGAATTACTAAGGCAATATTCGCTACAATGGCCGCTCTGGTATTTGCTTTGCCTCCTGCCTGCGGCGAAGCTAAGCACCAACTGGTTCACAATGTCACAGACGCTTTCAAGGTACGCAAGTGTCCTTGTGCCTGCATTTTATTGGCAGATTATCGATAGATAGCGACATTGCTGCTTCGTGTGGATAAGTTATCCTTTACTACAAAGAAGGAAGTCTCGAACATAAAAAAAAACTACATGGTGCACTTAAGAATGCTCAGATAAATATTGATACGCTTCTTACTACTGCTTAAATTTTCTCCAATGCATGCTATAATGCTTTGTGACAATAATCTCTAAAGAGCTTTTATGTTTAAAAGGCCAGGAGGTATTTATCAATTTTCATTAAACGGGAGCAGAACAGTAACGGGTCAAAGCATTATTAGTAAAAAGCTAGTCGAAAAATGTTTATACTGCATAACACATAAATGTAAAACTTTGCGGAGCATCAACTTTGTAGTAGGCCTTTGAATTAAAGTGGGCCGACTTCTCTAGCAATTATTGTCGTTTTCAGTGCTAGTGATTCTCTTTATCCAGGAAAGAGCCCACTGGGCACATGCGTAGTAGATACCTAGAGGTAATATTAGGGATCCATCTCTCACCTATAGAATGTCTCTTTTAAAAATGTACTAGTTTAGGAATTTTTTTTTAAATGGCAGAGTCTTCGAGCTTTCCCGTACGCGTTGGCCATCTACGATGCAGACCTTGATGGAGACCTCGACTGTGTATATGCAGTTCGAACAGATTTCAGCGATGAACCACAGCAGGCAACTTACGTTTTACTTCTGAACGGCATCGGAGGGAACCAACCGTAAGTTTCGATAATGTAAATCAAACCGGGATATAGCGAAAGACTGTGCCAAGAAAATCGAAAACACATCGCTCAAACGCCATGGTGAAATTTAAATGGCGCGAAGCTTTTGTGGTTTACCGAGGCAGTAGTAGTAGCGGATAAGACGAGCACAGTATCGTCACTGGAGCTATATGCATCCCGAGGACGTAGAGGGACGTATGAGAGGCTTGTTGAAAGAAGAATGTTGATAGGAGGTGCATGACAGAGAAACAGGACCCCTATCTAAATAGGTTTCAAGCTTCAGGATGACTGTCTCACAGTATACGTCGATTCACGGGATTCGCCGAGAATGGGCACACACCTAGTGTTCCATACCGAGGGATCGAAGTGGCCTACAAGGCCCCACAGTTGACAGCAGGAAGTTGTCCGGTCGAGGTTCTCTATGTATACGAAGAAATATGTGCGGAAAGAAAACGTCGACGAATGCCAAACCCTGGGAAGGTAACAAACCTTCGTTTTGACAACAGATAAGATAGATAGGAAAGATGTATTTAGTGGGATTTTTTACAAAGGCAGCATATGTAGACATTAATGGCCGAAGTTTTTTGTTTGCGCGGAAGTTTAAGTAAATAATTTAGGATCAGATTTTGCGTGCATGGAGAAAAATGTCTGCCTACTGACAATTATGAATACCAGTGATGAGACCCGAGTCGCTAAGCTCGAGACCATACTGCCTCATCGCAGTGAAGCACATTAGCAGCTCTGAGACTCGAACTGTTTATAAACGAAAACATTATAGCCATGGAAAAATTCAATTTGATGGAATTTCAAATGCAGTCGCAGCATCAGCATAATTCCCTGTTGTTTTTTGTAAGGCTGGCTGTATTCTCAACCCAAGTTTAAAAATTAAGAACAAGCATGCTTCATCTTGAAGCGTTGCTTGCACGCTAGAATGATCAGCCATACATTCACTAATTTGTGATTTCATACCCAGAAGTTTGAGGGCTTCTTGATGTATTGCGCGCTTAGATCGCAACCGGCAAATACACCACCGCGAAGGTGATAGCAGCATGTTGGGTACCATTGCATAAAAAACGAGATATAACAGTCATTTCTGAAGGCTATTGACATTATTGCAAGGGTGAAGCACCTAAATTATATTCGTGTCCATGCAGTGCTTCTAGAAGCAAATCACTCCTGCGTTATTAGCCACCGGTGAAGAAAGCAGTTATCGGGCTCTACTCTCTTCCAGAGAACACCCAAAAAGGGAACACCTGTGAGCTGTAGAATTAAGCTGAAGTGTGTGTCGTCTGAAATCGGCAGACACAACATGCATGCTGCCCCAAGCCGGCGTGTTGCCGCAGGCTCGAACACGCAAGAAATACTCCAGCCGCATATTACGAGCACAGAGGGACGCGATGTGTAGAAAACATGTACAATGAAGGGAGAAAACATTAGGTGAACAATGAGTGTGAACAATGGGCTTTCGCCGGCATAGGGCACCGGGAACGTTTACTGTACATTCCTAGAGGAAGAGTATTTATGAGAACTCCTGCGTGAGCTTGAAAGGGGCCCCGAAACAATAGTTTTTAGCTCTCTGATACAACACGTACTCGAGACTCACTCCGGAGCGATGGCAATGCCTACAATACTGCTTGTGTCTTCTTCGCTACAGTTGTCCCGGCGGCGTAGAGAAGTCACTATGGTGACTTCAGGGGATTAGATGGCGAGAGAAATACCGTACGGGTTTAGGCGGTGGCGCGTGCCATCACGAGGCGACGACGGCACTCCTACGACGATGCCGGTACCATTTCAATCTCGTAGTAGACGCGTGATGTGCTTTCGAGAATTCCATAGAGACGTTGATGCTTTTTAGAAAACTTTGGCTGAGTAATCGTTAGTGCAGTGGCAATCAAAACCAGAGGGGAGAAATAAAGGCCAACGACAACGCCTAAATATGTATATTTTATACGGTTAAGGGCTGTCTGCTTGAAAAATACTCGAAGGAAAAGGTGCGTGGTAAGGAAAATACAAAATCACTGCCACATGCATTCTAAACTTTAAAACTATAAGTAAACGATGGCTGAGTTCAATTTTGAAGTTACCTAGAACTTTCTTACACGTGGATGCGTTCAAAATAAGCAAGCATAAAATGACAATTGACGTACGTGTCACCTTTTTTGTTTAGAGAATTGCTGACTGAGCTTCATTACCATGCATCGAAACAAGAAATGCAATATTTTACACTATAGACAAAGTTTGATTAATATTTTCGACCCTGTCTATGTAGGAATCATTCATTTCACAAATAATTTGATAATCATTACAGACGCAACATAACATATCACATCAAGCCTGGACCAGCCCCCGATGTAACATCGTTTACTATTGACGAAGGTAAGTATTGCAGCCCTAAAGTGGTGAAGGTCTACCGATTATTTTTTCATTCGTAATTTGTGATGTGGATGCCGGAGGTACAATTGCATTCCCTAAGAAAGTACAGCTAAAGAAGTACAGATTCTTTTGTAACGTGCTGCTGCACTCCCAGAACATTACTATTGATGCCCTTAAGCTTAACACTAACTATTACTACTACTACTACTACTACTACTACTACTACTACTACTACTACTACTACTACTACTACTACTACTACTACTACTAATAATAATAATAATAATAATAATACCACTATTACTACTAATATTACTACTACTAGTTCTACTGAGGAATGGTGATCACATCTGGTTCAGCATGAGTGACACTGAGACACACCTTGCATGTTGATAGTGTTCTATACACGACCATCTTTATAAAAGAACCGCAACAGGGTGATGTTGGGCAAGCAACAGACTTTTTGCTTAAGTTGATTCATCCGATTAGTAGGGTGCACCAGATGACGAACACTACTTTGGAGAAGTGAGCTTCTCCAGAAGCTCGATAAAAAACCGTGGCCGAAATTTATTGCTTTGCAAGTGACGCTTGCCCTTGGCCGATTTGCTAATACGTTCGACGTCACGATGGGACCTTCCGTGCTCTTCGAGGCACTTGTAGCGTGAGAAGATGTTTATGGATACCGGCGCCTGTTGAACTGCCCAACAACCATGAAAATCCCACAGCAGAATCAATCGGAAGCCTCCACTTGCATCTGTTTCTTTCCCCAGTGCAATTCCTAGTGGGTCCGATAGAATTCGGCAAGAACGGATATTCTACGACTTCAAACAGTGAATTCTTGTAGCAAATGCGAATCATATGCCAAAGGGTATGCAATTTCCATAAGAAATTTCAAATATTCGCAGACTCTTAGTTTTAAATAGTCGATGGTGGGCTGCGGCCGCACGCAGTTTTTCAATGGGCTTTCGCCAGAGGTATCCTCTAATTGGCGGCCGTGATGAGTTTCCTCATCTTAGTAAGGATAATGACGACGTGGCTCATGGCAAGGCGTTACATGCAGGCACCGACTGCCTGATCCCGAATGGACTACATTCGCTATTTCCTAGAAATACAATTTTATTGTCGTATAATGGTGTCAGCATGTAGTGAAGTCAGGTTAGGTCCCAATATCTTCTCAGAACTTAGCAGAATTTTTTTGGCATAGAGGTCGAGCAGGCTGTAGTGTCCCAGACAGACGTTTACGGTGAAGTTAATAAATGGACTAAAATTGGTGCATGTACAACCAAGTAACATCACCGAAGCAAAAAGGGAAGTATAGTTCTAGCAGTATGATTGTGGCTTTCAAATGTTGAAGCATATTCTGTTGTTGACCAAATGGCGCAACGCCCAGTAAAAGCGCTTGTGATAAGGAACTTAGAATTTTCAAAGCAAGCAGTTTTATGACGTAGCTGTATCCATGTTTCTAATACGGGGCATAAGCAAAACGAGGACAAGGTAAAAGTGGGAGCCAACGTTTTGACAAGTGGACTTGTCTTATTCAAGGCGACATATGGGGACGTATAATGTAATACTATCCCAATATGTTTTTATTCCAACCTCCTGACGTCAAATTTGCGTAACCACCGACGCGAGCTTCACGCAGTCACCCGCAGGGTTATCTGAACAAACCAATCAAATGCTTCTTTCGCACATAGGAGGTAAGTTTTGTTTGCTTGAAAAACGAATAAGATTGCCTGCGCTGAGCAGCTTGTCTTATCTAATTGGCTCACAAGAGGCGAGGAGCACACTCAAGTGGAGAGGGGTTCGATGGTGCCGAGCCACTGCACTGAATATCGATAACCTGATGAAGAGGGTGGGGTCGGCCTCTGGGATTGGTCCGCTTTCTATTACTTAGCTTACACACTTACTTACTTACTTAGACAACCGCACGACATGCAACGGAAGCTTAAGAATGACGCTAAAACGGACCCTCAGCAAAGAAGAGTTGACAGAACGAGGTCATAAACGTGCGGAAAGTTCTCGAAAACGTTACACGGTCACGTAGAAAGCTTTATTGCACGCAAATAAACCCATTCTCTCCGGCAGGGGCAAGTAGCCAGTGCCGTAGCAATCGGCGGCAGCCATCTTTTATTCCTTTCAGAACGGGGCAGCCAGCGGCTATTCAGAAGAAAATTCAGTTTTGTTCGGCACATTAATGCATCTTTAACGCGTACGCGTCACTTTGGCGCGGTAAGTTTTTGCGGTTTTGTAACGCCGTGTGAGAGGCAGTTGAAGTTGGTGCAACCCGAAAACTTTTGGCCAATAGCCGAGGGCTCATGGCAAAAAGGCGTCGAATCAGAAATAACTATTTTTGTTTTGTTCAGTCAATTTATGCATAATCAGTGTGTGCACGTCATATCAGATGGGGAGCTATCGCGGTTTTCGTGACGTCGCATGACAGACAGGTGAAGTGGGGGTGGTGCAACAAAAAATTGGAATAGAAAAGTTTGGAATAATTTTACGTTATAGCGCCCATGCTTTCCTCGGAACAGTATACATAGGTGGGTTTGTTATATAGGGGAGTGGGGGTAAGTTGGTTGGGCGAGGCAACGACTGACAGTGTGTTAGCGGCGAGGGTGTAGAAGTGAAAAAAAGGGGTGCTATTCAACGTTGGTAGGGGAAATTGAGGTAGCGTAGTGTGTCAGCCGGCCGTGTGTTTTTTCGTGGAAGGGGCCTGGACGATGGGGGGAGGGGTTATCTGCTCCACTGGAGGTCAGTGAGCTATCGTCTGTCTGGAAAAGGGAATAGATGATGTGGCATAAAATAATGCTTGTGCGGTCGGGCATGGCCTGACTGTCTCAACGTGGGAGCGGCCCGCAGCGCGCTGAGTCGCGTACCTCAGGGCCTTTATTAAAGTTTTGCATCCATCCATCCATTGTGGAAAAAAATACTAAAATAGAATAAATATATAAATAAGAGAAAAAAAAACAAAGGAGAAAAGGAAAGAAAAACAAGTGATCCAACAAGCTACCCAATGAAAAAAAGTTAACTAAGCGCTATTTCCTATAGCTTGAAATTTAGCGTAGCGAGTAAATTCTAAACCACCATTTGAAACATTTGTGCCTATTGGTTGCACCACCTTGAACGTACATTTCACTGTAGGATGTAGAGTTTAAATTCATAAAAGTTATGACCTTGTTGATTTAAATGCTAGGCGACGACTATATGCTGTGCCGGCAAGGGCATATGTCTCCTTGAAAAAGACAAGCCCCCTTTTCCAAACATTGTCTCCCGCTTTTACTTTCTTTAGTTTTTCTCATCGTCCTGAATTTCAATCTCCCGCATTTCCCATGTTTTCCACAATACGGGATATGCAACTTAAAGGGACTGGCAACCAATTTTTAAGGACCGACTTTTCTTATGACGCAACGTAAAACTCACCCTAGGTAGTGTTTACATCTGCAGCGGTTACTTCAAAAAGCACTTGGAGATTTAATAAGCAGAAATTTTCGATCTTAAGCCAACCGATTGCAATTACACGCCAACCGATTTTCGATTACAAGCCAACCAACGGGTGCAAGTTTCGTTACTTTTAACTACGTTTCGGACACACGGGATTCACGTATCAATTTGCTGTTCACTACTCAAGAGCTCGACGCGGAACCTGTCGCATGTAATCAGTCATCGTCACTTGGCGCAGGCGACATATCTTATTGCATATTGTACCACCTCGGTGAACAGGCGTGAAGTGCAATGCTGCAGAGGTTCAGGGAGTCCTGGCAGGAGGGAAATGTTCCTCAAGAATGAGAGAAAGGCCGCCTTGTACCACTCCTGAAACCTGGCAAGTCTCCGCTGGAGGTTACTTCAAATAGCCCAATCGCGCTGTCTATTTGATATGGCAAGGTGATGAAAGGAATGATCCTCGCCCGACTTGAGCGGTACCAGAAATGCAGCGAAATTTAACGTGACGCCATGGCTTGCCTTAGACATCACTGATGCTTCATGGACGTCATCGATTTCGGTACGTACGTTCAAAATCAAAAGACGTGTGAGCGATTATCTGTTGCCATGTTCTTGGGTTTCAAAGGAGCATATGACAACCTTCTTCAAAAGATTATATTTGAGGCTATAGAAATAGTTGGCCTCGGCGGTCGACTCTATCGTTGGGCACCCCGTTATGTACATATGCAGTATTTCTTTGGGAAATGGAAGGCAACCCAACTTCTCAACACTACACACACCGTGGAGTTCCGCAGAGTGGTGTCTTGAGCCCCGCACTTTTCAACTCATTTTCAGCTCATTGTATTGCACTGCTCATTGTAGAATGCCTACAAAATACGGTGAAGTTTTCAATCAATGCAAATGATATCTGGGTCTGGGTATCTGGTGTGACGAATCCTCAAGTGCGTGCAAGGCTCCAAAAATCTGCAACCTTGATAACGACAAACCTTAGCAAACAAGCCTCAAGATGCCCGAAGGAAAATGTGCGTTTGTCGTGTTTAGCCGGAAACCAATCACTTCATGCGCCACATTCATAGATGGACAAGATATCTCTTATGTCAGGATGCGCAAGTTCTTAGGGGTAATCATCGACTGCAACCTCTGTTGAAGGCCCTATGTGGCCTACTTAAAAAGCGCTTGAGAGTCATCTCTCCTCTTTTGAAGTTTTAGAGCAAGAACCTGGCGTACTTCAGTATACGCGCTGATGAAACCGTAAAGGACGCTGTGTCTCGGGTATCTGAGGTACAGCATGGCAGCCCTAACCAATAACTGTAGAAGTAACGTCTAACAACTAAAAACCACAGTGCTCAGCCCAAGCGCTCAGGCTTGTATAGGGTTGCCATGGTGTACGTCAACATGAGAAACCATTGAAATTGCACATGATCACCCATGCAAGATTCACATCGCCATGGAAGCGCTCAGAGCTCACGTCAGGCACCTTGCTCGTCCCTCCTTCCACTATATAACCTCACTGCCAGAAGACCGACCACGCCTCTTGTTGACAGAGAATACTGCCTATTGTGTCTATCTTCTATATAATTGAACAGCTGCATCGAAAGTTGTGTTTCCCTTAGTATTTGGTTCAACCAAAAGTTCGACTGAAAGTTCCAAGAATTCGAACAAAGACGCAACCCTTTACCCCAGCTCTCAAGCAACTTTAGTTGCTCTCGCTGTACAAGACTTACGACAATCATACTCATTCGTACGCTGATGGTTCAATCATCGTGGGCATTTCTTCAGGATCAGTGATTTTATTTTCCTGCGAAAGTCACCGCCTTGAAGTCCAAGATAACAGCTAGACGGCATCTACGGCCGCAGAGAGCACTTCGCATAGTTCGCCAGGAACCACTCTGTAATGCAGTGTTTTCAGTGACTTTCAGTGTTTTCAGGCCCTACGAACAACTAGTTCTAGAAATACGAGAACTCCTTCATCGCTTCGTAGAGCAAGGACACCACGTCTCATTTCGATGGCTCCCTAGCCACTGTGGCGTTATGGTCAACGAACATGCCGACGAGGCTGCTCGATCTGCTCATGAAGACGTCCTGAAGAAAGCAATCACGCTGTCAAGAACAGATGCAGCAGCATCACTGCAAATTAAGCTAACTGAGAAACAGTCAGAAATAACCAAGTAGGCAAAGTTCTACACAGGTTGCCATGCTGTTGTTCTGGTGCACAGTTGCCTGTCAGATTCGAAGACAGCGCGTAGAATCCCCCGAAAACAACCATGAGATTTGCGTTTTCTATAATGCCAAAACCCATTATTTCAATTACAGTGCTTCTAAAGTCAGCATTGTGTGCTAGACTACGATAATGCTTTTCATCTGATGGTCCTCCACCACGCTTCTTCCAGAAAGGGCCGGCATTGAGCGAACGCCGGCAGTATGTCCGAAGGTTCCTAAATTCTATCATGTGTACGAAGGTGTCCCTCGATTTATAACACGACACACGTCAAAAGAAGACATGCGAACAGGAAAAAAGAGAGAGAGAGATGAAATATCTTTATTGAAATGTCACCGCTGGGTTCGAAAGGAGAGAGGAGAGGCTGGGAGACTAGCCCTGTAAAGCTTCCCTGTCTGTCAGGTGGAGGCCAGGCCTACGGGAAGATAAATACCCAGTTTGCTACCCTGCACTGTGAAAGGGGTAAGGCGAGACAGAAAAAAAATTTACATGCATAGCAAGAAAGAAAAAGAAAAATCCGCCGTTTGACTACGCGGACTCTTTGCCGCCCGTCGTCTCTGGGAATTTCACCGAAATAGGCATTTTGACAGGCTGCTATCAAAGCTCTTCATTTTTGAGACTATTGTGTTGCTAATATAGCATAAAACAATGTGTAATAAGCTTGCGATATGACAATGCCGCGCTTGATTTCGTGGAAACGCAACCACTGTCAGCATGCACTACAATGCAAACAGGCGTGTGGTTACTCCTACGGGAAAGGAGGCCATTTTCGACGTTCAGACCTGAGCGCTAGGGCAGCAATCGTCGCTGGTGCGGCGGGCGTAAACTCAGAGTTGCTTCTTACATAGGCGTTCGTCCCTCGATATCGAGTACCAATCTCAAGAAAAACACCCAGATAACGCCGGTACGCTGTCCGAGGTAAGATGAAAAGTATAGCGAAAGTCTAAAGCACAACCTAATTCTTCTAGTGTGTGGGACAAACGGGTTAGAAACGGCAACCCGTTAGGCCTGAAACGGACACGCCGGAAGCCGCCACGTTGGGTTGTGACGTAGGTTCCGTGGAACGGAAGTGTGCGGTAGATCTCAAGAAAAAACTCAGTGCCCTTCCACTCTGTGAAGGAGGTCGCCAGCGAAGCTGTGTACGTGGGCCCCTTAATCGCGAACTTCACCTTCGCCGCGGGTCGGCTCGGTGTTGTACTACCTCAGGGATCGGCCCATGCTTGAAAAATTGTTAGTCTACGCACCGACGCGATCCGCCCGATACTAGTCATAAACACATTTGCTGTAAATTGGTTCTTGCAAAAAAGGAAGGAAAAGAAAAACAAGTATATAATTACACGTGATACTCTGTGTGGTAGAAGCGACAGTTCTTGAGGCACACAGAATTAAGAGAAAAGGCAGACGGACGAAGGGCTTGTCTGTATGCCGTTTTCTTTGGCCGGCGTGTACCTAGCGCAGGTGTTTTCTCAATGTAGTATTAACAAGCCGACGAATCTCAATGTACGTGCGAACATATTTGTCCGTTCAATATTTTGCAGACTATGACAACGTGGAAGAATGCCATTTTGACTACACAGACTACAAGAACTGCCTAATCTTGGAATTTCCCTTCGTAGCTGGGCAAGGTAAGAAGGAACGTTCTGGCGGTTTTTCACTAGGTTACTAAGAATTACAAAGATCTGTTGACGTGAATCCCTGCAAAGGCGCAGGCGATGCACAACTCGGTCGGTGAAGCACAATGGAGACTACGTTGCCGGGAGAGGAAAGCTTGAAATTCTGTCATTGCACCTGCAGTAATACACACTGTCCATATTGAAAGCATACTTAGGCCATCTTGAATATATACGTAATACGGGAAGGAAAAGCTGCCTTTAAATTGGAGGGGGGTGGACAGGCGGCTTAGGCGAGGAAGCTACCGAGGCTGCCGAGGCCACGATTTATAGGAGCTGGACAGCCATGGTCTCGGGGAACGGCAGCTGGATGCGACCGCTCGGGACGGACGCGCTCGCGCTTTCTCTGCGCGTTCTTGTGGGCGCGGCTGTCGTTATCTTACGGTGGCGCTGTGGCCCATCGTGGCGTGCCTACACGGGCAATGAGATTTCCTTGTTCAAACACCCGAAGTTAGTTGCGTTTACGACATACTGGACCGGATCCGCGCGCTGCTTAACTTTACTAGTTTAACGACAACCATCGTCTGCCATGGTTGTTGCCGTGCGAGGCAGGTTATTTATGAAGCTTGAACCGCTCGAGAGCAAATGGATCTGCGTGAAGGCATGTGTCACATTCTCAGGGGAAGATGAAGAATACTGAGTAAAAATATCTAGGAATTTATTAAAAACTCTAACGGTTGCATTACAGTAACACATATGGTAAAACTTATGCGAATGTTACGTGCTATATGGTATAACGATGAAAAAAAAAATTCATGAAGCTGTGCGCTTGGAAGAAAGACGTTCGCATGAACATTTCCCCACGAACATGAGAAGGAAAGAAAGCACTTCCTGTTGGGCTAGTTGGTAGCTGTTCTTTATAAAAAATAAAGACGCCAAATAAATGGACAAACACATGAGAAGGGAACGGGACAAGGCGCCTATATAGCGTCGG
The DNA here is from genome assembly GCF_050947875.1 of Dermacentor variabilis. Lineage (NCBI taxonomy): Eukaryota > Metazoa > Arthropoda > Arachnida > Ixodida > Ixodidae > Dermacentor > Dermacentor variabilis. The sequence goes on from NC_134569.1 coordinate 139,064,603, forward strand.
TGTATACGCGCCCTGTCCCGTTCTCTTCTGTTGTGTGTGTCCGTTTATTTGGCGTCTTTATGTTTTATAATGACAAGGAAAAGGCGGTGTATGCCCCTCGCAAGGCATGTGCTGGCATCATGTGACGAGGAAGGTGCGTAAAAGGGCTGCGCACTTGCTCGACATGGTGCAATACAAAACAGAATTGTTGAATTGGTATTGTGAATTATCTCATTGTTATCTGTAGTACTCATGCACTACCGTTTTCTGTCAGCTAAGAAAAGTAACCGCACTCCGCTGGACGCCTTGACGGCGCATTAAGATTACTGATTCTGTGAAGCCGCCGTAGCGGATTCGCGTAAGATTTTTTTTCCCCCAAAGCAGTATGGTCGCCAGCTTTCCTCGCACACGCTGATTATTAGTGGCACGAGCATCGAATGCAGGCTGAGGTTTTGTTCGAAACAGGGTTTTGCCGATCCAACCCCGAGGGGCGGAGGGGCGCAGCGGGGTTTGCGAGGCCTCTCCCAGGCACACACCCTGTAAAGCCGGGCGCCTGGCCCCCGTGGGTTCTGCCTAAACCTGTCGTTACATTGCAGATCCCTGGAATTACTAAAAAGTCTTTCGTTGCATCTATTGGCCTCAGGCAACTCACCCTGTTGCACATTTCTACAGAGTACGGAGATACTGTACATGTGTATACCGATGGCTCTGTCACACCATATGCCTCCACTGCAGCCTTCGTCATTCCACATATGATCATCGCTCGCCGGTTTAAACTAGACCATAGCTCAACATCAACTGCCGCAGAACTTGTTGCTATCCGGGAAGCCCTTCGATTTCTCTCCGAGAAGCGTCCTCACGCATGGACGATATTCTGCGATTGCAAGCCAGCTCTGCAAACGATTGACTGTGTCCTCAGACGGGGCCCGTATTATTCTATGGCTATAGAAATTACAGAGTATCTCGACCACGCAACAAGAAATGGCCACAATGTCACCTTTCAGTGGATACCATCACACTGGGGCGTGATAGGGAACGAACAGGCAGACGCTGAAGCAAAAACTGCTTTAGATGATGCTTGTGAAGTACGCATTCCGTTCTCACGAACAGACACAAACGCCCTACTTCGTCGCGTAAACCGCGACTCTACGTTGGAACACTGGGCCCAACCAGATCGACGACACAAGCGACTACACAAATGGGACCAAGAAATGAGATTTTGTATGCCTCACAAGCTCAATAGAAACCACACGAGCATGGTGCACCGGATTCGCCTTGGTGTCGCATTCACCAACCGTTATAGAAATATGATAGGTGCCAGTGATACTCGCCCAAACTGTGAATGCTGTGAGGTGCCAGAAACACTTGAACATATATTTTGCGTGTGTCCCGCGTACGCGCAAGAACGACAGCAACTTGTCTCTTCCATAGCAAACATCCATGAGAGACCGCTATCGGACGAGTTTCTTTTAGGTCCTTGGCCTAATGCAAGCAGCGCAGCCCTGGTAACAAGAGCCGCTGTAGCTTTTCTCCAAGCCACTGGGCTGGACGCACGCCTTTAGAGATACAACTCTGTGAATTTGTATATACGCATCTCTTCCTTATACCATCATCATTCATCAGCCCTTTCCCTCCCCGTCCCTTTTCCCCAGAGTAGAGTAGCAGGCCAGAGCAAGTTATAGCTCAGGCCGACCTCTCTGCCTTTCTGTAAATAAATTTCTCTCTCTCTCTCGAGCATCGAATGACACTCTTGTTTCTCCCGCAGCACTTCGGGTTCACCTCCTGAGAAGAGCGGAGATGAAATTCAAAATACATTAAAAGAAAGAAGAAAGAAACAGTACAGTCCAAAATATTTGGGTTTCATTATTAGATATGATGACAGAGCACAATTTAGTATAACGTTCAGTTACTGAAGTGTCTGGAATAAGGAGAAATAATTTAAAATCACAGATTACCGTACACCAAAGCGCATAATCATTGACTTGAGAGACCCGGCACGTGAGCACGACTTGGGCGAAATTCCGGGAAAACCGGAAGTAATGACGTTACTAACTACGTCCCACACAAGGAGGTGGTATGATATTTAATCGGCTCATGAATGGAATACTTTTGCCTGGCATAGATTCAACGTCTGCCTAGCAGAGTGGATGTAACGTCACTCACTCCTCTCTCGCTTCTCCTCTCCCGGCGCTCATTTGCTCGCTCGCTTGCCTGCAAGACCTGCGCGCGTGCGCTCGTTACATGCTTTGACGTCAGCACGTATGCTTCGTGCTTCGCTCGCTAGGGCACTACGCCCCGCCCTGTGGCGCGCGGTGCGCTTCCTTCTCGCGCTCCCTCGCTCCTCGCCCGCATACCGTACCAGGGGAAAGACGTTAGCTCGCTTAGCCTAACGAACACCAACGCCGGGGTACGAGCTCCACTAAGAGACATCTAAGTCAAATATTAGGGTCGCCTGCCACTATTATTTAGTAATTACTAAAATACAGGACGACCTGATTTTAAGCACATTTTCGAATTCGGTAAGGGAGATTAATATTACCAATGAAAAGTTGCGCTGTCTCCTGAAAGGTGAAGCATTAATAGCAATAACCCTGTATTACAGACAATTACACTATAGTTAGTACAGTAGATTTACTGGCCATAGAAACTGAAGTAAACATTCGCTTGTTAACTAAACAAACATGATGTCACGTGTCACAGACAAAGATGGACGTACGTCGTATCATTACCAAGAGTGATCCTACGTAATAATCCGTCTGGGAATGTATAAGCCAGAATGGTCACATTACTTCCGAGAGAAGTTGGCAGGAAAAAATGAAAGTATAGGGCTTTGTTCAGCGCCTGTCAGTGACAAAGGTGCACACAATGCGTACCAGGATAACGCTACATCTTCCCCGTTTTACGAGCACTGTGTGGCTACCAAGAACTTAAAGCACTTTACGAATAAGTAATCGGTGTAGAGTCTATTTGGAGCTCGCATGACGCGTCCATATTGCGCCTTTTATTGATCTGGTCTAAAGGTTTCATTCAATGGAAGGGTCTCTTGGGTGTTGGCCGCTTCTTTAACCACGATGTCCTCGTTGTCACTCGTGTCCGTTGTCTGGCTACTTTGTTGACGCTGTTCGGCCGGTACGGGACTGGTTTCTCGTCCGTTTGGGAGCCGGAACAGATGGTGTCTGTGTCAGTGTACGGTTCTTCCTGAAGTCTGGAGCCAGTATGGTCTCGGTGTCGAGGAAGGACGAAGGGCTGAGCCATCGCAGCAGGCACGTACCCAGGATTTTTTTCGTTGGGGAGGGAGGGGGGGCAATCCAAGATACCTGTTCTGTGTGAATGAGGGGGGGGGGGACCTTTTCTAGCATAAATGTGAATAATGCCCACCATTTACCATAAAGACCCGTAAACAGGCAAACGAGAATTGAAATGAGGTGTATCTCGCAGGCACGCCTGTGAGATACAGCTCTCCTTTACTTGGCAAACAAAGAACCACATCAAATGTACTCGCGCATGAAAGAAGCGCAGGAAGAACACTGCCAAGAACAAGTGAACAAGCGAAAGTGTAAAATAAAGATTTCTAGCAGCGTTTTTTCAATTAGCTCTGGAATAATTATAGAGAAATATACATTTGCGCAAAAATCACAGTTCTTTTGGATCCCTCGTTTACCAAGTGCCAGAACCAACTCGTGTTGTTCTTTGGGAAGTTGCCTAACAATGCGTGGTAACCAGTCCCGTACAACCGCGTAGAGCGCAGGACGCTGCGGTTCTAGACGTACTGCGCCCACCGCGGAAGGTTAGAAAAACACCCACATTCAGCAGAGAAGTGGCTACGTCAGGCGGCTCGACTGTACACGCGCCATCCAAACACGCGTAAATATTCTCCTCTTATGGTGGCGTTTTCTGTGCTTTCTTTTTAAATAGAAAGATGTTGATACACAAATATTTTCACAAACAACGGTTAAATTTGTTAATTTTTGCTTTTCCTTCCTCTTTGGATCGGTAGGCGCTGTGACGGCCGACGTGGCAGTACAGGTGGCGGTTGCGCTGGCGATGCAGGATTCAAAAAAGCCGTATATCTACACTGACTCACGCGCGGCCGTCAGGGCTTTCGCTTCGGGAATGGTTGCGAGACAGGTGGAGGCGATTCTGAAAAGCAAGTCCAGAAGTAATTGTGACCCCGTGCATTATATGGTTCCCCGCTCACATGGGCGACAACGTGCTGCTGGGCCGCCCGAACCCCAAGGGAAAAGCCAGACGAGGTAATGGGTAACAGTCATATTGTTTATTGGTTTAACGGTTATTGCAGGTCTGATGATGGACGCTGTTTCGCATTGGTTTATTTTCCACCTTATCTAACCCATATCACAGGTATATGGTTGCGAGGATCTGCCAGCGTCGCGGCGAGCCGTCACTCTAGGAAATAATGAAGCAAGTGGAAAATTTAAACGCAACTGGCGTTTTCTCCGGCTGTAACTCGTTCGACGAGCATAAAGACCTTTGGAACGAGTTGCAGCAGGAGAATACGATTGTCCCCATGACGACCTGCCCTTGTTGGATCAGCTGCAGGTTGTTCGCTTGTTGACGGGGCTGTTGCAGGTCTACATCGGAGTCAGCTTTGATCCCGCTTCTGACACCATGCCACACAGACACTCAGAGCCTCGTCGTATCATGACCAAATATGATTCTCTTTAATGTTTCGTCGGTAAATATATCAGCCAGAATGATCACGTGACTTCTGTGAGAAAAGGGTAAGGGAAATGAAAGCATAGCGCAGGTGTTAGAGCTTGTCAGGGGCACAGGCGCGCATAATGCGCATGAGGACGACATCACAACGTGCTCAGAAACTTGAACCAGTCGCAGTCGATGAACGCAAGAACTAGCTCTCACAACGCTGGAGTGATGACGAGCGGTGGCAGCGGGTAACCAAAGCTCCGCGCTGCTGCTCACTTCACCACGTCTCGGGCACTTAAATTACGTGATCGCCAGCACTAAGTATAAGTGAATGCAGCGCGCCTGAAGCCATTACCCATTTCGGTTCGCCCTTAGCCCTCACACCTACGTCAAATGACCTCGGATATAGGGCGCGCGAACAGCGTATGCGCTCAGCTGCAGGTACAGCCATGCGCCGCGGAGGCCGGGTTAGAGCAGTGAGTTCCCCTCTAGCGCGCAGTCTATCATGTGACCTGCAACAATGAGCAAACGGAAAGTCTCCGCGTATCAAGCCATCATCTTTCTCGGCTCAACTTTTCACGCTTGCCCTCGCACCCGCAGCATAAGCGTGGAGGCCACTCATTCTTATCACATTACTACATTATACGGAATATCTCAACGACAGAGAAGAGTTTCCCGAGGTGCCCATATAAATGGTATGGCAATAAAAGTGTGCCAGCCAAACCAATGCGAATGAAATAAATGGATTTGAGGGCGGAAAGGACAGCCTTTATTAAGGTTTGTGACGCTTATTGTTAAGAATTCGCAAGCTTGACTCGGTGAATGTCTTCATAACCATAGCTGGCTTCATTGCATTTTTTTCTTCTCAAAGTACACTGTCCTCAATTCCGTACAGTGCGTTTGAAATGCCTAATTTGTGGAATGCTCACTTTATGAGCTATAGCGTAATGTCTCCACGTGCAAGGATGGTCCGGTTGATTACTTCAGTAAGTGAACTATACAGGTAGAAGGTGTGTTGAGGTAGGAACCTGAATTTGTCTGGAGCATCAAGTCGAACGTTTGAAACTTTCCTCGAATTCCCAGGTTTGATCTACATCGCTATGGGCAATCAGGAATTTCTTCGCGTCCTAATCAAATCAGCATCATGTTTATCTGCCTGGTGACGTTGGGATGTGCTGCTAAACCACATCCAGGAGTCTAAGCTAGTTCCCGGCTTCCGAACGTTACTATAAATATATTGAACCATATTACGAGCATATACGGTGATTAACTCAGCAATCCATCATAAAAGGCTGCAGATATAGTGAATTATTTGGTGCAAACCTAGGGTGTACTATTTCTATACCTACTTCCACAAGCAGTCATTTTGCTAGCTTTTGGACTCTTCGCACACCATGCAGGGGAACACAGTTCCAGGAACTACGGGGCGTAGTCAATATTGGATGTTCTTGCGCTCCTGTTCAAGGAAGACGGAGCACATCAGCCCCGTTGGGCACTATATGCAGACACTGCACATTGCAGAGGACTGCACACGCTAAGCGTCTGACCAGCGGAGAATGTTGTATTTTAACGCGATAGCGTAAATACAACACATCGGGTGTTACAGAAAATCCGGTGTCCGTGTTGGCGGAGCTGTCCGTGAGCCACGCCTTGTTTTATGACATCCGATATATGCGGGTTATATTGCCACAGCATTCTATCACTAAAGTTGCTCATACCTTGCCTTACATTCTTGACAAGCTCGTTGGACGAATTTCGAGAATGACAGTCCACAAACAACTGTAATGAGATAAAGTACTGACAGCATACGTTGTTGTGTTATAGTTTGTCAGACTTAAGTATTAAAAGTGCGAAACAATAAGAGAAGCCTGTCACTGATGCAGTTTTTTTTTGGTGTGGTTGTGCACAACCTCTGGGATTGACCCACGCAAGAGGCCGCATTTCTACTAGAAAGCAGCTCTCCTTTGCGCATTGAGTTCGCGGCCAGTGTCTCCTGGTAAACAATACGATTGCCTAAGGTGCAGCTGCCGGGAAGCGTGAGAAGCAGTCAGGGATCTTTGAATGCTATCGTATTCCACCCTTTTTGTCGACTAGGCATGCTTACTGAATGCAACGTTACACCCGCCATGTAAAACACCATGCCAGGCTTTTATCTTGTTCTATAAATGTTAGCATGAGTTAAGGCATAGAAACTATTTTGTCTGCGAATTAGGCCGTCTGCAGTGCATAACAAAACTCGATTGAGCAGAGCGGGACGGTGAGTGAGGACGGTCTTCAGTGAGCTTCCGCTTCATGTTGCATCCCCGTTACCTGTTCGTTTTTGACACAGCTGGTAGAGGGCCTGCTTTTGAAGAATGCCAAATAAACGCAGGGTGGTCGGTGACAATCTCAGAATTGGGAACAAGCTTCACCCATAAAAAGACAATGCACCTGCCCTTCCCCTCTGAGGAACAAGTCAGCTGGAGCCCACTCACAATTATATAGAAAATATATGTAACCAATTAGGTTTACTCATATCCCTGACGGCAAGCAAAACTGGGTGCATAAAACGGCGTCTTTTTTTCGTACAGACATATTTTGGTGTCAGTGGATTGAATATGGGACATGAATATCTGGGGGAAATATTATTGGTGATCCTGATATCACTGCTCAACCAACCATAAAGATCTAGCTTGAAACATCGCGTTTTTATTTCCCTATAAGCGCAGCATTCACAGTAAAATAGCAAACTCATAAAATTGGGAACAGACTCCAGGAGGATCCGCTCTCTTTCATATGTAAAGGACAGGTGCACTGCATTTTGTGCGTGCAGATTTCTTGTAATTCTGAGGGTATCATAGACTATATTAACTGAGGGCGTTAAAACAGATTAATTTTCAAAAACCTTTTGTGCGGAAACAAACAGGGACGAAGAAAAGGAAAGGAAAGCGCTCGTCCTTGTGTTGCTCCTTTTCTTCGTCCCTGTTTGTTTGCGCACTAAACGTTTTTGAAAAATGAATCTGTTCCAACTAGGCCGACTCGCAGTTATGCTTCGTTAAAACAGGTTGAACCGGCACACAGGCGACGTTCAGATAAAACTGTCCAATGCTAGGAGACCGACATTGGCGTCTACGCTGTGCACTAATATAGCAAAACCAAGGTTATGGGCTCAAGTTCAAATTACACGTACGTGTGCCGGCGCGCGAAAGTTCGCGTCCACGCGCCTCGCGTTCGCGTGCTGCGCGAAGAATCGTGGAGTGAAGCTACAAGACGCGCGCCCACTTGGCTGACTATTTTCGCTTTGGTAGACATCGCTTCATATTTCTGTGAGGCAGCCAGAGTACCAAAAATCACCGCCCGAGCACTCCGTACAGATGGTTAACAAGTGAAGCTGGAAACGTGCGGTCCCAGTGTTAATCTCTGGGCGAATCCCGATGGTTCATTGAACGACGGCTATATAGGCTGTCGGTTTTTATGTACGCAGTTACTACTTGCACTTGGCTGCACAAGCGTGCTCTTGTGCTCGGGCTGAAGCATCGGCACGGCAGAAACGTGCTCATGCCCGGTTCTGCTTGAGGCGCTGCTGATCGAAAGCTGTCTGCCCCTCAGGAGCACGTATCATGCGTGGTCTACCAATTTCAGAGCCAGAGAGAAACTGCTGCGCGCCCTCATGGCTGCGACGGAGAGCAACGACATCACTACAGGCGCAACCAATAGCGCGCCTCTTTTTCTTTTCTTTTTCCCCCATGCGCATGACGTTGCGCTGGAGGAGTTTTTGGTGTACAGGCGACAGACGGACGGGCGAGTGGGCTATCTATATATAGCTTCGCGGTAAGATTGGTCTAGAGAAGATATCTGTGCTCGCGCCAGGCTTAGGCGGGTACGATATGTCCGTAATCTGCGTATGCACGAGACGTCTTAGCACGATCTCTTGCGCGCCGGCAAGGGTACGGTAGCTTGGTCTTTAAGCTCCACTCGAAGCGAAGCGCGCAGATAGGCTGTGATTTTTTTCTTTACTTCGATTGTTCCACTAAAGTTTCAAAAGTAGGGAGTAACCGAACACGCATCTGATGTTTCTCACCCTGGGTTTCCTTGTTGATTTCTCTATAACTCTCTATTATCATTCGTTCTCTTTCTCCGCAGACTGCTTATTGTGGATTACGAAGGAAGCATTCGTCGATATGCCGGAAGAATGCATGCGCCAGTACGTTGACACCTGCGACGACGCGTTGAATTCGTATGACGAAGAAAGCTGCGCCGCATTCATTCTGTAGAAGCGTCATTTCTCGTGGCTTCGTCATCAACTGTGACAAGTTAGCACATAAATTCATGAAGGAGAACAGAACTGATTACTTGAGAAATACTACGCAGTAACGAAAACGCAAGCCGAACTGCCAAAAAGCTCACATTAGGATGGTTCTGCTACGAAACAGAATACCTTTTAGTAGTTTCAACTTTGGGATTGAGCGAAAGCATCCGCGAGCAAATAAAGTAAGCAAAGCAAGAAATGTGCCTTTTTGGTGCACCTTTTATTTTTTTGTGGCATTGTGGCAGGAACAGAAACATGCAGCTAATCACCAACAATGAACACACGATTAGCCAAGCTCAATCTCTAAAAAGATTTGTATTAAAAAAGAAACACAAATTTATACCCATCATTAGCAGGTGCGGGTTTCTTGGGCTTAAGAAAAGGGTAAAAAAACAGATGAAAAAAATTATTGCCACTTTTGTCCGAAAGGTGAAGCACGGACCACATTAGAAAACTTCAGGGTACCGCTTGAGCTCATCGGCCTGTGTTTTAACCGTTGGCGTGACGCACCGTGGAAGACAACGCTTGCTGGGCCGAAGGAACAGCGCCCTGACAACCAGGCGTCTCAGAACACTCACGTCATGAGCACCGACGTTGTAGGCGTCACATTTCGATGTAGCACTAGACGAGACCGATGGAAAACCATCGGTGTCAGTCAGCGTCCAGTGAAACAATATATAAAGCATGACATTTACTTCTCAGACCAAAGCATACACAGAAGAGTTCAATAAGAACGCTATTTCGCATAGGTTATACATGCGCACATCTCTGCAACAGGAGAAAGAACGCGGAACTTGCACCATCCTCGAGGCTATTTGGTGTAGAGTTGGCTGTGCTTTCACTTCGTTACGTTGTTTTAGCATTGAAGCGCACTACGCATATCAGGAGACACTATTATCCCCCGCGCTCAATCCGCGCACGCAGCTTGAATGGGAGCGCAGGACAACTCCGACGGCGGCAACGACTATGTGATTGCCTAACGCGTCTGAACTATTGAGATTGAATTCAGTCGGGTTAAGACGTTAGGCTCATTCAGTGAATAATGATGTGCTAATTTCGATCGGCTTAGAGTTGAAGCACCTTATGGTGCATTCCACTGGGCGAACAGGAGAACTTAAAAGCATCCCCAAAGTGCTGCCACTAGAGTGTACCTGCGTTCCGATAGGCGAACTACAGCAGGAGCGTTCTGATCCGATGGTAGAAGAGGGGCAGTCTGGTGACGCCAAGGGCCGTCCGCAGCATTTGGAGTGGCTCCCACGCGAAAAGCCGAGTTCGAAGAGAGTTATGTGACACAAAAACGAATCATATGTTCTTATTTGGTTGTGTCACTACCGCTTTGCTTCAGTGTACGGAAGCAAAGGCGGCTGAATAGCGAAGTTTTCTTGATAGCCATTGTAGTACGGCAAATACAGCGGCCACGTGATACACCTTCGCCCTCGCACCTGCTCTCGAAGTGCACGGAACGTTTCAATGGGTTGTGCAAGCAGTCGCGCTCGTAGTAAGCCCTCCACGATCGATCAAAAGTTTTGGGCCACTCCTCCTTTGATTTTTGGTGGCGCGACGTCAGAGAAATCGCGAGAACTCTTATCTGACATAACGTGTACACACTTATTATGCGTGATCAGACAGAGAAATACCAAAGTCAATATGTCAGATTCTGCACCCCTTTCGCAATTAGCCCTCAGGTATCCGACGAAAGATTTCGGGCGGCGCCCACTTCAACTCTCTGTCATGCCAACCGCGACAACACATGCGCCTTAGTATGCGTTAAAGGTGCGGTAATATGCCGAAGAAAACATTTTTTTTTTACAATATAGCGGGAGACTGACCATTTTCGAAAGGATTAAGGATTGCTACTCGCGATTCCTTTGCACTGGCTACTCGGAGCTAACGGGACGAATAGATGTATTGCCTGCAATAAATTTTATTACGTGGTGGTGTAATGGTGTCGAGCGCTTTTTTTAACGTATTCAGCATCGATATGCTAGCTCATTTTCGCTCAAGGCAAGTTTTAGAGCATTCGTAACTGTCCGTTGCACTCCATCACAATTTTCGACCCGCCGCCGCAAGAAAGGCCGTGGGAAGCGGGCTAATGCCTATGACTTTTAGTAGTGATAGTAGTAGTACTATTTACATTGCTTCTGGTCTTGTATAAGGCCACAGCAGGTGGGCAGTGTATACAAAGAAAATATTTTAAAAATATGTCGCACAGGGATTATAATCCAACAACGGCACAAAATACCGAGAATTGTTGTTGTAACAGTCGGTTCTATTATATAAACATGTATGCGAAAATGGTATATAAAGGCGTGATTGTGGTAAGCGTATTCTGTAACGGAATGCAGATGGCTTTGTCGTGAAGCACAACTCTGGAAAGGAAATGTACTTCATCGGTTCAATTCTGAGACTGCGGTGTATTAGTTGGTGAATTAGATCTTCCGATGCTGGTTGCGTTTACTTAAAGTTCTGATACTTGGAAACACAACCGCAAATGACGATTTCTATAAGGAACACGCTTTCAACAAGGCGCTTTGTCAGTCTTCTGGGGGTCTACACGATTGTTTATTGATTGCGGCTTTCGACTGGCGAACAGGAAATTGGTCCCAAGCATTTGACTGGCGTGGATACTAGGTTGAGCACAAGGATTTATTAATAGACATACTTGTGTGTGCTTTTGTGTTTCGGTCTCTAAAAACAATGTGGGAATGCCATGATTTATTCACATAAAAACAGAGAGAGAGAGAGAGAGAGAGAGAGAGAGAGAGAGAGAACCCATATTTAGGTAGCCGGCAGAATACGGGCGGGGAGAGCAACCCCGTTTAAGAGGAAGCTTTAGCTCGGGCCCAACTCCGACGCGGCCTATTCAAATACATGTAAAACGAAAAAACGTTTTTATGAAATAACCCCTGGACCGATTTTAATGAAATTAGTTGCATTTGAAAGAGAAAGTTGAATTCTAGTGACTGTTGGAAGCGGAATTTCTATTTAGGGCTTGAATTTTCTTAAAACGATTTTCAAATATTTGACCGTTTGAAAAAAATAGAAGCACAATTTTTAAAAATTGATAGCTCTGTATCAAAAACAGATATCGCGGTTCTGTGAACGGCATCTATTAGATCAATCGAAAGCGGACAAATTCGATTTGTCATTTTACATCTTACGTGAATTTGTTACGTTGTTTACAAGGGTTCTGCAAAAGCTGTATTTCCATATTACTAAATTTTTTGAGATTCATGTGTAATATATCAATTTTGTCCGCTTTGGATGTGCTATTAGATGCATTTCACAGAATTGTATTATCGTTTTTCTTTTAGGCGTTACGGAGTTGTAAACTTGGCAGTTTTGTTTTTGGAAATTTCGTATTTTTGCCAGTTTTTAATAAAAGATTGACGCCCTAACTCAAAAATTCAAAACCAACAGTCACTAGATTTTAAGTTTTTCTTTTAAATGCAACAAACCTTGTCAAAATTGGTGCAGTGGTTGCCGAGAAAAACGAATTCTCTTTTTACATGTATTTAGATAGGAGCACCCGAGCTAAAGCTTCCTCTTAAGTGGTGGCCAGAAGCCTTTCGGCTCTGGAGGCATCCTCGGCCTTCTGAACGGCCAAGACTTGGTCTTCCTGCACTGGTTCCCATGCTTATTTTTCTTTTGGCCCTGTAGGGGCGCCCGAGGGCAGGCCCAGATATTGTGATACAGGTTTGCCCTTTCTTGAGAAAATTTACGTTTGCCCGAATATTGTTCTGGATGATAGTGATTATAGGTGACAAAGTTTGAATGCGTATTGGTTTGAAGGAGGCGCCATGCCACCACCTGCTGCTTATTAAGGGATGGGTGCGCGGGGTGAAAGCGGACAGTCCTCAATCAGGTAATGGTTAGGTATCTCCCGGTAGATAGCCAAAGCGTGAGCAATGTCTCTTTTACATTTAGGGCAGCAGAGCACATAAAGATTATGCAGAAAACCACATACCGCAAGCGTTTACGTTGAAGCACCGAGTAATTTAAATGCATGCTTTGTTCAAACAGTGTAACGTGTATGTCAAAATGTAAAGATTAGACTATTACATGTTGCTGCCTTCCGACGCAGAACTGGATCTCATATATAATAGCAGATGCCCTTTAATTTACAACCGGTCAGAGGTGACACAAAAACTGCTTACAATCTGACATTTCCAATTTCAATCTCGGCGAGGGGTAAAAGGATGTGTTTAATTACCAACAAGCCGCTCTATGCCAGCGCTCGTGCATTTCAAATTTTCTTTACATCAGAGCACAGTGGATGCGGAATGCATGTTTTATACTACTTCACGTCACTCGATCCGTTCAAGTAACAATAAAGTCGAAATAGTTATGAAAGAGCATTTAAAAAGCTAAAGGCTGAGTCACGGAACAGCAGAGACATCCCTTGTGCTGGTTGGTCCTTTTCATGCAAGAGCTACATTGATAAGGACAGTTAAACCAAAGGTAAGGCAGTTCCTTCTTTTTATGGATACGTCAGTAAGGCGTTTCGGACTGTCCTGCTTCAAGTGAAATGGCAAGTTGGTTCAGCAGTATGCCGTCCCTAGATATTGACTAAAGGCATGACTTCTCTTCTTTACTTAGGGTGATTGGTTCATTAAGCATATATTACATGCAAATGGATTGTAGAATAATGTGTCTTCCAGTTAAGGCTGTCGCTTGTACAGCTGCGTTACTAGCCAGAGCGGCAGCTTTTATGTTTAGAGCGTACGTGTCCACTGAAGATGCCGATCGGGCGCAATAATGATAAAGTTCAACTTTGGCGACTAGAAAGTACGAAGGGCTTTTAAGGTTGTTATTTTTTATTTTTAACATGTTGCTTACATTATTGCGCGCTTTCTTGCACAAGTAAATAGTTTCAAAATATAACACAGGAGAGTAATCGTCTACAGAAAGGGGGATAAAAACTGAAACCGTCTACGAAGACTTAGGCAAACAAATTACAAAAAGGTACGCAGAGGCAACCAACGTTGTGGAACCTATATGAAGCGAAGCTTGCATGACGCGGCTAAGAGATACTATAACATAATTCATAGGCTTCAAGGTGTTTTGTAGCATGTGTTTACGTGGCGACCAGGCAGTCTGCCGAAACACCGAAACCCATACTACTCGACACAGAAGATCCACCAGAATGGGGTTTACGCAGTGTCCTGGATCGGTCAAGTTTTCATCAAGGTCATTTCAGTGATCAGCCCAGTTCACCACTGCACCATCTGCAGGACCTGCCAACGTAACTCTGCAATGTGCCGACCCAGCAGAGGCATAGAAAACTTCACTTTCACAAGTAACCATACGCTTGAAACATAAACTTCTGCACGGTTGATATTTAGATACCTTTTACTATTTGGCAGTATAATTCCCTAGAAGACATTGCCAGCACTGGTGCATTATTTAAAATTTTATATATTATCAGTCTCACTTGAGACTGTTACATGAGTCGGTTTATATGCGAGAATACGCAAATAACCATAAATAATAAAACGAGATAGCAATCAGGTGAAAAAAGACAAGAAAGAAAAGCGCTTATAAGCCGACACATCGGATGCGGTATGGGAGAGACCGAAGAGAGCCGCCAACTTTGGTGATCCAAGCAAGTGTTTATAGATATCACAAATTACTCATTCATACATTCAGCCGAAGAACACACATCGAGGACGTAGCCATGTAAATCAATAAGGCAGTTAAGAACGTTAGAATTTTAACCACACTTAAAACGGTAGTATAAATGCGGCTACAATTAAATGAGTGCAGCATATTTAGGAAGCGCAGTCATGGAGGCATTACGGAATCAGGGTGTAGATGAGCCATATGTAAAGATACTGGAAGATATCTATAGCGGCTCCACAGCCACCGTAGTCCTCCACAAAGAAAGCAACAAAATCCCTATAAAGAAAGGCGTCAGACAGGGAGATACGATATCTGCAATGCTCTTCACAGCATGTTTACAGGAGGTATTCAGAGGCCTGGAGTGGGAAGAATTGGGGATAAAAGTTGATGGAGAATACCTTAGCAACTTGCGATTCGCTGATGATATTGCCTTGCTTAGTAACTCAGGAGACCAATTGCAATGCATGCTCAGTGACCTGGAGAGGCAAAGCAGAAGGGTGGGTCTGAAAATTAATCTGCAGAAAACTAAAGTATTGTTTAACAGTCTCGGAAGAGAACAGCAGTTTACGATAGGTAGCGAAGCACTGGAAGTGGTAAGGGAATACATCTACTTAGGGCAGGTAGTGACCACGGATCCGGATCATGAGACTGAAATAACCAGAAGAATAAGAATGGGCTGGGGTGCGTTTGGCAGGCATTCTCAAATCATGAACAGCAGGTTGCCACTATCCCTCAAAAGGAAAGTGTATAACAGCTGTGTGTTACCAGTACTCACATATGGGGCAGAGACCTGGAGGTTTACGAAAAGGGTTCTGCTGAAATTGAGGACGACGCAACGAGCTATGGAAAGAAGAATGATGGGTGTGACGTTAAGGGATAAGAAAAGAGCAGATTGGGTGAGGCAACAAACGCGGGTAAACGACATCTTAGTTGAAATCAAGAAAAAGAAATGGTCATGGGCCGGACATGTAATGAGGAGGGAAGATAACCGATGGTCACTAAGGGTTACGGACTGGATTCCAAGAGAAGGGATGCGTAGCAGGGAGCGGCAGAAAGTTAGGTGGGCGGATGACATTAAGACGTTTGCAGGGACAACACGGCCACAATTAGTACATGACCGGGGTAGTTGCAGAAGTATGGGAGAGGCCTTTGCCCTGCAGTGGGCGTAGCTAGGCTGATGATGATGATAATGATGATGACACATTTCATGACACATCACCCACTGTCATGAAAGCCGGAAGTATTCGACTAAAGACTGTCGCCTTAAGAAATGTTTAAAAATGAGAGCAGCTTCGACTCGGCATGCTACAAGAACAAAATTCATCTTGAGAGACACATATAACAAAACAACCAATTACTTTGCGATACACGCAACGTCGCTTTGAGCACCTGTCGTGGGTGTTGAGCTATATGCATGATTGCCGACCTGTTAATATTAAAATTCGTAAAAATCTCGTGGGCATGACAAGCTTGGTGGTCGCGCACATTTTTAATGTGAAAGCATGAAATGGCTCATTCAGCGAAACATCCGGCATCTGTAGCACCGAAACCATGCCTGAATTCCCGCTGGTCGCGACACCACATTTCCCTTACAACATGTATCGCCAAGGTTGCGGGGCACGCGATAGATAGGCAAATCACTGACCATATTGAAAACAAGGAGCTTTTTAGACACAACCTAGTCGGCTTTAGACAGGCGTTGCCCCTACAGGGTGCTATGCTTTTGCTTCAGAGAGTAATCTTTGATAAGCCTACACGTGGCGTGGGAGGGATCCTTACAATGGGCTTCTCCAAGGCCTTCGACAGGGTCGCGCATAAACACATCCTCACGGAGATTTCATCTCTTAACCTGGGTCAGCGTTTTCATGACTCTGCCAAATCTTTCCTCGCGTATCGCAAGGCACACCTCCGAGTAGGCACGGTCTCGGGAGGACCCTACGAGCTAGGAACCGGCGGCACCCTGCAGGGCTCGGTCCTCTCCCCAATCTTATTCAATATAGCCATGCAAAAGCTCTCCTGTCGCCTCGCTGCGATCGCGAAGGTGGGTCAGGCGATTTATTGCGGACATCCCGATCTGGGCACCAGGTGGCTCGCTAGCCATGCTTGAAGGCTCGTTACAAAGCGCGTTGGAGTCTACGGAAAACTTCCTTTCAAACACAGGCCTTGAACTCTCTCCTGCTAAATCAGAACTACTGTTATACCGACAGTCCAGACAATGGTTTATTTATTCATTTATTTATACATATTGCAGCCTCAATGAGGCTATTGGAGAAGTAGGATGAACAACAAAGATACAAACATTTATAAAGAAGCTAGCGCGAATCGTTTCAGTGGTAGCGAACGGTTGTGGCCCGGTAATGAATTCCAGACTTCAATTCTTGATGCAGAAGGTTTAATGGAATCAGTGTGGGAAAAAAAAAGTTGAGATATTTAGCGCATGGTGGCTCCTCGTACATGAGGGTTTGGAAAAAGCCAAATAGTTATCTAGAGAGGAGAGGAGAAGACAATTGATCAACGTATGAAGGAATTTTAGGCATTCAAGTTCGCAACGCTCTGCAAGAGGAGTAGACCAAGTAAGGGAAGAGAGTTAGACAGTGAAAATTCCTTGTCATATCTCTTACAAACTAAACGCACTGCCTTTTTTTGCACTGATTCTAGTTTTTTGACGCCCCAGTGTTTGTATGGATGCCAAACAACGCAGCTGTATTCGAGGATGGGGCGAATGAGGGTTTTGTATGTACGTAGTTTAGATCTTGAAGAGAAAGACGCACCGTAGGATGTAAGTAACCTAGTCTCTTAAAGACTCGTTTACTTATTAGGTTCAGAAACATTGCGCCCCTGGAAACTCTGCCGATAGAAATTCGAGCTAACAATGGACATCTCCTACTGAGCATGGACTCGGTCAAGATTTTAGGTCTCCTCGTTGAGGCCAAGGGCTGTAACTCAACGGCCCTCAACAGTCTCACTGGATAGGCTAGTAATGTCCAAATGCTTGTAGCTGGCGTCTCAAATCGAAGAGGCGGTCTCAAAGCGGACAATCTACTGAGACCTTATCAGGAATTATTCCGGAGTCATGTTATCTACATTGCGCTGTACCTTAATTGCGGTAAAGCGGAAAAGGTAAAACTCGGCTCCCTAATCAGAACTATTCTCAAGCGCGTGCTCGGCCTTCCGCAGTCCACGAGCACCGAGAAGCTGCTGCAGCTAGGACTCCACAACGCCATCGATGAGCTAATGGAAGCTCACACAGCAACCCAAATAATGAGACTATCATCCACTAAGCCAAGATTTCATCATCCACTATGTCAAGATTTGAGAAGAAGCGGGTATCCAACCCAGACAGGAACCGACGGCCAAAGTTAGCTTCACCCGGGAAATCAGAACTCGCATCGTGGTAGACCACGCCCCACGAAACATCCACCCAGTGCATAACGAGTGTCAAGATTAGCGAGAGCCAAGTCCGTCCTTAGAAATATTGCTACGGAACAGTATTTGCGATGACGAAGAGGCGAGCAGTGTGAAGACGACGACGACAATTAGAGGCTAGCGCGGGCTGTTGCCTCTTGGCCAAGTACGGTGTATTTTCTTGTAAATATACTTGTATATAGCTTTTCGTGTCCTTCTTGCTACGTAACATATCTGGTGGCGGTTGCCGTTCTATGCACCTCGTCGCGGAGCTTCGCAGTGGACAGTACGTCGAGCCTTCCTTCATGGCTCCCGGCGACGACAACTCCACTCCACCGGCTCCGACACCTCCTGCCACTTTGACGACTACACCGCTCTTCCCACTCCCCATGATCCTGGTGTATTCTCGGGCAAAGATGGGGAAGACGTCGAGGACTGAATCAGCCTGTACGAACACGTGAGCCGCAATAACCGGTGGGACCCTACTATCATGCTCGCCAACGTAGTCTTTTACCTCGGTGGCACACCTTGAGTTTGGTTTCGGACGCACGAAGATGAGCTCACCAGTTAGGATTCGCTTAAGCAAAAGCTCCGAGACTTGTTCGGCAACCCCTACCGTCACCAACTTGCCGGGCAGAAGGCGCTTTCCAGCCGTGTGCAGAGGTCAACAGAGCCCTAGGTCACGTAAATTCAGGGTGTCTTGGCTCTGTGCCGCAAAGTTTACGCGCACATGACTGAGTCAGACAAAGCTTCCCCCATCCTCAAAGGCATTGCCGATGACGCCTTCAACTTGCTTGTGTTCAACAACGTGGCGACGGCGGATGCAGTTATAAAAGAGTGCCGCCGCCTGGAACTCGCTAAAAGCCGACGTATCGACCAGCAGTTTGCCCGTCTGCCCAACAGCCCAGCGACAACTTCCTGTGCCGACGCTCCTCATCTCAACAACACTGACGATGTTACCAGGATCGTCCGGCGTGAAATCGAGGCCGCCTATCTGTATGCCTTCGACTCCAGCCCCTCCAACGCACCTACATTCAAGGTTTCCCTTATCCAGGAAGTTGTCCGCCAAGAATTTGCCAACATGGCTCTTCACAACATCTTCTCGGCCCATCGCGCTGATACCCACCCCGCTTCCTCGATTCCGCCCCTTTCCGAATCTTGTAACTCAGCACGTTTCCGCAACCCATCTGAATGGAGCACTGCTGACGACAAGCCCATTTGTTTTCACTGCCATCGAGTCGGACACATTTCTCGGCACTGTTGCGGCCTCAGGAGTTCCCCGACCCGGTCTACTTATACTGCCTACTTTCGCCCCCCAGGTGGCCCTTCTCGTCCCTATGCCGCACGCTCCGATAATGCCGCCACTGATTCTCCTGCGCCGAACCCCCCTCCCTATTCTCGTTCGCCTTCGCTCAAACGACGACAATCTCGCTCTCCCCAGCCCCGTCGCTCCTATTCGCCGACTCCCTTCGGACGCCACTCCCAGCCGGAAGACGATGCAGCGCCTCGAGGTTACGTTGCATTGCTCCCCACGCCATCAAATTCTCTCATGACGTTGCCCACTCATCTGAACCTTCTTGAGGCGCAAGTCGACAGTGTTTCTGTGTCTGCTCTTATAGACACTGGGGCGCATTGGTCGGTAATGAGCGCTGACCTTCGGAACCGGCTGCAGAAAATAATCACGCCTGCCACGACGCCTGTTGTCCGTGTCGCCGATGGCAGAACAGCGCCGTAATGGTTATGTGTGCCGCCCCCCTCTCTTTCGCCAATCGCTCCACTATCGTTCTGTTCACAGTCATCGCCCGCTGTCCCCACGACATCATCCTCCGCTAAGACTTCCTCTCCGCACATAATTGTTCCGCCAGTACTCTCCGCCTTGACCTGCCTGTTCTGGATCCCGCTGCACAACACCCCAGTCGCCTCAGTTCCGTCGACTTTCTTCGCTTGCCACCTTCGGCACTGACTTATGTTGACTCAGTGTCATCCCCACCAGTCCCCGACGGTCACTACATCGCGGCTCCTATGCAAGGCGTCCTCCTTACACACGGGATCACAGTATCTCATACAATTTTACCTATTACAGCGAATGGCCTCTGCCTGCCAGTGGTCAATTTGGCCTGACGACACAAGTGCTGATGTCTCTGGCCAAGCTTTGCTCATTCGAAGATCACTCAGTAGCATCTATTGCAGTAGACGACAATTCAGCCGATCCTCCTCTACCATAGCAGTCGGCAACTTGTACCATCGCCGACTTACAGAAAATAATTGCACCCGACATGCCGTCCGAACACGCTCGTGAGCTCTACCGCATTCTGTTTCACTCCCACAATATTTTTTCACTTCAACGGTCGTCCTTTGGCCCAAATTACAGCTATTAAAGATTGCATTTATACTGGCGATGCCCCTCCTATTCACTGCCGCCCGTATCGAGTGTCACCGGCTGAGCGTCAAGTTATTGACGCCGAAATTCGCAAAATGCTTGCCAAGAACATTATTGAACCGCCATGTAGTCCATGGGCGTCGCCTATTGTACTGCTAAAAAAGAAGGATGGCTCAAGGCACTTTTGCGTGGATTATCGGCACCTTAACACGGTTACAAAAATGACGTGTATCCCCTACGTCGGATTGATGACGCCCTTGACTGCCTCCACGGTGCTCGCTATTTCTCCTCTATTGTCCTTCGCTCCGGCTACTGGCAGATTGCCGTGGACGATCTCGACCGCGAGAAGACTGCTTTTGTAACACGGGGCGGTCTTTATTAATTCAAAGTGATGCCATTCGGTATATGTAACGCACCTGCCAATTTTGAATGCATGATGGACTTCCTTCTTCACGGTTTCAAATGGTCCACGTGCCTGTGCTATTTGGACGACGTTATAGTATTCTCCCCAACGTTCCCTACGCACCTTGAGCGCCTCTCAGCAGTCCTGAACGTTTTCCGTCGAGCCGGTTTGCTACCCAACGCATTGAAGTGCCAATTCCGGCGTCGCCAGATTACCTTCCTAGGACATCTCCTTGACGCGAACGGAGTGCAACCGGACCAAGGAAAGATCCATGTTGCTACGCACTTCCCTGTTCTGAAGTGTGTCAAGGATGTGCGCAGCTTCATCGGCCTTTGTTCGTACTTCCACCGTTTCATGAAAAATTGCGCGACCATAGCACGACCACTAACCAAGCTCTTGAAAAAAGGCGCCCCTTTCCAGAGGGGCGATAACGAGGCCTCTGCATTCTCGCATCTAATCAACCTTCTCACAACGCCTCCCGTTCTGGCCCATTTCCATCTTTCCGCGCCTACCGAAGTGCGTATTGATGCCAGCGGTCACGGAATTCGCGCAGTACTGGCACATTGCCAGCGCGGCAACGACCGTGTAATCTCTTACGACAGCAGGCTCCTCTCACCATCGGAGCGCAACTGTTCCATCACTGAGCGTGAGTGTCTGGTCCTAGTTTGGGTGGTTGCGAAGTTCCGCCCATACTTATATGGCCGACCCTTTTTCGTTGTCACAGACCATCACGCGCTTTGCTGGTTATGCTCACTGAAAGTACCTATAGGAAGACTTGGTCGCTTGGCCTTACGCCTCCAAGAATGTTCGTATTCTGTCACCTACAAATCTTGCCGACTTGACAAGGACGCTGACTGCCTCTCTCGCTACCCTGTAGACAAGCCTGACGACGCCGACAGTAGTACCGCCAACGGCATTTTCTCTGTCTGCCTTCGCTAACAACGCCGATGAGCAGTACCGAGACCTATCGCTGCGAGCACTCATCAAGCGTCTGCGCTCTACAACTACCGACGCATACGTTTGCAGATAAGTCCTCCAGGGCGGCATTCTGTACCAAAGGAACTTCCTCCGTGACGGATCTGACCTTCTTCTTGTCGTGCCAAACATCCACGACAGACTGTGCGCTTTGAGATGCATGACGCACCCACTGCAGGACATCTTGCGGTAATCCGCACGTACGACCGCGTCCGCCGCCGCCTCTATTCGCGTGGTCTCGCCCGCTCCGTCCGATGCTATGTTGCTGCTTGTGAACCTGGCCAGCGTCGGAAAACACCTCAGGTGCTGCCTGCCGCTCATCTCCAGCCGATCACCGTCCTTGTGGAACCGTTCTTTCGTGTTGGATTAGACCTCCTCGGTCCCTTTTCCACGTCATCCTCTGGGAACAAATGGGTAGCCGTCGCAACTGATTCCACCACCCGATACGCTATCATGCGGGCTCTCCCTACCAGTTGCGCCACTGACGTCGCAGACTTTCTCTTGCGTGACATTATCTTGCTTCAGGGCGCCCAGCGACAGCTGTTTACTGACCGTGGTTGTAACTTCTTCTCGAAAGTTATCGCCGACATTGTGCGTTCCTGCTCCACTCAACACAAGCTAACTACCTCATACCATCCTCAAACCAATGACCTGACAGAGCGGTTACGCCGTACTCTTACCGATATGCTGTCCAAGTATGTTTCCAAGGACCACCACGACTGGGACATTGCCCTTTCTTACGTCGCCTTTGCGTATAATTCTTCCTGGCACGACACCTCTGGATTTTCACCATTTTATCTACTGTACGGTCGGAAACAAACCTTGCCCCTTGACACGGCACTTCCTTCTGCTGCGATCTCAACAAGCGAGTATGCGCGCGACGCCATCGTCCTCGCCGGCCATGCACGCCAGCTTGCCCGTACTCGACTGACGGCCTCGCAAACTACTCAGCAGCGTCAGTACAACGCCCGCCACCGTGACGTACAGTTTTCGCCTGGTGCGCTCGTGCTCCTGTGGTCGCCCTTTCGTCACGTACGACTTTCAGAGAAGCTCCTTTCGCGATCACAGTGCCCTACCGCGTGCTGCGCCAGGTGACGCCTGTGACGTACGAAATTGCTCCTGTGAGTTCAACCTCATCCTCAACTCTGGCATCTAGTGATGTCGTGCACGTCAATAGGCTCAAGGCCTACTACACTGCTTACGAGTCCGGCCTTTAGGCCCTCCGGGACGGCGCTTTTTCCGCCGGGGGTTGTACTACGGAACATTATTTGCGATGACGAAGAGGCCAGCAGTGTGAAGATGACGACGATGATCAGAGGTCAGCGCGGGCTGTTGCCTCTTGGCCAAGTGCGGCGTATTTCCTTGTAAATATACTTGTATATAGCTTTTTGTCTGCGTCTTCCTACGTAACAATATCAATCACCAAAAACTAGGTGCCGTCTTTGTCGATGCTGCCAGACATGAAAGTGGGGATAAGTTCGCTGTCTCGATTGTAGATGCGGGTGGCAACGTGGTTAATGCAGCCTCTCTCTATACCAAGTTGGCCCATGGGGCGGAGAAAGCAGCGATCGTTCTGGCTTTTCAGAGCTCAAAAGTTCACCCTATAGTCTTCTCGGACTCGTGCACTTCGGCTAAATCCTTGTCGTTCGCCCTCGTGCTTGAACAGGTGAACGGTATTGTGAACAAAGCACTTCAATGAACTCGAAAGAGCAATGAAATAATGTACGAAAGTGTCTTGCCTCGACGCTGGAAGCCTTTTGCTCTCTCGGAATCCGGGAACATTGGGGGGGGGGGGGGTACCCCACCGTTGCTACATCTCCAATTGTGTAGGGAAGGTTGTTCGCTGCCACAGAGAGGCAAAAAGAGTTTCTACTCTTATGACTTTTTCTTGAAATGGAACCGCAGTCGCACTGCGTAGTTCCAGTGCGATTTGAATCATTACGCTCATGGTAAGGACACCTTCTGCATCGCAGTTTCTTTTCACTTGCGGATGTGCTTCTGAGAGCTTGTGAGGCGCTATATTGCTTCAGTGCCATGTTTCCCACAATGCACAGTGGTGCAGCAAAGAGTACAAAGGGCATCGCTGTCCTTGGAACTTGGCAGTCACGAGAATAATATTTGATCTCGATTGGCGTCCTTTTTCGTCAACACATCGGTGTGCAGCTTGGTGCACCGCTCTAGACAA
This sequence comes from Dermacentor variabilis, assembly GCF_050947875.1. NCBI lineage: Eukaryota > Metazoa > Arthropoda > Arachnida > Ixodida > Ixodidae > Dermacentor > Dermacentor variabilis. The sequence goes on from NC_134569.1 coordinate 139,088,505, forward strand.
AAGAAAAAAAAAAGCCAGAAGTAAAAAAGCTCTCTTGAAACAATGCCGGTAAGAAGTGCCAATTTACCGACGCTCGTTTATAAATGTTCAAAGCACGAATTGCGTACGCAGGCACCAGCACAACCTTTCTGTTCATATGATGATGAACAGGAGGCGTTTAACGCAAGGCTCAGACGAGCCGGTGATCGCGTCAGACCGCAAAGGTCAAACGTGTTGCGCGATCTCGTACCGCGTCGGCAATTTAGCGACAGCAAAAGCGTGGCAGTTTGGGCGAGTTGGTATGTCATAACTGTTTAAGGCTATTAGCGCAGCTCAGGACGAGCAAAAAAGGAAAGAGGTAGGGGTAATCAAAGGGAGCGGAAAACAGGGTGAGCGCTAACTTCCAACTGAGGTTTATTTCGTGACACAAGACTACTTATACATTCGCAAACCATGTGACATCAACAAAGAAAACCAAGCAAGAAAACCGATAGCAACCAAGTGGCAACACATTCATACAGCCTGTGGCTGCAGTTGGAGATACGCCAATTCACTTCTTGATAATGATAATGAGGGTGAGCTTACACATGCATGGCCCAGACCAATGATAGCCTTTGCTTCGATGATTTCTCTTGTGAGCTGATTACGACTGCGACCAAGAATGACGCATTCCTCTAAGATAGGTTCGCAACCGCACGTTTTGCAGTGCTGCGCGAGAAACCCCCCAGCTGTAATACAATTCTTGGCATTGTAACCATGCTCGCGCAGCCTGTCATTCAGGCATCGGCCAGTTTGACCTATACGTAACGTTTTCCGCACTTGAGTGGAAACGAATAAACAACACAATGTGCGCAATTAACAAACTTATTTTTGTGGTTCTTGTCGCAGGAAAGAGGAGCTACCTTATTCGGATTAGTGAGCTTGCAAATCCTCATGAGCTTATTGGGGGTAGAAAATACTACACGAACATTTGCTCGCTGGGCGATTTTCTTAACATTATGTGAGACGGTGTGAATATAAGGGATGACGCTAGTCCTACCCCGAGTAGTTACAGGATTATCTGCGTGCTGGTTGTCTTTTCTACACTGTCTAAGAATTCGTTCTGCTATTGACACTTGTAGGGACACGGGATAACCAGCCTGCGAAAGCCGTTCGCACTGAGAGGCAAAGCTAGACGAAACACTATGGTGGCACGACTTTTTCAGAGCATTATTAAGGCAAAGGTTAGCAATGCCTCTCTTCACCAACTTAGAATGGGCGGAATGGAACAGAAGAAGTGGTTTGTTAGCACGAGGTTCATAGTACCAACACGTATGAATATCAGAACAAGATGAGCGCAAGTCCAAAAACCGGATCTTATGATCCTGTGGGAGTTCGTAGGTAACGTCGAGGGGCGCAAGGCATTCTTGGATTATTGGCATAACCGAGGCAACCTCAGTCTCAAGGTCAGCCGGTGAACACTGCACACAAAACAAAAAATCGTCCACGTAACGAAATATTTTAAAAATGTTAGTCTGATAATGGTTGACTGACATGCCGACGTCTAGGCGAGCTAAAAATAAATCACTGAGGAGCGGGGCAATGCAGGAACCAATGCATACTCCGTTTTTCTGCAAATAGATGGTGTCATTCCAAGTAATGATCGTAGATGACAAATAAAAGCTCAAAAGTTCTAAAAAGTGATCACTAGACAGCCCAGCATTATTTTGAAAACGGGTGACGCCAAAATCATCAATTGTCTGCGAAATAGCTGACATCAGGTCATTGTGAGGAATAGAATGGTAGAGGTCCTTGACATCGACGGAGAAGACATGAAAGCCTCGATCAGAGTTGTCCTTTAAAAATTCAATTACTTCATCGGAGTTACGTATTAACAACGGGTCATTCACGGGTAAAATGGCTAGCTTGGCCTGCAGAAACAGTGCGACAGACTTCTGCCACGTGTCCTTTTCTGAAACAATAACCCTCAACGGGACGTCAGGTTTGTGCGTTTTCGCGCTAAAGAACACCTCCAGGTGATCTCGTTTGCTGCTGGCAATGTTTCTGAACACTTTGTCCAAGTTGCATTCCCTGCAAAGTTTCTTAGCCTTAGCTTTTACCTTGCTTAAGGACACTGTATCCTGACGGTTAAAAACCGCGGAAATTGCCAGACCAGCTTTTGCGTGAAAATTCCCTTCAGAGAGTACACAGAACCCGCCTTCTTTATCTGCCGGTAACACGCAAATCGAATTGTCACGCAGATAGTTAGCTACACGTCTCAACGAAACCTTCGGAAGTGCCTGTCTAGAGCGGGATATGGCCCCTACACCTTCGCAAATAACGCGCGAAACATCCTCTTCCGCCGCGAACTTGGAAATCCGCCTCACCATCGAAAGCATCTCTTCCGGGCGTTTACTAGACTCCACCGCGAACTTAGGTCCCAACGCCAAAACGTTGTGAATGTGTTCTGGTAGGTCCAAGTTTTCCGGCGAGTGAACAGTGTTTCCAGGAGTCGGTCCTTTCCCGGAACAACGGCCACGAAGCTCACGCAACTGGCACTGCCACAAGCACTCGGTTTTCTGGTCAGCGAAGCGTAGAAATTTCCGCAGTGTCAGACCCAGCGAAGAAGGTTCCGTAGAAGCCTTGAGCTGAGTGGAGAGCACCTGGTGGTAGAGCCGAGCCTGCCTGTGTATCTCGGATTTGAGAATCTTGCAGATTCTGCTGGAATGTGCGGATGAGGGAATGAATCCACCAAAGAGGGAACCTACTTCCAGTGGGATGATCTTGCGGCGAGCACAAAAAGCCAAGGTACGGGCTTTGCACACGGTTGCCGCGATGAGCGAAACAGTAGCATACGGGTCACGAGTTGTAGCAAGAGAGGGGCCCGTTGAACTAGAAATGAAGGTCAAAAGCGTGGCAGTTTGGGCGAGTTGGTATGTCATAACTGTTTAAGGCTATTAGCGCAGCTCAGGACGAGCAAAAAAGGAAAGAGGTAGGGGTAATCAAAGGGAGCGGAAAACAGGGTGAGCGCTAACTTCCAACTGAGGTTTATTTCGTGACACAAGACTACTTATACATTCGCAAACCATGTGACATCAACAAAGAAAACCAAGCAAGAAAACCGATAGCAACCAAGTGGCAACACATTCATACAGCCTGTGGCTGCAGTTGGAGATACGCCAATTCATTTCTTGATAATGATAATGAGGGTGAGCTTACACATGCATGGCCCAGACCAATGATAGCCTTTGCTTCGATGATTTCTCTTGTGAGCTGATTACGACTGCGACCAAGAATGACGCATTCCTCTAAGATAGGTTCGCAACCGCACGTTTTGCAGTGCTGCGCGAGAAACCCCCCAGCTGTAATACAATTCTTGGCATTGTAACCATGCTCGCGCAGCCTGTCATTCAGGCATCGGCCAGTTTGACCTATACGTAACGTTTTCCGCACTTGAGTGGAAAAGAATAAACAACACAATGTGCGCAATTAACAAACTTATTTTTGTGGTTCTTGTCGCAGGAAAGAGGAGCTACCTTATTCGGATTAGTGAGTTTGCAAATCCTCATGAGCTTATTGGGGGCAGAAAATACTACACGAACATTCGCTCGCTTGGCGTAGGTAACGTCGAGGAGCGCTGGCCTTGCGCCCCTCGACGTTACCTACGAACTCCCACAGGATCATAAGATCCGGTTTTTGGACTTGCGCTCATCTTGTTCTGATATTCATACGTGTTGGTACTATGAACCTCGTGCTAACAAACCACTTCTTCCGTTCCATTCCGCCCATTCTAAGTTGGTGAAGAGAGGCATTGCTAACCTTTGCCTTAATAATGCTCTGAAAAAGTCGTGCCACCATAGTGTTTCGTCTAGCTTTGCCTCTCAGTGCGAACGGCTTTCGCAGGCTGGTTATCCCGTGTCCCTACAAGTGTCAATAGCAGAACGAATTCTTAGACAGTGTAGAAAAGACAACCAGCACGCAGATAATCCTGTAACTACTCGGGGTAGGACTAGCGTCATCCCTTATATTCACACCGTCTCACATAATCTTAAGAAAATCGCCCAGCGAGCGAATGTTCGTGTAGTATTTTCTGCCCCCAATAAGCTCATGAGGATTTGCAAACTCACTAATCCGAATAAGGTAGCTCCTCTTTCCTGCGACAAGAACCACAAAAATAAGTTTGTTAATTGCGCACATTGTGTTGTTTATTCTTTTCCACTCAAGTGCGGAAAACGTTACGTAGGTCAAACTGGCCGATGCCTGAATGACAGGCTGCGCGAGCATGGTTACAATGCCAAGAATTGTATTACAGCTGGGGGGTTTCTCGCGCAGCACTGCAAAACGTGTGGTTGCGAACCTATCTTAGAGGAATGCGTCATTCTTGGTCGCAGTCGTAATCAGCTCACAAGAGAAATCATCGAAGCAAAGGCTATCATTGGTCTGGGCCATGCATGTGTAAGCTCACCCTCATTATCATTATCAAGAAATGAATTGGCGTATCTCCAACTGCAGCCACAGGCTGTATGAATGCGTTGCCACTTGGTTGCTATCGGTTATCTTGCTTGGTTTTCTTTGTTGATGTCACATGGTTTGCGAATGTATAAGTATTCTTGTGTCACGAAATAAACCTCAGTTGGAAGTTAGCGCTCACCCTGTTTTCCGCTCCATTTGATTACCCCTGCCTCTTTCCTTTTTTGCTCGTCCTGAGCTGCGCTAATAGCCTTAAACAGCGACAGTAAAGTCACGCTCCGTCTCATCGAGTCATGCACTAAGTGTGGCGTGGCAAAAGTTGCAGAGGTGAGACCGCTGACAGCGCACCGGCGCTCTTTTCGGCCCCTCTCGGAGTGTTGCCGACTATGTCCCATTTCTAGATACGGTGCATCTAATGCCACCGTGAGAAATGAAGCGGAGCAGTGCCATACTCAACAGCACTTAACGTCAGGTGTGTGCATACCGCCTTCGTGGAAAACGGCTCAAAGCACGGTACCACCACTTTGTTTGGCGCCGTGGCCGCCTCGCAAAACCAGGAACATGTGGCGATATCACTGCCATCAGCGCTACCTTGCGACTCCACAGTAAGTTCGGGGTGAGATCATTGGGCGGGAAGAAAAGAAATCAAATTTACAAAAAAAAATTCAGGGGGCGATCATTATGCGTCGCAATACGGTATTACTAGATAGCAGTTAAAAGTACTTACTTTTACTCATTCTGGTGCCACCAGCATTTCAGGGAAGCCGCGGCGATAACAGCGTTGAGACAAGCGCGAAAAGTGAACTACATCAGTGAACCGAACTGCAGTGGATATAGATGCGGCTGCGGCGTTTTTGCAGCCAGCGCTCAGTGTTGCGCAGCCGATGATAAGACTCGGCTAAATTTAGTGTTGTATACTTCCAACGGACAGTTATCGCGCAAATTTCTACTTGGCGTGAATTTGGAAATTTGCGCAGCACTTCGACCCCTGTATTCGCGAATGTAGCGAGGGCGTCTGCGGGCAAATTGAACAGGACCTGTGAAATCCTCGCAAACGCTGAAGTTCGTCCCATTAACTTTGCGACCGTTGGAAATGACTATATCGTTTGTTTTGTGAAATGTTCGTTTCGCTATTGTGGGGCGCTTACGATTAGCTGAACGATTGCTCAAGCGGTGCGCGCCCTCGATTTCTTTCGGCCCAAGCGTGCTGCTTATATGTTTGCGACAGTGGTGAATGATAACATCCTCCGAGCGCGCGAACGAATCTGACCCTCAAGACTCAGCGATACCATAAAAATTCGATTTTGGCGCCGCGAATGGTTCTCGGCATCATCAAGACGCGCTTCCAGCCTCTGTATTGTGTATGGTGCTCTGGCCACATCAACTTTCGCGCTTTCTATATCAGAACGCATGGGGGCTAGCTTTTGCTGGCGGGTCTCCAGGTTATTCATACGTCTCATCGTCTTGAATTTCCGTCTCCCTTATGCTCCGTGTTTTCCCTTAATATGGGTTAGAAATTTTTGACTCAAGAGATTTAAGAAGCATACACTATGTGTAAAACTTTTCATGATTGTTTTTCACCAGCAAAGAATGTCTAAAGTTCGAAGAAAGAATTGAGTCAAGAACATAATATCTGGGGCCCTCTAACGTAAAACTATTCCAATCTGTGTTTATTCCAATCTTATCACGCCAAGTTTTCGTAACCACTGACACAAGCATTGGGCGGTAACCTGCAGCGTCGCCTGCAAAGGCGAATCAAACGCGCTTTTGACTTTTAGAATTTCACTTCTTTAGCTTTTAAAGCAAACTAAATTGCTTATATTGAGCCATTCTTGTTATCTAATTGGCTTTATTGAGCCGAAGAACATGTTCAAGTGAAGAGGGTTTCGATGAGGCCGAGCCAGCATAGCGAAAGTAGATAAACGGAGGAGGAGTGTGGTGCCAATATCTGCGATTGGCCGGCTTCCCCTGGCCTAGCTTGCGGTGGCAGGTCGAAAATCGCGCTGGCGTGCAGAGCAAGGGCAAAATTTCACTACACAGATCCTCAGCTAAGAAAAGTTGACAGAGCAATGCCGTTTACGCGCCGAAAGGTCTCGATGACATTATATTGCCGCGCAAAATGTTTTATTTTACGAAAATAAATTAATGGTCCTCGGCAGCTCCGAGTAGCATGCGGCACAGCGATCATCGGGCAGCAATCTTGTTTTCCTTTCGGGACGGGGAAGCCTACGGCTATTCAGAAAAAAAAATCAGTTTTATTTGGAATATTGATGTGTCTTTAACTCGTACATGCCACTTTGACGCTCTGAGTTCTAGCGACTTTGTGACGCCGCCTTTAAGACAGGCGTAGTGGGCGCAGACCGAAAACGCTTGAGTAAAATAGCGATAGGTCAAACGACGCTTCTTTCGCTAATGGCTAAAAAGGCATCAAATCGGAAATTATTATTTTTTTCTTTGTTCTAATCGAGCACTTTCAGCGTGCACATGTATATTTTTGTTATTTAATTGGCCTAAATGAGCCGAGGAGCACGCTCAATAGAAGAGAGTTTCGATAAGCACCGCCACATGCAAAAGAAGAGTTCCACTGTAGTACATGCCTCATACATAACTTCGCCCACTTCGCCTTTCTCGAACGTGGGGTTACAAAAACGCTAGAACTCAGAGCGTCAAGGTGACCTGTAGGAGTTGGGGTGTTCTTGCGGTTTTTGAGACATCGCATGAAAAATAGGCGCATTGGTGGATGAGGAAGAAATTACTTTATTGTGTGCCCTGCGAGCTGGTGGGGAGGGCCCAAGGCCCCGCCTAGGTGACGGCCAGGAGTTCGTAGGTCCTGGCAGCATACCCGGCCCACTAGACGACCCATAGCTGATACTCGAGGGCGGCGCAGCGCAGCGCGGCTTCTCAGCGAGTGCGAAGGCTGCTGCTGGAGGCCGCGTTCACGTTATTGTTATATATCCCTCGGCATTCCCACATATATGCTCCATAGTGGCTCTGGATTCAGATGTGTTGCATTTGTCCGTTTGATATATACCCGGATATATGATGTGCGAGAGCGCAGGATTCGGTTACATCCTAGTGTGTAACTACCGCCATGCGACAGACTGCTCTTTGTGCATTTTGGGTGAGGTCGCGGGAATATGCCCCTCTGTAACCTATAATGTTTCGTGAAGTCATTACATGTGGGGCAAACGTTGAAGACTGATTGCAGAATTGGAATACAAAAGTTTGGAATAGCTTTAGGTTATAGCAGTCACAGTCAGAGCCCCCCACTTCATTAAAACAGCATCTATTCTAGCATGCTCAAGCATCCATACGGACCTCCACGCTGACTCTGATGGCGACGCCGACGAAGTAGCAACTCGACGCTGTAACAGGCTGCGCCGTAAACGGACTGGGTATGTGCAGCTCTCCAATGAATCTCTCACTAACTTGGGTATGTATCGCTGGGTGTACGGTAAGCAGGAGAATAATTCTCAGCCTCAGCAGGCAATGGCGTGGCACGCCACGTTTTTCGTATCGGACACCAAGCGCAGACTTCACGAAAGGGCCACTAGAGCGTGAAGCACGTCCAGAAAGAAGTACGATCAACTTTTTTTCTTTCTCTATGGTACGATAGAGGAGCGCGGTTACCGCATGACGCGTTTCTAAGCGTTCGCAAGCAACTTCGCACCACGCATTTCGGAGGCCATGCATAGGCTAAGGGGTGGCGGGGCTGGATGGCGCCGAGTCTACTAAGGCGAGTGCGAAAGAAGAGTCCCACTGCAGTACATGCCTCATCCACAAATCGTTTGGATGGTGGCAATAAGATGTGTAATTTTTTAAATTCATTTCTGAAAAGCATTTCTGTCGACAGTCATCGTGAGAAGGGGTCTGCCGATTTTTTTTAAATCGCACTTGGAAAATTCATACTTGTGCGCTGAAGTAAGGAGATTCAAAATTACTCTCACTCCTTTTGCTGGCTCGGAATAGATTGTGAAACAGTTTTTCCCGTACGCCTAGACACAAGATGTATCGCAAAAGGAATGCTTTCTCTGTATTATTTTGTAATTTCTTGTCAGCCCGCTATAACAACACAGATACGAGTGGTTAGGCATTACGATCCCCTGGAGCCGCGGCGTTCTCCCTCAAATGTTACACCATGCGGCCATAGCTATGTCCCGCCCGCTATCATGCAATTACCTAAGTGTTGTCGACTTACAGTCGATCTGAAAAGGAAAACAGCCACAAGGAAAAATAAAGATAACAAAAAGAATGAAGAGGTATCAAGAGCGAACGCTGCACTACACCCAGTGCATGCGCTTTCAAAAAGCACAGATGGATCGAATAATGGTTAGGCCAAGTTTCCAACATATTTTTCTCCAAGAGCGGTCTGGCGTCAGAGCGGCTAGCAGTAGTTCACGGAGCATAGCGCTGACTGTGGAAGTGGCAGAGAAGGTGCTCTATCCTGTCTTGTCACCCACCGAAAATTGCACGCCGAGCTGCTGGCCGTCCTAGAATATTGTAAATGCGACGCCAAACCGTTTGCAACAGAGCAACGTTGTTTTGGGATGGGAGAGTCCAGGTGTCAGAGCGGGTGGTTATGGAAGCAGCTACAGCAGCTGAAGAAACAATGAATGAATGACATAATTTATTAAGATAAAGGAGGGGCCAACCTCGATGTAAGCAGCTCCCAGCGCATTTGGAAAGGAGCGGGGGGACCAAAGGAGGCTCTGTGGATTACAACTGCGCTGTCGCCACAAGTTACGACCATACCGTGGCTCTTGTGGCTGCGGGGGCCATACTCGTGACTCTTGCGATTGCGGGAAAACAATAAACATGGGTTTGCTGCCCAAGTTAGAAAATAGACAGATTATTATATAGTGTTTCTCGCCTTACATAAGCTCAACGCAAGCACATTTGCATCATATTACGGTGCGCGTCTGTTCAAGACAGAGTTCAATGTGCGCGAGCGCCAGCATAGGAGCCCGTTAGAAGACACGGTGGCGTCATCGGCCTCATGCCAAACCTATCCAAGCCAACACAATTTATTAGCAACCATGCTAATAAATTGTTGGTTCCGCAATGAAAAATTGAATGAAGCCGGTTTAAGAAGTACATCAGTCCGCGGATGTGTGTTACTGATGTCTAAAAAAGCTCCTGCGTCCACTGATTGCCGCAGGCTTTCAGAACGGTATCTGCCGTACGCTTCGCGAATCTGGCTACTTCGCTTTGTTAAATTAAGAACGGTCTCTCCATTGAACGTATGCTTATGCTATGTGAGTGATTAATGAACATTCACCGCTGTTTACCCACTAATTGAGGTAAATGATTATCAGACACCTTGCATAAAGACTTAGTACACTTCACGTCCGTCGACTTTTGTCTATATAGTGCCACCGCTATTTAATCTTTCATGAGCGCTGTCAAATGGTTGCGGACATGTGGAGAAGCTGTCCTGTCCTGACACGGGAAGGTTGAACCCTCGTGTGCTAGGGTACGCGGTGTCGTAACGCACCAAACGCCTGCTGACGCAGACGCCCCTGCGGTTAAACGTGAATAATAAGCATTAAAATGTTCTTTTTTCTTGAAACATCCTGCTAACATTTGAGTTGCTCTGTGTTGCAGTCTGTTAGAGGGAAAATTGGATTTGGCTTACAAAAATTATTCGCATTTCAGCTCGAAAGACGAAGCGCCGGTTGCGATAGCAAATTATAAGATAGCTGCATGAAATCACGATAGTAGTTTTAGCAGCCGCATAAGCTTTACGCATTCGCTTACTAACTAAATTACCAATGGCAGAATGCGTAAGCGTGAATCAACGGGGACGTACAAAGAAACAGACACATGGAGACAACGCTGCCTTTGTGTGTCTGCATCTTTTTACTTCCTTGTTCAGTAGCACTTACGCATTCTGTCATGGATTCTAACCAACTAGCCCGTCAACGTTTTTGAACTAAATTAACCGGCACAGTGTCGTGCCTGCACACGTAAACATGAACGCATCTCGCTCGATGACAGTGGAAACTGTCTGTGAAACGCTCGAGTCATTGAACTCTGTGCATCTGTCCCTCCTACGCCAACTAAATGTCGAAAGCACAGCTCCTACCAAGCTACCGGCACTGCGCTCCCTCTGAAAACATCGCAGAATGCTTTGAATAAGAGGCCCACGTGGGCGCTCACTTTGGCCACGCCGCAGATCGTTTTCAGGACAAACAAGCGCCGGCAACGAGTCTGTACGGCGTCCACCAAAGGCGTCTACTACGGCTTCCGCGGTTAGCGTGATCAACGCCGTAGTAGGCATTGTTGCGGTTGGCGTGTAACACCCCGGGGAAAAAGGATGCTCTACTCACATGACTCATCGAAACTAAGGAGGCATTTCTAATTTGCCATGGTTGTCTCGAGTGGATGAGCTGTCTGGCAGGGCCCCGCAGTGCTTACAGGCCCCTTCGTGTGTGTGCATGCCTAAGCAAAACGAAGAATGAATTCCTAATTCGCTATGGTTGTCTCGAGTGGATGCTGGTCTGGCGGACGCCCCGCAGTTTTCACAGGTGCCTTTGTGTGTGTGCGTGAATACCATTTCTGAGAAACAGACAGGACCCCCGGGTTGCCGCCAGGGGGGGCACGCTCGTAAAGACGTCAAATGGGACAATGGATCAGCCACCTAAATACAACCAGACGCTCTTTCCACGAACTGTCGAGCTCTACAGGAGAATTTCCGCGAATCAGACAGGAACCCCGGGCTGCCGCCATCGGAGGCACGATCGTGAAGACGTCAACTGGGACAATGGACCAGCCACCTATCTACAAACAGACGCCCTTTCCACGGGCTCTCAAGCTCTACAGGAGAACTTCCGCGAAGCAACGTCACCTAGAAGAAAGGATAAGTGCCTACGATCCCGGACCTGCTGGTTGCCACCTGCGGAGGCGGACTAGTGAAATGTCGCCGGGTGAGTTGGTACCGCCGCGAAGCACCGTGGCACTCAGTGCATATCACGTGATGTTGCCGTAAGCAAGATCCCTCCTACGACTTTAGTGGGCCTATTTAAAGGGCCCCGCGATGTACTTTTTTTCCCTTCATTCTCTCCTTCTTATCTTTCACCAAAAATTGAATAAACCGTGCAAGTCTCGCACTAGAAGTCGTCTCGTCCCTGCCTGATCACCATGGTCTATTGGATGCCGGCCGCCGGCCGACGAAGCTATGGATACGCTAACCTGGAGAACGCAGCAGCATCGAGGCGCCCTAGCAGCTGCCGGAGAAGAACTCCCCGCCTCTCTCGCCTGACTCTCCTGCCTCGCGCGCCTTAGGGCACCCATCTGGGAGGTATTCCTCGCTCGAGCACGCGAGATTGAACCGTGTTCGCAGGCTCACCCTCACACGCTTTCACTCATACGAAACCTCACGGCGACGGCGGAAATGCGCCTGGAGTGTCCATGCAATTGCTATCGCAGTAAGATATTGTGTTAGAAAAGTAAACGCAAGTGCTACCAAAGTATACCTGTGTGGGTTATTAGAGCTGCCGTATGCTGAAAAACATAATACAAATAAATAGTGCATTTACTCGTATTCACGCAGCGAAAACGTAGCACGCCATTACTGCCACGTCGAAGCGATGGTGATGAACAAAAGAATTACAAAATTTCGAGTCAGGAATTTGCCTCCATATTTCGCGCGCTTGTGCCCTGAAAAAGAAGTAACGCTCAAAGCGCAACAACAGAGGCACGCACTGTCGTCTGTCGGTGGAATCTGATGTACAGGTCTAGGCGTGGCTTCAATGCTACATTCCAGTGCAATCGCTGGCGCTTGCACTTTGTCAGGAATGTACGCAAGTATTCGCTTGACGCGCGCATTCTGATTAGATGACACTCTTTTGCTATACCATATGCGACAACATTATGTGTATTTCGCATACATGGAGACGCGTCTTACGCCGAACGATAAGTTTGTAACAGCGGTTTGACGCTAAAGAAAGGTCACGGGAAAAGGCTAAAAACTATTGTACGGTCGCCCTAAATATTACCGAAAACATGGTGAAAGGGCCCCCAAGACTGCACTGCGGCATCGACATAGCAAAAATTGAAGAGCTGAACACTTTCCGATCACCCGTAAATAATTAACCAATATTTCTTCTGCCAATGCAGCCGTGCGTTTTTTGGGGCTGCTTCCACCAGGGCCCTACGTCAGAGGTAATATTTAACGTTACTCCACGTATGTCAGTATTGCCCTAATACCCATGTTTTTTCGTCTTTGAAACGTTCGGACCGTAGACAGCTCATCTACTGCCGCAGAGCATTCATCGCAAAATTTTGATATATTATGTTCCAACGCCCATTGCCTTAATGCCTCATCTGTTACGTATTACTGAAAAAGTATGCAATACTTTTTCGGACGCAGCTGTTCTTATTCCTTATATCGACAGGAAACAGAGGCTTATGTCATGAACGTTCAGAAATCTAATCGGGAACGCACACAATGTTCTCGCACACCTTGTAGCTCTGAGGTACTTAATGTAGGGCAACTTTTGTTTAATTTTGAAGGCAGAAGTGCACGGTTGGGCACACGAGTTTATTAACTGCGTTTGCGTTAAGAAAACATATCCAAAAATTAGCGTTTGTTTTATAAGACGCATACACTGTACTGTTAATATTTCAGTGGTATATGTTTAACGTACCCAACTTTCACTATCTTTTTCGTTACTTTGTTTTGTTCTCCGCTATACTTACCCTATTTTATTTCCCCTTGTGCTATTGCAGGAATTAGAGGGCAGTAAATGGGATATAATAGGGCTCAGTGAAGTTAGGAGGCCAAAAGAAGCATATACAGTGCTAAATAGCGGGCACGTCCTGTGCTACCGGGGCTTAGCGGATAGAAGAGAACTAGGAGTCGGATTCCTGGTTAATAAGAGTATAGCTGGTAACATACAGGAATTCTATAGCATTAACGAGAGGGTGGCAGGTCTTGTTGTGAAACTTAATAAGAGGTACAAAATAAAGATTGTACAGCTCTACGCCCCTACATCCAGTCATGATGACCAGGAAGTCGAAAGCTTCTATGAAGACGTGGAATCGGCGGTGGGTAGAGTGAAAACTAAATACACTATACTAATGGACGACTTTAATGCCAAGGTAGGCAAGAAGCAGGCTGGAGACAAGGCAGTGGGGGAATATGGCATAGGCACTAGGAATAGCAGGGGAGAGTTATTAGTAGAGTTTGCGGAACAGAATAAAATGAGGATAATGTATACCTTCTTCCGCAAGCGGGATAGCCGAAAGTGGACGTGGAGGAGCCCGAACGGCGAGACTAGAAATGAAATAGACTTCATACTCTGCGCTAACCCTGGCATCATACAAGATGTGGACGTGGTCGGCAAGGTGCGCTGCAGTGACCACAGGATGGTAAGAACTCGAATTAGCCTAGACCTGAGGAGGGAACGGAAGAAACTGGTACATAAGAAGCCGATCAATGAGTTAGCGGTAAGAGGGAAAATAGAGGAATTCCAGATCAAGCTACAGAACAGTTATTCAGCTTTAACTCAGGAAGAGGACCTTAGTGTTGAAGCAATGAACGACAATCTTGTGGGCATCATTAAGGAGTGTGCAATGGAAGTCGGTGGTAACTCCGTTAGGCAGGATACCAGCAAACTATCCCAGGAGACGAAAGATATGATCAAGGAACGCCAATGTATGAACGCATCTAACCCTACAGCTAGAATAGAACTGGCAGAACTTTCGAAGTTAATCAACAAGCGTAAGACAGCTGACATAAGGAAGTATAATATGGATAGAATTGAACATGCTCTCAGGAACGGAGGAAGCCTAAAAACAGTGAAGAAGAAACTAGGAATTGGCAAGAATCAGATGTATGCGTTAAGAGACAAAGCCGGCAATATCATTACTAATATGGATGAGATAGTTCAAGTGGCTGAGGAGTTCTATAGAGATTTATACAGTACCAGTGGCACCCACGACGATAATGGAAGAGAAAATAGTCTAGAGGAATTCGAAATCCCGAAGGTAACGCCGGAAGAAGCAAAGAAAGCCTTAGGAGATATGCAAAGGGGGAAGGCAGCTGGGGAGGATCAGGTAACAGCAGATTTGTTGAAGGATGGTGGACAGATTGTTCTAGAGAAACTGGCCACCCTGTATACGCAATGCCTCATGACCTCGAGCGTACCGGAATCTTGGAAGAACGCTAACATAATCCTAATCCATAAGAAAGGGGACGCCAAAGACTTGAAAAATTATAGACCGATCAGATTACTGTCTGTTGCCTACAAAGTATTTACTAAGGTAATTGCAAATAGAATCAGGAACACGTTAGACTTCTGTCAACCAAAGGACCAGGCAGGATTCCGTAAAGGCTACTCAACAATAGACCATATTCACACTATCAATCAAGTGATAGAGAAATGTGCAGAATATAAGCAACCGTTATATATAGCTTTCATTGATTACGAGAAATCGTTTGATTCAGTCGAAACCTCAGCAGTCATGGAGGCATTACGGAATCAGGGTGTAGATGAGCCATATGTAAAAATACTGGAAGATATCTATAGCGGCTCCACAGCCACCGTAGTCCTCCATAAAGCAAGCAACAAAATCCCAATAAAGAAAGGCGTCAGGCAGGGAGATACGATATCTCCAATGCTATTCACAGCGTGTTTACAGGAGGTATTCAGAGACCTGGATTGGGAAGAATTGGGGATAAAAGTTAATGGAGGATACCTTAGTAACTTGCGATTCGCTGATGATATTGCCTTGCTTAGTAACTCAGGGGACCAATTGCAATGCATGCTCACTGACCTGGAGAGGCAAAGCAGAAGAGTGGGTCTAAAAATTGATATGCAGAAAACTAAAGTAATGCTTAACAGTCTCGGGAGAGAACAGCAATTTACAATAGGCAGCGAGGCACTGGAAGTCGTAAGGGAATACATCTACTTAGGGCAGGTGGTGACGGCGGAACGGATCATGAGACGGAAATAATCAGAAGAATAAGAATGGGCTGGAGTGCGTTTGGCAGGCATTCCCAAATCATGAACAGCAGGTTGCCGTTATCCCTCAAGAGAAAAGTATATAGTAGCTGTGTCTTACCAGTACTCACCTACGGGGCAGAAACCTGGAGGCTTACGAAAAGGGTTCTACTCAAATTGAGGACGACACAACGAGCTATGGAAAGAAGAATGATAGGTGTAACGTTAAGGGATAAGAAAAGAGCAGATTGGGTGAGGGAACAAACGCGAGTTAATGACATCTTAGTTGAAATCAAGAAAAAGAAATGGGCATGGGCAGGACATGTAATGAGGAGGGAAGATAACCGATGGTCATTAAGGGTTACGGACTGGATCCCAAGGGAAGGGAAGCGTAGCAGGGGGCGGCAGAAAGTTAGGTGGGCGGATGAGATGAAGAAGTTGGCAGGGACGGCATGGCCACAATTAGTACATGGCCGGGGTTGTTGGAGAAATATGGGAGAGGCCTTTGCCCTGCTGTGGGCGTAACCAGACTGATGATGATGATTTCCCCTTACCCTTCTTCCAGTGCTGGTTAGCGAACCACCACCTCTTCCGATTAACATCCCCGCCTTTCCCAGTTTATATATATATATATATATATATATATATATATATATATATATATATATATATTTATATAGGTATAAATGCGTTTGATTCTGCAGTGACATTGGAGAACTCAAAGCAGCAGCATGTACGAATTTTTCTAAAATAGGGGCCATGTTGTAGAATATATGGACAAATTTGCAAACGGAGTCATTGAATTGCAGTGTTTGCAGCGAATTAGGTATTCTACCATTGAAAAACACTGTACAATCGTAGTATGCGTGTTTTTCCGTTGTTCATTAAGAACGGAATGTGACAAAAAGCTTAAATATACACAATAAGAGAGA
Source organism: Dermacentor variabilis (assembly GCF_050947875.1). Classification (NCBI taxonomy): domain Eukaryota; kingdom Metazoa; phylum Arthropoda; class Arachnida; order Ixodida; family Ixodidae; genus Dermacentor; species Dermacentor variabilis. The sequence continues at coordinate 139,104,811 of NC_134569.1, forward strand.
CATGCTAAGGGTCATATGAGGGTTTACTGCAGAATATGTAAAACTGGCAACACAACTAATAAAAAAACGACCCTCGTTCCACGAAGTGAACCCGTATTTCACATGTGCATATTTTGACTCATTTGTGCCGTAATTGTTGATATAATTATTCTCTTATTGTTTATCTAATTGCTTGGCTTATTGCATTGAAGCCATCAATACACAAAATCAAGAATTGTGCAATGAAGTCAGGGGAAGACGACCATTCAGGACATCTGCAGGGCCGCTCGCCTATTTTTATCGAGGTTTTTCTCCGTCATCCGCCGTGACAGCTGCGCCGCTGACCTCATTCTTCAGCTTTTATCGCCGAGCTTCATACGCCTACTTTGTGAATATTCAAAGTAGGGGGCATAAACGCTCGGGGCACGTAAAAAGAGCGGCACTGAAACATCCGGTGTAATACTTCAAGGTTGGTCAAATAGGCGTTTATTCACTTTGCTGTTGTTTTGCTGCGCAATGCCAGCGGCGAAATGAAGCCTCGAGCTCACCATAGATAATGCAGATAACGCTGGCGGTTCAGCAAGCGCATCGCAGACTGGGGAAACGTCAATACCTGTTTACTTTGCGGCTCTTCGCTGTGCTTGACAGTGATGGGCTTCCGCTTTTGAATCGCGAAACTCAATTCTGGTGCACTGGCCGTATTATATCGGGTGTTTTATGTAGTGTTGAGAAAATTTTAAAATAAAATCCTGTAGCATATACGGTCGAACTACTGAGTGAGCTGGATTACTCGAAAAGGCGGACATTATTGCAGTGCAAATCAAAATTCGTGATTGTCTAAGAAAATTCCTGTGCTCAACTTTTTAGCGAATAACTTTAGCTCACGTATTGCAATGTACTTCGTTCTAAGTGAATTCACCTTGCGAAATCACAGGCTTTAAGAGCATTGCAATACGTGAGCTAAAATAATTAGTTAAAAAGTTTAGTAATGAAATTTTTGAGCTAGGCTTTTACGCATTTAGATTTACGCTGTAGTAAAGTCCGCCTTTTCAAGTATTCAGCTCAATGAGCAGTCTTGTGCTTTTCTGAAGATTATAAAGCGATAGCCGTTTCATCTGACTCCCAACATACGCTCGTAAAGTTACTTATTGTTGTTATCGGTTCGACTTGACTTGTATCCATATTCTTACAATTACTTCAGTCAATTATTGTGAAGCTGGCGACATGCTAGCGTTCTCTTTCTTCACAGACTTGGAGTATTAAACGACGGCCAAATGCCTTCCGTAAAGAAGCGAACAAGGCACACGATCCGAAACGTTTAATACTTATTAGGAAGACCTTTTTGGTCGGCGTCCTACCTTTTCTTTCTCACCTGAATATACTACCCGGCAATATGAGACGACGTCAAAGCATCAATTGCATTGCTGGAGCATTTCGGCAGCACCTACATTATGCAGGCAACAATTTTGTTACAAGCCATTCCCTTACATTGGAGAAGGCGTTTACCGAGATGACAAAGGCGATGGTCGGAAAGGAGCTATAGTTGTCGGGCCGCCTTGGCTGCACCTTATCCCTCTACGTTGTGAAAATACTTCCCCTACTTTCGCATACCCTATCGTCTTCACAATTTGGTGGAAATGTGGAGTACCCCCAGGCATCTAGTTGTGTGATCGCGACGCTGGTGTAGAGCAGTGGTCGTAGGGAGTACAAGGAGAAGTTTGGGACGATCGTATTTAGCATCGCGATGGTAGACAATATCATGACGATTCAAGAACAGGTTGAGGAACGATTACAAGACACCGGAGCATTGCGTTCATAAGAATTTAGGGGCAGATTCATCACAAGTATGCGTACTTCTTGTACACCCTTAAAATTATTTTTAGTACGAAGCAAAAGCGGGAGAGTAATCGGTGTCTCTGCGACGTCTATCGCAAAGTGACCTCTGTAAATACAATGTATCGCTCCCTTTAGTTTTTCTAAAAAGCTCCAATGTTAAAAATCACTGCACAGTTATAAAAAATTTATGTCCTCGCTAAGTTACTGACTTTTTGCTTTCAGCCAGTCATCATGATAATGTCTAACGACGAATAGTGTGATCGCAAAAAATAAAACGCGTTTAGGATCAGTGAAGCATGCGATTTTTACTTTTATCGCCAATAACATTTATAGGAGGAAGCACAAATAAATGTGGTGTGGAGGCGTAATTGGGCCAACGCTCTGCCCTCGTAGCTTACGTTTCAAATATGCGTGTTAAATTCGTACCTGCTGCCTAATGTAATTTCATTGAAGTGTTTTACTTGGCCCGTGGAACAGCATATATATAGCCGTAAACCTCTTACTGGTGAATCATGCAGGTGAGCAGATTTTCACTATCATTCATGTGAATGGAAAACGAGTTGAAGTTCTTGCTTCGTAGAAATCTTATTCACAAAACTCCCCAACTGATTTATGCGATCATGAATTTATGGCTTGCATTTAACCCGCACTCATTACATCGTTTTGTTGCACGCTCTTTCTTAGTTCGTGCTTTTACTTACAAAATGTTGGTTGCCTAATTTTGACAAGTTCCGTGTCAATGCCAACAAAGTGAGCGCCATTACCCGGCAATGACCTCTGGAAACTGCATTTCCAGACACCATTGCGTAGTTTACAGAGTCCTTACTACTATACAGTCCATCTCGGAAACAACCAGCTGAAAATGCTTAATTTCGTCGTTGGTATATCAAAAACATCACACTACAGTGATTTTTTCGGCTTTGAAAATATTAACTTAGACAGCAGGGTTCTCTTCCAATGAAGACAGCGTTCTTGTTTTTACTCGCTTGCTTCTTTATTGAATAATTGGGTTCACCTGCTACCGAGGAAAAGCCAAGAAATAATTGGTTTCGGGTGCAGGGTTCTACGTTTTTAGTTATTTGCCAGAAATTTGACCTTCATTTTACAGTTTTTATTTTCACCCTAATTCTCGGTGATCTTCCCTGAATTGATTATTAATCATAATTAATCGGCATTTACGAGTGGATAATTTTAGCCTCTAGGTTACCATTTGCTTTGTTGGTGAAATGTTTTGTTAACAGGGAACCGAAGCGGCAAAGTTTTTGAGACGCAGTCTAGCAGGGGCGCTACACCATACGGCGATGTTACTATGCAGTAACTAAGAAGTCGGTCATTCGTCATTCAAATGCAAATAGAATCAGATCTTATTTATAACACTGAACTCCTACACAGCTCCAACGAATAATGCACAAGATGATGTCTAGGTAGCTTAACAAGGTTTGCAGCTGGGCTAGGTGCTCCATGGTATACAGTAAAATAAACGAGTGGAAAAAAGGGCACGGATAGCACTAGGCAGCACAAGCGCTCAATGAGCGCTTGTGTTTTTCAGTTCGGCTCTTCATAGTTGAATTACGTAGAGCCACATACTTCAATTAAACTTTAACACTTCTGCCACGATGCGAAGTGCCATGTGAAGCAATGATAATGCTCACTTCTCAGAGATTGTGAACAATGACCTACAACAACGCCTCAAGCAAGGATGTTTCCCAGTGTGTTCTGTGGACCACGCAGAAAAACAGCTGGAGCACACGCAAGGTAGCGTTTCAGATTAACTCACCACTCTCGTATTTGGCTAAGCGATGAAAAAATTACGCATTTTGACGCCAACACCAACGCTCATTATTGTCAATCAGAGCAAACAGCATACAACACTTCGCTTACATCGATTCGCACAGTGAGTGGGATCCGCATATTTTTACCTAATTGTGGTCACTTACGCGGGGCAGACTGTTTCACGCGTGTCCCATACTTCGGGTTGGAAGATTATGGTGGTAGCTGCGACGCTTACTGCAGTTGGTTGGACATATTTTATTCAGCCATGTCGCTTTCCGAGTGGTTTTTCTAGCTATACTGACGATGGTGAAACGGCCACGACGGCGTCGAGACCCCGAGCACATAACTATAGTGCCTCAAGTTGTTAGAAAATTGGGCGACTGAGTAAGCGATGAAGGTCTGACGACGGCGGTATGACGAGAGCCAGATCACGACGCTGAAATAACGAAGATGGCCTAGAACGACGCTATTAAGGCCTGGAGCGCATATCTATTGGCCCAATGTGGTTGAAATCTTGGGCGACGGGGTCGGCGTGAGAAGATACACAGACAGACAGACAGACAGACAGACAGACAGACAGACAGACAGACAGACAGACAGACAGACAGACAGACAGACAGACAGACAGACAGACAGACAGACAGACAGACAGACAGACAGACAGACAGACAGACAGACAGACAGACAGACAGACAGACAGACAGACAGACAGACAGACAGACAGACAGACAGACAGACAGACAGACAGACAGACAGACAGACAGACAGACAGACAGACAGACAGACAGACAGACAGACAGACAGACAGACAGACAGACAGACAGACAGACAGACAGACAGACAGACAGACAGACAGACAGACAGACAGACAGACAGACAGACAGACAGACAGACAGACAGACAGACAGACAGACAGACAGACAGACAGACAGACAGACAGACAGACAGACAGACAGACAGACAGACAGACAGACAGACAGACAGACAGACAGACAGACAGACAGACAGACAGACAGACAGACAGACAGACAGACAGACAGACAGACAGACAGACAGACAGACAGACAGACAGACAGACAGACAGACAGACAGACAGACAGACAGACAGACAGACAGACAGACAGACAGACAGACAGACAGACAGACAGACAGACAGACAGACAGACAGACAGACAGACAGACAGACAGACAGACAGACAGACAGACAGACAGACAGACAGACAGACAGACAGACAGACAGACAGACAGACAGACAGACAGACAGACAGACAGACAGACAGACAGACAGACAGACAGACAGACAGACAGACAGACAGACAGACAGACAGACAGACAGACAGACAGACAGACAGACAGACAGACAGACAGACAGACAGACAGACAGACAGACAGACAGACAGACAGACAGACAGACAGACAGACAGACAGACAGACAGACAGACAGACAGACAGACAGACAGACAGACAGACAGACAGACAGACAGACAGACAGACAGACAGACAGACAGACAGACAGACAGACAGACAGACAGACAGACAGACAGACAGACAGACAGACAGACAGACAGACAGACAGACAGACAGACAGACAGACAGACAGACAGACAGACAGACAGACAGACAGACAGACAGACAGACAGACAGACAGACAGACAGACAGACAGACAGACAGACAGACAGACAGATAATCATCATCAGCCTTCTTTACGTCCACTACTGGACGAAGGCCTCGCCCTGAGCTCACCAATAACCCCTGTACTGTGCCAACTTATCCCACCTTGCGCTTGGCAATTTCCAAATTTCATCACACCACCTAGTGTTCTGCCATCCTCGACTGCGCTTCCCTTCTATTCGCACTGATTCTGTAACTTTAGTGGTTCAAAGGTTATTTACCCTGCGCATTACGTGGCCTGCCCAGCTCTATTGTCTACCCCGAAATGTGAATTATAATGTTGGCCTATCCCCATTTGCTTTCTGATCCACACCGCTGTCTTCCTGTGTCATAATGTTACACGTAACATTTTTCATTCCATCGCACTTTGCGTCCTTCTTAACTTGTTCTCGAGCTTCCTTGTCAGTCTACAAAATTTCTTCCCCACATGTTAGCACCGGTAGAGTTCACTGATTGTACACCTTTCTTTTCAATGCTAGTGGTAAGCTTCCATTCAGGATATGGCAATGCTTGCCGTATGCACTGCAACCCATTTTTATACTTCTGTAAATTTTCTTCTCATGATCAGGGTCTCCTGTGACCGATAGACCCAGATAAACGTAACTCTAAGACTTAGAGGTGGAATGGCGATCTGGAGATCTTGAACTACTGTTTCCTTGCCTGACTATTGAACATTGTCTTTGTCTTTTGCATATTATTCTTCAAACCCACTCCCACACTGCCGCTGTTAACGTCCTCAATCATTTGTTGTATTTCGTACCCAGTGTTGCTGAACAGCACATTTTCATCTGCAAACCGAAGGTTGCTGAGATGTTCGCCGTCGATCCTCGCTCCCAAGCCTTCCCAGTTCAATATCTTGAATACTGCTTCCAAGCATAAGGGGAACATGATTGTATAAATTGTGTCTGCCTGCATTCACCTCTTTCTATATAGGTATCTTTCTACTTCATTTGGTGAGAACTAACGTAGCTGTGGAATATTTGTATATATTTCTGAAGACATTCACAAATGCCTCCTCTACTCATTGAATATGTAGTGCCTCTAGGACTGCTGGTATCTCTAATGAACCAAATGCCTTTCCTTATTCCATGAAAGTCGTATGTATGTACTTCCTCTCGAGAGGCTAATTGTACTCTGCAGAGAGGGCTAATCCAAATAGAATAAGGAAAAACGCGAGATTTCTCCAGATCTAGCAGTGGAATTCAATTTTGCTGTGATACAGAAAAACAAAAAATAATGAGAACGCCCCAGAGGGAGCAGTGAATTTCACACTTACACCCCCCCCTCCCTCACGGAACCTAATAAAAGATTCTGAGAGCAATGTGCGTGTCAAGTGCAGTATAATAGCCAAATCCGAAGAACGTTGCGGAACCTATTATTATTAGTATATTCTGATTACTATTAGTAGTAGTAATAGTAACAGAAGTATTTACAATGGTGCCGGTCTCGTATGAGGCCATAGCAGGTGGGCAATGTATAATGGGAGAATTTTTCACAATATATTGCACAGGGATAACAGCGACAAAAACATGTTCCTATGGGTGGGCAGCGCAACCCGGATGAAGGACGAGATGAATTACACAATACGAGTACACAATTGTGTACTTCCTCTCGTCCTTCGTCCGGGTTGCGCTACCCACCCACAGGAACATGTTCAATCACCAACTCGCCCAGCTTGCCGTGTTAATTCAGCGACAAAAAAACCAAGAATTGTTGTAGTAACAGTTGCAATGTTCACGAAGGCGGTTCCATTATCTTTTGGTGCATGCGAAAATAAATGTTATTGAAGGTGCCATCGCGGTAAGCATATTCTGTAAGGGAATGCAGATGGGTTCGTCGTAAAGCACGACTAACTCTATATCGGACTAACTCTGTTACTGCTGTGTATAACTCGGTGAATTAGTTCTTACGAAGTTGGTTGTGTTTTCTAAGAGTTCTGCTACTTGGAAACGCGGCCGCAGATGCCGATTATCACAGAGAAGATGCTTTGATCAAGATATTTTGTTGTCATTTTATTGGGGAGCCACAGGATTGCTTATTGATTCGGCCTTTAGACTTGGCCCGAGGCATTTCACTGGCTTAGATATTAATTTAGACACAAGCGCTTATCAATAGACCTACATAGCGTGTGCCCTTTTGTGTTACGGTCCCTGAAAACGTGAGAATCCCATGATTCTATGAAATAAAAACGTTATATATATATATATATAGAGAGAGAGAGAGAGGAAGAGAGAGAGAGAGAGAGAGAGAGAGAGAGAAATTACATTTATTTAGTTAGCCGGATGATTGGTGGAGGGGCCAACACGGCCCTGATGGCGGCCACAAGTCCTTGGGTTCTGGCGGCATCCTCAGCCTTCTGGACGGCCAAGACTTTGTGCTCAGCTCGGGGGGTGAGCTTAGCAGCACGGTGTCCCACTGCGTCCCATACTTAATTTCTTCGGCCCTCTCGGGCACCCGAGGGCAGGCCCAGATAACGTGAACCAGGGGAGCTATAACGTAGAGCTATTCCAAACTTTTCTATTCCAATTGTGCAATCAACCCTCGACAATTGGTCAAAAAAATTTGGAGCCGCCACCCATGCGCTTGTCTCTCACAAGAAGTCACGAAAACCGCGGAAACGCCTGTTTGATATGATATCTGCACGCTGATTGTGCATGATTAGACGGGATGAAATAAAAGTAATAATTGCTGATTCGACGCTTTTTTTTTGCCATAGCGAAAAAGGCATTGTTTGGTCAAATTATTTCGGGCTGCAACCAGTTTGCATGCCTGTCACGCGACGTCACGAAACCACGAAGACACACCGCGTCAAAGTGACGTGTACGCGTTAAAGACATATTGATATGCCGAACAAAATTGAACGCTTTCCTCATTAGCCGGACACTGCCCTGTTGCGAAAGGAATAGAAGATGGCTGTCCGTCAATCACTGCGGCACAGCCTACTCGGAGCTGCTGGAAGTAGAACGCTATTGAAATTTTCAGCACGTATACGAAATTTCTCTGCAACTCTACTTTGCTGAGTATCCGTTTTAGTGGCGTTTTTAACCTTTGCTTACACGCCGCCGTGATTTTCGCCCAGCCAGCATAAACTAAATAAGAGGAAGCGGGCCAATCGCAGACGCCGGCACCACCCTCCTCATCCAGTTCTCTACTTTCACTGGCTGGCTCGGCCCTGTCGAAACTCTTTCCACTTGAGCGTGTTCCTCGCCTCTTCTCAGCCAGTTGGATAAGAAAAACTGCTCGATGTACGCAATGCTATTCGCCTTGAAAGCAAAAGAAAGTGGCATCCCATAAACAAAAAGCGCATTTGATTTGACTTTTCAAAAAAACGCTACTGCTCACCACCCGATGCTTGCGTCGGCGGTTACGTAAATTTGACTTCAGGAGATTTGAATAAAAACATTGGAATAGTTTTACATTATACGGCCCCAGGTCTACCTTATAGTGATACAATTTACATTTGCCGGAATATTGTTGTGCATTATAGCGAATATAAGTCACCGGGATTGGATACGTATTGGTTCGAAGGAGGTGACACACCACCACCTGCGGCCTATTAAGTCATGAGTGTCTGGGGGGAAAAGGGACCCTCCCCAATCTCTAATGCCTAGTTATCTCCCTGCAGCTAACAAAAACGATAGCAATCTTTCTTTTTTACTCAGGACAACAGAGCACATAAAAGATAATGTATAAAACCACATACCGGAAACGTTTACGTTTGAAGCACCGATAAATTTAAGACATGTTTTATTGAAACAGTGCCACGTGTGTGGCAAAATGTCAAGATTAGGCTATCACTTGTTGCGTTCCGACGAGCAAACGAGTCTCATATCTAATACTAGAGGCCCCTTAACTTACAACCTGCCAGAGGTGATACAAAACTAGTTTACAATCTGACCTTTCCAATTTCATTCTCAGCGGGGGGGTTAAAGGATATCTTTAAATGCCAGCAGGCAACATTATGCCAGGTCTTGTGCACTTCAAATTTTCTTTACATCAGAACGTGGTAGATGTGGAATGCATGTTTTGAACTAGTTCGCGTCAATCAGTGCTTTCAAATAACAATAAAGTCGAAATAGTCATCAAATAAAGTATTTAAATAGCTAAAGTCTGGTTCACGGAATAGCAGAGACGTTTCCACTTGTGTTGGTTCGTCCTTTCTATGCGGGCACTACGTTGGTAGCGACAATTAAACCCAAGGTAAGGCAGTTATTTCCTCTTTTTTACCGATACACTAACAAGGGATTTTGAACTAGTCTGCTTTAAGTGAAGTTGTAAGTTCGTTCAGCCGCATGACATCCCTAGAATTTCAATGAAAACATGCCTTCTCTTTGACTTAGAGCGATGGGTTCTTTACAGATATTTCCGATGCAAATGGCTTGGAGAAGAATAATTCTTCCACTTAAGGCTGCCGCTTATTCAGCTGCGATGCTAACCGGAGCGTCACCTTTTTGTGTATAGAGCGACGTGTCGATTGAAGATGCTACGTGGACGCAACAACGAGAAAGTTAACTGTGGTGACTAGAGAGCCCTCAGTGCTTTTACGGTAGTTATTGTCATTTTCAACATGTTCCTTGCATTATTGTGCACTTTCTTCCAAAAGTAAGAACTTTCGAAATATAACACAGGAGAGTAATGGCCCACACAAAGGGAGGTAGAAACCGAAAGCATCTAGGAAGACTTAGGCAAACAGATTACAAAATGGTATGCAGACGCAACGGACGTTGTCGAACCCATGTGCAGCGAAGCTTCCATGAAGCGGGTGAAAAAATACGATAACACAGTTCTAACGCTGCAAGGTGTTTTGTAGCGTGTGGTTGTGTGGCGAGTAGGCAATATGCCAAAACGCGGAAACCCGCACTATCTGACATGCAAGATTCACCAGACTGCCGTTTACACAGTCTCCGGGATCGGTCAACAATTCATTAAAGTATTTTCCGTGATGAACGCAGTTCACCACTGCACCATCTGTAGCACCTGCGAACGTCACGAGGCAATATGTCGACTCAGCAGAAGCGCCGAACCTCGGTGAAGAACACCATATAAATATTCACTTTCATAAAAGAAACATGCGCTTGAAAACCTATACTTCCGCACTGACGATGTTAAGATACCTTCTGTTCTTTGGCGTTATAATTCCGCAGACAACATAGCCGGCACTGGTACATTTATTTTATTTTATTTTCATTTTGATCTACTCTTAGTCCCACTTGGGACTGTTACAGGAGTGGGTTTCTATACAGGCAAATGCATATATCGCTATCAATAATAAAATAAGATAGGAATCAGGTGATGAAAGTCAAGAAATAAAAGCATTCATGAGCGGACACATCAAGGGCTGAAAACATGAGAGACCGAAGAGAGCTTCTAACTTTGTTCGTCAAAGCAAGTGTCCGTACACATCGCAAATCATTCATTCACACATTCAGTAAAGAGCACACATCGAGGAAGTAATGACATAAATTAATAAGCTATTGAAGGACGTTAGAATGTAAAGAACCATTAAAACGGGGGCACATATGCCGCTCCAGCTGTAAAATGTGTGCCGTATGTTTAGTGAGCTATTCGATTGACATCGCCGACTGTTATAAAGGCCGGAATTGTTCAACTAAAAACTGTCGCTTTAAAAGTTACGTTCAAGCATGAGGGTAGGTTCGACTTGGCATGCTACAAAAACAAAATTCCCTATGATGACAGTCACGTATAGCAGTGCAACCAATTTCTTAGAGATGCACGCAACGTCGTATTCGAGCAGCTGTCGTCGGCTTTCAACTATATTCACGCTTGCCGACCTGTGAATATTAAAATTAGCAAAAATCTCGCCGCATGACAAACTTGGTGGTCGTGCTTATTCTTGATGCTAAAGCATCAAATTGCCCATTGAGGAAAAAAAACGCCCATGTCTTTAGCTGCGAAACGGCACCCAAATTCTCATTGGATGTGAGGCCACATCACTTGCGAGCACCAACGGAGTGGAGGGAACGAAGGAGAACGCGTGCTGCCACTCTGGTACTCTAAGTCTTGTGTTGAGGGCACCACCGCGATGCCACGTCGCCCTCGCTATCGGAGGCGTGTGTTATGAACACGTTCCTTCACCGCGCAAGTTTTTGCCTGCATTCTACCTTCGCCTCGGTGATCACTATAAAGAAATTGCAGTATAAAAAACAGAATAAATTCGGAAGTAATAGCGTTGGTGGCAGTGAGTTTCCAACTTACGACCACACGCTCAGAAGCCGAGTGTGTCACCCAGTCGGCTTTGCATAGCAGCGCAAGAGCACCGACTTTTGGGCTAGTTGGTTACGCATAGCGAGCCACGGTCCAGCGCGCACAAACAATGACAAAGTGAGGAGTAGACAACACAAGCGCTTAGTACATCCGGCTCACTTTCTTCAAGTCTGTATCTGAAAGCACTTCTGTTGTCTACTCCTCACTTTGTCCTTCTTTGCGCGCACTTGACCGTGATCTATTAGCATAGCAGGCCTGTGCACTCTAAATTAGGACATCATGCTAGTTCGACTGAAATTTCTATTGCGAAGCCCGGAATGACGAAGGAGGTGAAGTCAAAATCACCGCGGCTAACTCGAGAGCGTCTCCATTATATTCTATGGCAGTAGGGCAAGGTAGCATGACGTTCGGATAGAAGTGCACCGGCCTTGTGCTACTATGAGGCTTTGGCAAAGCATCTCAACGCGCTCGCCTACCCGCAAGGAGTTCCTAACTCAATGGACCGCTAAGCGGCATCAACTGGACATTATTGGTTTCGCATTCACCACTAATAAGGAGTACTTAGGGGTGCTAGGATTTTTTTTAAAGTTCTCTCTGAACACGCACCTTTGGTGGGTGCATAGACTAAGGAGCAAAACATTGTTTTAGACCACAGTGACTTCTTCAATTATTTTTCTCTAGCCGCTTTCGCAAGCTTCAGGTGTCCGAATCGACTTGCTTCGACCAACTTCCTTCTCATCAGTGGCGTAGCCAGAAATTTCGTGCGGGGGGGGGGGGGGGCTCACGTTGGAGCTTGGCCTCCTCACAGAATTCTCGAGGGATCGAAATACATGAATAATAACTGCATTGCAATTGCCAAAGATGCTGCATACAAATTCTTGAACGCTACGCACTGTCAAGACAAGTAAAATATGCATTTTTTCATAATATAATATATTCTTATGTCCTAAAAACTGTGCCAAAAATAACTGATGTCAATGCTTCCATGTTGTTTGTCTATTTATTAAGAAAGAAAATATCACACGAACTTTAGAACTATATCAGTGCGAAACCAGCAAAGCAGTGCATACGGCTGATATGATAAATGTAAAGGCCGTGAAATGAACAAGTTGAGGACAAATATGTTAATGATACTTTGCCATTCGAAAGCCTTGTTTACATTTTTGTACATAAGCAACGGCCAGGGGAGAACCTCAGTGACGCTGTCCTTCATTCCTATTTACTGCGCAGGAGCAGCTGTCACCGGTTGCGGATTATAATTGCAACAAAATCGTAGTCGCAACAGAGATCCCACATAAAAAGCAGCAGTTCTGCAATATTTACATTAGAAATTCGAAGTACAATTGAATACACAAATGCCAAGATAAAGATTGTTAAAAAGCAAAAAAAAGTGTCTATGGAAACAAAGCTCACTGCATGTATCCGCAAAACCTCGCAACAAAATAATTAAATATACGTATAAGTAACCAACAAATCTACGTGGCTAAACAAAAGTCACTTTATGCAGGGTCTTTCAGCTAATTTTAGCCAGAGTTTAAAAATATGCCGATACACACTAAGACGACGCGACCAGGTGCATGTTGCTCACTTTTGTACGCAGTGTGCCACGCTATATATTCTATTTTGCTTAATTAGATTTTCAGTCAATATTAATAAACCAACTTCTGAAGTAACGAAGTTAGGAAAAAAAATTCCATTTAGAAAATTGCAGAGCGGTTTGCAAGGCGCCCGAATAAACAGTTTCTGTCTTTCTATATATATATTAGGTATTAGTGTATATCAGCTTACCGATTACTCCCGCGAACTACAAAACTAGTAACATGCCCGCTTGCGCGTTGTGATTGCACTGCTCCTCAACCTTCATCGCACAAACAGCCATAGGCGCACTACCACTTAAAAAGCGACAGGGCAACCACGTAGGCGTCGGCTGTGCCGTTTACGCCACCGATGTGCTCCCCTCGCGAAAGTTCGTTATAGCGATAAGCAGACACAGCGGTTATCGCTTGTACTGCCGGAAGCAACAGGTCCGTCATTTCGCAAAAGCTGTAAGCAAGCTTAACATACCTAATAAAAAACTGTTTTCAGAAGGCTGAAAATGATGGAAGAAGAGTATCATTAATGACCAGACGGAGTCTTTCACTTAATTTACGTTTATTTTTTATGCGCTTTCACAGCAAGCTCCCTAAGAGGTCACCTTTTGCAGCGATACAACACTGAGACCTCCTGAAAACGTTTGCAAGGGAGCCTTGAGAACCGTCGGTGAAATGCTGTGGCAGACTTCAATGATCTTCTCCTGTAAGGCTTCTGGAGTCATCGTCTCCGTCGTGTATACGTGATCCTTAATATACCCCAGAAGAAAAAGTCTAGAGGGATGAAGTCGGATGACACTGCCGGCCACAGCACAGGCCTTTTCCCTATCCAGTGCCCTGGGAAAGTAACATCAAGGCTTGCTCGTGCTTGACTGTCGTGCTTGACTGGCCCCGTCGTGCTGACACCACATTGCGTCAAGCTGGGCTATTGGCATGTTGCAGCAGAAATCTTCAACCTGGCCTTCGAGGAACTGACATACCTCTTGCCGATCAGAGTGCCGTTAAAATCATTGGGCCAATGACTCTGCTGTCAAATATTCCGCACCAAACGTTAAAAGACCACTGATATTGGTGGTACCGATTGAAGGTGGTACAAGTCTATGCCCCTACATGCAGTCATGATGACCAGGAAGTCGATAGCTTTTATGAAGACGTGGAATCGGCGATGGGTAAAGTCAAAACAAAATACACTATACTGATGGGCGACTTCAATGCCAGGGTAGGCAAGAAGCAGGCTGGAGACAAGTCAGTGGGGGAATATGGCATAGGCTCTAGGAATAGCAGGGGAGAGTTATTAGTAGAGTTTGCAGAGCTGAATAATATGCGGATAATGAATACATTTTTCCGCAAGCGGGTTAGCCGAAAGTGGACGTGGAGGAGCCCGAATGGTGAGACTAGAAATGAAATCGATTTCATACTCTGCGCTAACCCTGGCATCATACAAGATGTGGACGTGCTCGGCAAGGTGCGCTGCAGTGACCACAGGATGGTAAGAACTCGAATTAGCCTAGACCTGAGAAGGGAACGGAAGAAACTGGTACATAAGAAGCCGATCAATGAGTTAGCGGTAAGAGGGAAAATAGAGGAATTCCAGATCAAGCTACAGAACAGGTATTCGGCTTTAACTTAGGAAGAGGACCTTAGTGTTGAAGCAATGAACGACAATCTTGTGCGCATCATTAAGGAGTGTGCAATGGAAGTAGGTGGTAACTCCGTTAGGCAGGATACCAGTAAACTATCGCAGGAGACGAAAGATCTGATCAAGAAACGCCAACGTATGAAAGCCTCTAACCCTACAGCTAGAATAGAACTGGCAGAACTTTCTAAGTTAATCAACAAGCGTAAGACAACGGACATCAGGAACTATAATATGGATAGAATTGAACAGGCTCTCAGGAACGGAGGAAGCCTAAAAACAGTGATGAAGAAACTAGGAATAGGCAAGAATCAGATGTGTGCGTTAAGAGACAAAGCCGGCAATATCGTTACTAATATGGATGCGATAGTTCAAGTGGCTGAGGAGTTCTATAGAGATTAGAGAAAATCCAGAATGATTTCCGGCGCTGTGGGTTGGTTTGGTTTGCGGTGCATCACAGCAGGAAGAAATGTCGGGGGGGGGGGGGGGGCTGCAACCCCATAAGCACCCTCCCCCCCTGGCTACGCCCCTGCTTCTCATGTAGGTGTCTTCCGTTACCACACAAGAGCAACACATAGGAAGCCTCATAGCCTTTTTAATGTACTTTATAGCGAAGCTGATTACCGATACACCGCAAAAGCACAATCGTGTCCGCGGGCAAAAAAAGTGCAAGCAATAGTTAGCATTATCAGCAATGACTCAACAGCTACCCCCCAACGGCACAATCGCGTCCGCGGACAGAAAAGTTCGAACAAATAACTATCACCACCATAAGCGATGGTTCATACACCCTAAGCGAGCAAAAAAGTTCACCATAGAGAACATGTCGAAAACTGTGATAACCGATCACATATACCCACGGAAGCAATGACTCAAACCCCCGTAAGCAAGCAAAAAAATGCAATTGATCATAGCCCCGTATACCACAGTATACCACACTGTATATACACAGTATGCCAGTAATCAGTGTATTACACCAATACGAGGAACGTTTGCCAAAGTTTACTGCTTGTTTGGGCGCCAAATCGTAGGTAGTGGTCCTCCCGCACCCTCGCTGTCCACCCACCTTAACATTGTAAAAGGGGTCCTGACTTTACTTTTTCTTATTTTTTTGCAGCCCTGCGCCGACCCGTCCTTCGACACATTTAAAGATTGTTCTCGAACAGAGCCTCATCATCATCAGCATGAGCCTGGTTACGCCCACTACAGGGCAAAGGCCTTTCCCATACTTCTGCAACTATCCCGTTCATGTGCTAATTGTGGCCATGTTGTCTCTGCAAACTTCTTAATCTCATCCGCCCACCTAACTTTCAACCGCCTCCTGCTACGCTTCCCTTTCCTTGGAAACCAGTCCGTAACCCTTAATAACCGTCGGGTGTCTTCCCTCCTCATTACATGTCCGGCCCGTGCCCCCTCCCCCCCCCATTTCTTTTTCTTGATTTCAACTAAGATGTCATTAGCTCGCGTTTGTACCCTCACCCAGTCTGCTCTTTTCTTATCCCTTAACGTTACACTCTTCATTCTTCTTTCCATAGTTCGTTGCGTCGTCCTCAATTTAAGCAGAACCCTTTTCCTAAGCCTCCAGGTTTCTGCCCCGTACGTGAGTACTGGTAAGACACAGCTGTTATACACTTTTCTCTTGATGGATGATGGCAATCTGCTGTTCATGATCTCAGAATGCCTGTCAAACGCACCCCAGCCCATTCTTATTCTTCTGATTATTTCAGTCTCATGATCCGGAACCGCAGTCATTAGCTGTCCTAAGTAGATGTATTATTGTCTTACCACTTCCAGTGCCTCACTGCATATCGTAAACTGCTGTTCTCTTCCGAGACTGTTAGGCATTAGTTTAGTTTTCTGCAGATTAATTTTTAGGCCCACCCATCGGCTTTGCCTCTCCAGGTCAGTGAGCATGCATTGCAGTTGGTCCCCTGAGTTACTAAGCAAGGCAATATCATCAGCGAATCGCAAGTTACTCAGGTATTCTCCATTAACTCTTATCTCCAATTCTTCCCACTCCAGGTCTCTGAATACCTCCTGTAAACATGCTGTGGATAGCATTGGAGAGATCGTATCCCCCTGTCTGACGCCTTTCTTTATTCGGATTTTGTTGCTTTCTTTATGGAGGACTACGGTGGCTGTGGAGCCGCTATAGATATCTTCCAGTATTTTTACATACGGATCCGATCTACACCCTGATTCCGTAATGCCTCCATGACTGTTGAGGTTTCGACTGAATCAAACGCTTTTTCGTAATCAATGAAGGCTACATAAAAGGGTTGGTTTCTCTATCATTTCTCTATCACCTGATTGATAGTGTGAATATGGTCTAATGTTGAGTAGCCTTTACGGAATCCTGCTTGGTCCTTTGGTTGACGGAAGTCTGAGGTGTTCCTGATTCTATTTGCGATTACCTTAGTAAAGACTTTGTAGGCAACGGACAGTAAGCTGATCGGTCTATAATTTTTCAAGTGTTTGGCGTCCCTTTTCTTATGGATTAGGGTTATGTTAGCGTTCTTCCAGGATTCCGGTACGTTCGAGGTCATGAGGCATAGTGTATATAGGGTGGCCAGTCTTTCCAGGACAATGTTCCCACCATGCTTCAACAAATATGCCGTTACCTGATCATCCCCAGCTGCCTTCCCCCTTTGCATAGCTCCCAAGGCGTTCTTTACTTCTTCCAGTGTTACTTGTGGGATTTCAAGTTCCTCTAGACTATTCTCTCTCACATTGTCGTGGTGGGTGTTACTGGTACTGTATAAATCTCTATAGAACTCCTCAGCCACTTGAACTATCTCATCCATATTAGTAACGATATTGCCGGCTTTGTCTCTTAACGCATACATCTGATTCTTGCCTATTCCTAGTTTCTTCTTCACTGCTTTTAGGCTTCCTCCGTTCCTGAGAGCATGTTCAATTCTATCCATATTATAGTTCCTTATTTCAGCTGTGTTACGCTTGTTGATTAACTTCGAATGTTCTGCCAGTTCTATTCTAGCTGCAGGGCTAGAGGCTTTCATACATTGGCGTTTCTTGATCAGATCTTTCATCTCCTGCGATAGCTTACTGGTCTCCTGTCTAACGGAGTTACCACCGACTTCTATTGCGCACTCCTTAATGATGCCCATAATATTATCGTTCATTATTTCAACACTAAGGTCCTCTTCCTGAGTTAAAGCCGAATACCTGTTCTGTAGCTTGATCCGGAATTCCTGTAGATTCCCTCTTACCACTAGCTCATTTGTTCTCTTCTTATGTACCAGTTTCTTCCGTTTCCTCCTCAAGTCTAGGCTAATTCTAGTTCTTACCATCCTATGGTCACTGCAGCGCACCTTGCCGAGCACGTCTGCATATTGTATGATGTCAGGGTTCACGCAGAGTATGAAATCGATTTCATTTCTAGTCTCACCATTCGGGCTCCTCCATGTCCACTTTCGGCTAACCCGCTTGCGGAAAAATGTATTCATTATCCGCATATTATTCAGCTCTGCAAACTCTACTAATAACTCTCCCCTGCTATTCCTAGAGCCTATGCCATATTCCCCCACTGACTTGTCTCCAGCCTGCTTCTCGCCTACCCTGGCATTGAAGTCGCCCATCAGTACAGTGTATTTTGTTTTGACTTTACCCATCGCTGATTCCACGTCTTCATAAAAGCTTTCGACTTCCTGGTCATCATGACTGGATGTAGGGGCGTAGACCTGTACTACCTTCAATTTGTACCTCTTATTAAGTTTCACAACAAGACCTGCCACCCTCTCATTAATGCTATAGAATTCCTGTATGTTACCAGCTATGTCCTTATTAATCAGGAATCCGACTCCTAGTTCTCGTCTCTCCGCGAAGCCCCGATAGCACAGTACGTGCCCGCTTTTTAGCACTCTATATGGATCTTCTGTCCTCCTAACCTCACTAAGCCTTATTAGATCCCTTTTACTACCCTCTAATTCCTCCATTAACACTGCTAGCCTCGCCTCACTAGATAACGTTCCAACGTTAAACGTTGCCAGGTTCAGATTCCAATAGCGGCCTGTCCGGAGCCAGGTATTTTTAGCACCCTCTGCTGCGTCACAGTTCTGACCGCCACCGTGGTCAGTTGCTTCGCGGCTGCTGGGGACTGAGGGCCGGGGTTTGATTGTTGTATTCTCCATTAACTCTTAGCCACAGTTCTTCCCAGTCCAGGTCTCGAAATACCTCCTGCAAACACGCTGTGAATAGCATTGGAGAGATCGTATCTCCCTGCCTGACGCCTATCTTTATTGGGATTTTGTTGCTTTCTTTATGGAGGATTGCGGTGGCTGTGGAGCCGCTATAGATAACGTTCATTATTTTTACATACAGCTCGTCTACACCCTGATTCCGTAATGCCTCCATGACTGCTGAGGTTTCGACTGAATCAAACGCTTTTACGTAATCAATGAAGGCTATATATAAGGGTTGGTTATATTCCGCACTTTTCTCTATCACCTGATTGTTAGTGTGAATATGGTCTATTGTTGAGTAGCCTTTACGGAATCCTGCCTGGTCCTTTGGTCGACAGAAGTCTGAGGTGTTCCTGATTCTATTTCCGAATACATAGGTAAATACTTTGTAGGCAACGGACAGTAAGCTGATCGGTGTATAATTTTTCAAGTGTTTGGCGTCCCCTTTTTTTTGGATTAAGTTTATGTTAGCGTTCTTGCAAGGTTCTGGTACGCTCAAGGTCACGAGCCTACTTTTTCTAAAACCTGATGCAACATTCGTAATATCGCACGACCGACCGAAACTCGTAAAATGTATGGAAGTTTCGAGAGATGTGGCACTTATGAATATGCAGAGGGAACCACCTTTGCGAATATTGGTCATGTAAAAAATAAGAACCCTTTTTCTTTCTTTCTTCGCAGAACCATGGCGGCAAATACTAAAGCAGCGTTCAGTGTAATCTACATGTTGGCGCTTGCGCTAACAAATGTCCGCGCTGAAGGGAAGCACCAACTGGAGCGTGGTATTGTGGATGCTTTCCAGGTATGTGTGTTAAGTGGTTCCTGCATTTTCTTCACTTCCGTCTTGTTTGTTGGGTCATTTTACTGCTATGTGCATAAAATAGATGACAGCAAAGTTCCAGTAAGTGCGAAATAATAACTTTATGTGAACCATTGGTATCAAGAGAAATAATGTTATCCTCCGCTATGCTGCATATTTTTATGCAATGCAAGGCTTTCTGCATGCTTAGAAACTCAAGTTAAAGTAACGTTCAAAGAATATTTACGTTGTAATAGCCTACCCTGTTAGAGAATCCTATATGACCTGCATAATAACTAGCCCCTGTTTGTTCCTATACAAACCATATAGGAACGAACAGGAATATAGTGCAGGCCATGTAGGATTTTCTTTTAAAGTTGGTGCGGAAAAAAAAATGTTCTTTTCTTTTCATGGCGCATAGTTCTAACAGGGGTAAGGAAGGATCAATAGTAGTTATTGATACGAAGACTGGTGCAGTGCATCGTAACAGATTCTATATTACATGCAGGTGTAAAATTTTATGCAGCACAGCATTTTGTATCTGCCCTCCCCCCTGCCTTCTCCTCCGATGGACAACGTCTCTTCATTATCACCCGAAAGTTTGCTTTTTTTGGGAGCAGAACAGTGGAAACATGACTCTTTGATACCGAGATGGAGGCATGCCTTATGTGAAGCATGCAGAAATCTTATGAATGTGCTGTCTTCACTGATTTGCTCCGTATTACAGCTTTTTCGAACCTTTCCGTACGCTGTGGCAGTATACGACGTAGACAATGATGGAGACCTGGACTGCTTAACAACAGTGCGAACCAATTTCATGGAAGAACCCCTGAGTGCTACCTACGTTTTTATTCTGAAAGGTCTCGGAGGGAATGAATCGTAAGTTTTAATTGCACTGACTAGTGACAGACGCCACGACAGCCTTCCTTCTGAAAAAAAAGACAAAATAAAAGATACCTAAATGATATAATTAATAGAATGGCCAGCAGGAAGCATGCAGCTGTGGATAGTTTTTTAAATGTGAGTGATAAGCCTGTACTGGTGATGGCTGGAAACGGTGAGGCTAGAGTCTCCAGGATCGCAAACATACTAAGTAAGAATACCAGTGACCTCATGATTACGTTGTGGTGTGTTTTGCATTGGCAAAAAAACATAAAAAAAGAAGGGAAGAAGGATGAGGACAGACAAAGTGCAAGCTATCAACTATTTGTTTTTTCTAGAATAGACAATATTAAACGAAGTGAAAGAAAGGGGGGGGGGAGCATTGGTATGTCATGTGGCAACGCCATTGGAAAACTGAGCCTAGCGTAATCACGAGCGGGCAGTAGCTAGGCCCTTTCATTGCCTTATTAGTGAACTCGTATCACGACTAGCATTGACAGACAGTGAAAAGGATATGCCCTTTGCTGGATTCAATCCGATGTAAAAACGTGCACTTGTCCTGTCACTGTCAACACGTTGTCTTTGTTTCCTGCGGAGAAGTGCACCTCGTGGATGTGAAAAGCCAAAACTCGATAGAGACTAAACCTAATTTCAGGAATTTGAAGGAAGGACGCTTTATCATAATAGCACTCTTTGGTCTAAAGAGACTGTAGCAGCAAATATTTGCCTATTACTGATCTGATCCCGACAAGTTCGAGCACTTACTGATGTTTTGCGCGTTCGTGGATTTACCGGTGCGCCAACGCGCAAGAGCGATAGCTGCACTTTCGCCACATAACTTTCACAAGTACCTTTATTTTCATTTGTGAATGTCTTGTAAAAACCCACGTGCACATCTGAGTCGGCGTGCAGCCCTTACGCCAAGATACACCTTCCACACAAACAGCACTGTTTAAAGCAGACTTTCTACAAGAACAAGCAGGAGTTGAATAAGTGCGGAAAGTGGCCTAAGTAAGGAAAGAAGATAAGCCAGCAAATAGGTTGTGTGAGGTATACGGATCTTCTTGAGGACAGTTTGCAACTTTAGGTGCCGACTTGTGGGTGTCGCTTCTAATTCTGTAGATAATGATCAATTGTACGAACGAAAAGCCGGGACGTGATTTCCGGGGTACTAAGGCGCAACGCTAGTACAGCTGTTGTATATGATGAAATAGATTCTGGCTGCGGATCAAAGAGGCGTCAACGATTAGGGAAGAACACTAAATCGATCATAGCTGCTGTGTACCAAGTGTAGGTTTTTGTAGACGACGCGCTTGCGTGACTAGCATATCTCCATTACTGTTTGATGCGTAAGTGTTCTAGGGTTCCTACTCTCGGAAATCCCTGAGTACGTCCGTTCATCTGTCTGCAACGCGTGACATAATGTGCTGCAAAGGTATGCATCGGCTCCAATGGGGGTATATATGAGAATGCCTTATGATTATGTTTGGGAACTGAAATTTGTGATAATGAATATATATATAGTGTGTACTAAAAATTGTTACAAAATGTTCAGGTTAGTGAAAGACTGATCAGATTATTTACGATGAAGTTATTTAAAATATGCAAGATTCCTTAAGTCTTATGAAGTGTAAGAAAGCCTAATGAAGATTGATTGGCCATTTATTATTATATTGTTTCCGATGACATGGATTTATTTACAAGATGATCGAGGGGTCGTACAGACGAGATCGCAGGCAGTCAGGCATTTTCTACACAGCGCGCAGTTCCTTCATCTCCTCTTCTCGGCTCCATCGCCCAGCGTAGCAACTTCCTCCGGCGCTGACGAAGTTCGTCGAGCGAGTTAGGGAACCACATAATTGGTAGTTCTTGATTCGAGAACCCTATGATGGTATAGCTTCAGGTGGGCCACACGAACCACTTGAGTTTTCCGCGACCGGCGATTTTTGGCGGTCAGTTTGGCGTTGACGTAGTTGACGTCACTTAATCGGCTGAATATCACTAATGGGCCGCAGTACGTTAAGATTAAATTGCGATACAAGCCTATTTTTCCGTAGAGGCGTCCACAGTAAAGCACGATCACCAAGAGCGAAAGTGACATGTCTATGCCAGGCGTCATAGCGTGCCTTGGTTGAAACTTGCGAAGACAGTGTTCTTAAGTGAGCTAGCCGACGCTTCTTCGGCACGACACAACGTTTGCGGAATGGATGTGTCTTCGTTCAGTGTGAACGGCGAAATTGTGTCGAAGAACGTTTGGGTACTGCGAGCGTATAACAGATAGAAAGGTGCATACCCGGCCTTCGGCAGAGTAATTCTTTTTGTAAAGCAGGCCGTCACACACCGTGAAGGGAGTTGTCTGACTTGACGTGCGGGTATGCGTGCGTGACAAAGGACAGCACGGCATCCCAATTCCTGTGGTAAGCTGAGACGTACAGTGGCAACATGTTGGCAACCGTACGATTCGTGCGTTAGGTGAGGCCATTTGTTTGTGGGTGGTATGGCGTTGAATGGCGATAAGTAGTACCGCAAAGGCACAGCAGTTGTTCAACAACGTCGGCGGTGAATTGCCGTTCACGGTCACTTATAACAACATGTGTAGCGCCGTGACGCAGGTTGGCAGAATGAAGTAGAAAGCACGACATATTGGCGGTGGTAGGAGAGGTAAGCACCGCAGTCTCAGTATAATCCAGTGACGGCCGGTACAACTCTTGGAAAAGGGGCCGAGCCAAATCGATACCAGCTTTTTCAAAACGTAAGGTTGGTTTCACGGGTTGTAAAAAGTCTGCAGGAGGCGTCGCCGGCTTCTTATGACATTGTAACCGTGGGCAACTTGCAATGTACTGTCATGTGTTCTTTTATAGCTTCGGCCCATAAAAGCGCTGGCGTAATCGATGAAGCGTGCGAGCAAAGCCAATGAGGCCCGATGTGATACCATAAGCGTGGCGCGAAGAATAGCAGTACGCACGCGTTCGGGAACGACTAGGAGCAAGGAAGCGCCTTCGGCAGAGTAATTCTTTTTGTAAAGCAGGCCGTCACACAGCGTGAAGGGAGTTGTCTGACTTGACGTGCGGGTAACCTCCAATAGGGATATGAGTGTAGGATCACAACGTTGTCCACGTTTAAAGGTGCTGAGGTCAGAAAACTGGGTAATGCTGGCAAGATAGTTATCAAAGTCGTCATCGTTAGCGGTTGAGTGTGGCGACAGGAAACGAGACAAACACTATTTATCGGTATTCAGATATCGGTATGACACCGACCGCTCTTGTAACCGAAAGAGTAGGTATATTCTTCAAGGCGTAACGCTCAACGTGCCAGCCGTCCTGAAGGACCCCGCAGTTTAACAAGCCATCAAAGAGAATGATGATCCGTCACTATCTTGAAATGGGGACCGTACATTTGGCCGAAACTTCTGAATGGCGAAGACTGCTGCCAAGCATTTTAATTCAGTTACAGTGTAATTTCGCGCCGTCATCTTCAGTGTCCGACTTACGTACGCGACGACGTGCAGGCGCCCTTGATGAAGTTGTAGGAGGATGGCACCAACACCCACACCGTTAGCGTCCTTGTGCAGCTCAGTCATGGCCTCGGGATCGAAATGGCGCAAGACAGGCCCAGAAGTTCGTAGATACTTCAGCTGACGGAGCGTGTCCTCGCACCCTGTAGTCCATACGTAGAGACTGTCTCGTTAAGGAGGCACGTGAGTGGGTGAGCAAGTTGGGCGAAGTTCTTAATAAACCGGCGGAAGTGCGAACACAGGCCAAGGAAACCACGAAGGTATTTCGCTGTCTTTGCTTGGCTGAAACCGCGCACTGCAACAATCTCTTCAGGGTCAAGTCGAACACCACCTTTGTCAACAAGAAAACCACGCACAAGAGTTTGGCGCTCACCGAAATGACATTTGCTTGAGTTTAAAACCAGTCCAGCGTTTTGTATACGATTCAGCACGACACCAATTGGCTGATCGTGCTCCTCATGTGTTTTGCCAAAAATGATTACATCATCCTGATAGCACATGCAGATTTCCCATTGCTGCAATCCGCGCATTACTGTGTCCATAAACCTTTCCAAAGTTGCTGCCGCGCTGCAGAAACCGAAAGGCATGACATGAAGATCGAAGAAACCGCTTGGCGTCACAACGGCAGTTTCCTCGTTATCTGGCAGGTGCATCGGTATTTGCCAGTATCCCGATCGTAAGTCAACGTAGGAGGAGTAGGAGGCTGCATGAAGGCAATCGATAGTCTCATCGATGCGTGGCAGAGGGTAAGGATGGATGGAAACAACTTTATTCTGAATCCGGCAAATCTGATGACCCGGGCTCAGGTCTCCCATGAGGGGACTTCGAGGCCTTGCCTCGTCGCCGCCTCTCGGGCTTGCTGGACAGCCCACTCTTGTGTCTTGAGGTTGGAGCTGCGCAGAGCGGCGGCCCGCTTCGACGCAAGAGCCTCCGGAGCTACTGCCATTGTAGCTGATGTAACCCGACACTCCCACAACATGTGTGACAGCGTCGCTGTAGTTTCCTGACATAATTTGCAAAGAGCAGTCGGGTATTGCGCGGGGAAAATGTGCTGCAATCGCACCGGACTGGGGAATGTTTGTGTTTGCAATTGTCGCCAGATGACTGCCTGGCGACGTTTCAGCATGGGGTGAGGTGGGGGCAGCAACCGCGTGCCTAGCTGGTAGTGCTTGGTGATGTCATTCTACCTGACCAGGCGTTCTCGCGTGTTTTGAGCCAGCAGTTCCGAACTCGAAGAGGCGGTCCCCGATTCTGCGCGGCGGGTCACTTCTCGCGCAGAGCGGTATGCTACCTCGTTCAAGTTAATGAGGCCCTCATCGGTGGGGGTGGCGACGTGCGCTGGAAACCATATGATGGCGGTGTTATCGAAGTGCTGTCGACCAGCTTTCCTTAGAATCTGGAGAGCGTCGGAGGAAATGCGCCCCCGCGCGTAGTTGCGAACTGCGGATTGTGAGTCGCTAAACATTACCTCACAGAGGGGGTCGGTAAGCGCAAGTGCAATCGCTACCTCTTCTGCTGTCTCGGGGTATTCCGTTGCGACACTACACGCGTGCGTAAGCCTGGAGCTAACGTCTACGACTACCGCCGTGAACCGGTGTTCTCGTGTGTATTCTGCGGCGTCTACAAAGCGCGTAGTCCTCTTTCCACCCAACGAGCGCAGCAGTGCCTTGGCACGGGCCTGGCGTCGGCCCCGATTAAATTCGGGGTGCATGTTTCGAGGTATAGGGGCGACAATCCGCGTGTCGCTGAGGTCAGATGGAATGACCTGTTTCTGACCGTGTTGGACGTGGTAGTTGAAGCCGAGTTTCTGCAGGATGTACCGGCCCGTGGCTGTCAGAGACATGCGTTCGAGTTGAGAGGTTCTTTGCGCATCCACGATTTCCTCAAGCGTGTTGTATACCCCCAGCTGTAGCAGACGAGCAGTGCTTGTGGACTCCGGTAGGGCAAGGGCGATCTTGTAAGTCTTGCGTATAAGGGTGTTGATTTTCTCCCTTTCAGTGACATTCCAGTTGTGGAAGGCAGCCACATAAGTGATGTGACTGATTGCGAAAGAGTGTATGAGGCGCATGACACTGTCCTCCTTCATGCCCGTGTGCTTGTTTGTAATGCGTTCGATCAGGCGGGTAGCCGCGGTAACCTTGCCTTCGATTTTGCGAATAGCTTCTATGTTTGACCCGTTGGCTGTTATATGCATGCCTAGGATGCGTATCTTCGGGACTCGGGGAATGCAGGAGCCGTCTTGCGTATAGAGGATTATGTCGTCACATTGGCGCGATTCGGCTGTAGGCTTGGGCCGGCGGCGCGAGCGGTAGATGAGCAGCTCCTATTTCAGTGGAGATAGTCGGAGACCTGTGTCTTGGAGGTAGGTTTCGACTGCAGAGACCGCTGCTTGTAAGGTGCATTCTATCTGACCATCACTGCCCTTGTTGACCCACAGGGTGATGTCATCTGCGTACAAGGCGTGATGGAGGTCATCGATCTCGTCGAGGTAGGCCGGGAGACCCAGCATCACGAGGTTGAAAAGGAGCGGGGATATGACCGATACTTGAGGAGTGCCGGTGCTTCCTAGTGTATGTTCGTCGGATGTCATGCTGCCGACCGCGAGGGTGACTGTGCGGCGCGACAGGAAGTCTCTGACGTAGTTGTAGCTTCGCTCACCCAAGTTGAGCTTGTTTATGCGGCTCAGGATTGCTGCATGTGCTACATTGTCAAATGTCTTTTCCAAATCTAGGCCGAGGATGGCCCGGTTGCCACTAGTTGGGTCACTGATAATCTGGAGCATGACGTCTTGAGTGGAGAGGTGTGACCGGAAGCCCACCATAGTGGGTGGGTAGGCTCCAGTGTCCTCGAGGTGGTGGTTGATGCGGGAGAGGAACACGTGCTCCATCACCTTGCCAACGCAGGATGTGAGGGAAATGGGCCGCAAGTGATCGAGGCTGGACAGCTTGCCTG
Organism: Dermacentor variabilis; assembly: GCF_050947875.1. Lineage (NCBI taxonomy): Eukaryota > Metazoa > Arthropoda > Arachnida > Ixodida > Ixodidae > Dermacentor > Dermacentor variabilis. The sequence continues at coordinate 139,131,870 of NC_134569.1, forward strand.
GCTTCGGTATCAGGACTGCTTTAGAGCGTTTCCACGCCTCTGGAATGCAACCTGCTCGCCAGCATTTGTTGATGTATGCCGTAAGAGCGGTTATCGAGGCATCATCGAGGTTTCTTAGAGTCTTTTTCGTAACCTTGTCGGGACCAGGTGCTGATTTGCCATTAAGGTCGTGGAGAGCTGCGCGGATCTCTGACTCGTGAAATTCTTGATCGAGTGTCACATTTGTCTCTCCAGTGTAATCCCCGTGTTGAACATCGGGCCGTTGAGGGAAGTACTTGGCTAGCAGGCGTGTCACGAGCTGGTGATCACTCGTGGTAGCCTGTTCCTTGTGCAAAAGGCGTTGCAGGTTTGCTTGCTGAGCAGACTTGCTCTGCGTTTCCCCCAAGAGGTGACGAAGGAGACGCCACGTGCTGCCATTGTGGAGCTGTCCATCGACTGCGTTGCAGATGTCATACCACTGTTGGCGGCTTAAGGTCCGGCAATGTTCTTCCAGCAGGCGATTGATATGTGCGATCTTCTTACGAAGCTTTCGGTTGTGCCTTTGCTTCTTCCATCTAGCGTTTAGTGACTCTTGGCTTCCCAGAGGTGGGCCAGTCGGCTGTCGATCTTGTCAACCTGGACTTCGGGTGCGAGCGTCCGCGTCGCCTTGTTCATGTCTCCATCCATGCCTCCATGCCTTAACCGCATCTGCCCATCGATGTTCTCCTCACCTGTCTGTTCAGCTCGCTGCTTTCGGAATTTGTCCCAGTCCGTCCATTTGAATAGCTTAGGAAAAGGAGGTGTACCCACCTGAGGAATTCGTGTTTCTAGGATCATGTGGTCACTACCGAGATCTTCAAAGGTATTGCGCCACATTGCTTGAGGGATGTTACGGACCGCCGTCAGGTCTGATGTCGTGTTCTGTGCCGTAGAGGTGCCCGTGCGGGTTGGCGCCGCGGGATCGGTAATAAGAGTTAATTCGGCATCATGTAGGTCCTGCCACAGGCGTCGACCTTTGGCGGTAGTGTAGCCATAGCCCCAGGCCTCGTTCGGGGCGTTAAAATCTCCCCCCACCAGAAACGGGTTTGCGCCCGCCAAGGCAAGCGCCCCTCGGAACAGAGAGAGGAAACGAGCCCGTGAGTGAGCCGGATTACTATATACGTTGAGGAGAAATACACTGTGGTTGCGTGTTCTATTGGGAAGGAGCTCTACAAGCATGTTTTCCGCATGTGTGCCGCTTACGCTGTGTTCTTGCACTACTATTCCTTTCCGAATTAAAATTGCAAGTCCGCGATCAACGGGAATCGGCGAGGCATTCGCAGTGTAACCTGGAAGCTTTGGTACGGTACCTACTGTTTCTTGTATCATTATGATGTCGGGTTTGGGTTTCGCGTGTCGGACGTATTGTTGCAGCAGTGATTGCTTCTTAGTGAAGCCCCGACAGTTCCACTGCCACACCACGAGCTCGTTAGTGGGGCTGGCCATCTTGGTGCTGTACTTGTGCGTTACCTGAAATAGGGCTAGGGTGAATGACTGTAGGGCCCATGGTGGGCATCATTTCTATGCCTGGGTGAAGGCCTATGTGAGTCTCGATTTGGTCTATATCGATTTCAACCCTGTCTGTTCGAGCAGTGAGGTTATTGACCGCAACGCCGATGTTGCGGATCCCGGTTTGAATTTCTGAAAGCAGCTTCCTCATTTCTTCTTGTTCTTTCCGCCAGTCATTTATCGTGACATGTGCGTTGCGCCAATCACTTACTGCTGATTCGAGGTTCTCGAGCTGTTGAGACTCGGAACTGGCCGCCGCGCGTTTCTTTGTGGGCGGCGCCGCACTGTCGTTACCGTTCGTGGCGGGAGTCGGGACTAAAGCAGGTTTAGGTATAGATGTCTGCGCCATCGATTGTTTAATCTCTCGAATTTCTTGGGTTAATTGTAGCACGACCGTACGCAATTGTGCGTTTTCGCGCTGCATTTCTTCTAATGCCACATCCCTGGGGTCCCTCTTATTATTGGGTTCGGAGGCAGTAGCTCCCTGAGCCTTGCGTCTCAGCGAGCCCTTAACCGCATCTGCCCAGCTCACCTTGTCAGGTAGGTCCGAATCTTGCTGCCTGGCTTGCTTCGGACGCCGAGAGCTCGAACGGCTACGGCTCGGCCCGGGGGTTTTGCTGCGCGCCCGGCTCCGAGACCTGCTCGGCCGGCGGGATGGAGGCCCCGCAACTGAGCGAGACCGGGCCCGGCCGCGAGAGCGGGAGCGGGAGGCAGGTGGGAAATGGTCGTCGTAGGTCTGTTGCTGTAGCTCGAGGGCGGCCTCCGCCGCTGCCCTCTGTCGGTCTCCGCGTCGTTTCTTAACAAGATAGGGGGTCTTGAATCTAGCCTTGCAGGCCGTGTCCGCAGTGGGATGTGCTCCCCCACAAAGGTGACACCTTGGCGTGCATGTGTGATTGGGGTCTGGGTTCGAGGCTCCGCAGCCTCTACACACACGGTCTTGGGGGTTCGGGAGACGTCCATGCGATGTCCGACGCGTCCGCACTGGTGGCACATGTCAATCTGCTTTCTGTACAAGGTACACCTGAGCATAGCACCCCCGTAGTACACCCACGTTGTACTCGGCCACCATCGAAGGCGATGATGACCGACGTGGTCTTGCTGAGTCTTTTGGCCGCTAAGGCATTCGGGTTCCTCTTGTTGACGATATTGAGGTGAATGTCCTTCGCGTCTTCTTCGAGAGGAATGCCTCGGACGACTCCCTTGACTGTATAGTCGGGCGCAGTTTCATATGCCCGTATCTCGAACTGGTGTCCGTCGACCTCAAAGCTGTCGCGTCGGCGGTACCGTTCTGCATTAGGAGAGTGAGGGGTACTAACAACGATGATATTTTGCTGAATATTTGGGCAGACAATGTCTTCCATGGCGTCTTGTGGAGATACGTTTGCTGCCCTATATAAGGCCGAAGCGAGGCGGACGACCCCGACTTTTGCAACGTTCAAGCCGCCCCGTGGCCTGATAACTACTTTGTGGTGATCACGTGGAAGAGTGGGCATCTTCCCTGCCTTCAGAACTTGCTGCTTGTGAGCGCGCGGGCCTCGCTGCGCCTTGTTCGTGCCTCCAACGCCGGTTTGGGAGGCTGATGCAACGTTAGGGTTAGCGCGCTTGCCCCAAGGAGAAAGTCGTTCACGCGGGCCAATGGTGCACCGTCCTGTTTCTTCAGAAATCTTGGTGGGTGAGATATCAGTTCCTGCAACTTGTATTTCCATGGCGGCTTGAAGAAATTTGACGCGCAGCCGTAACTGCGGCTCACGTAGCGGCCGGAGCACTAAGCTTAGCAGTAAGCTTAGCTCGGCGGTGCAGCGGCTCGGCAGAAATGGTCCAATAAAGCGGTGAAAATGCAGTTCCCACCTTGAAGACGAATATCGGTAGAGTCAGGATAACTTGCGGGAGATGATGGTGCAAAATTACAGAGATATTTTGCATAAACACTGTGAAATCATTTACGAAAGACAGAGCCGGCATGAAGTGCATCCACTCCCTTCGGCTTCTTCTTCCGTGCCTGCGTTATGTCTTCAATAATCATAACAGATTCTCCAAGATTTGTCCTTTTTCTTAACTTGTATCACTGGACCTGCACAGGGACTGCAAGACTCCTGGACAACGCCTTTCCGGAGCATTTCGTGAACGTGCCCAGCGATTACTTTTTGTTCTGCGGGAGAGACGTGGTACGGCTTCTGGCGAATAGGCGCCGCTTGGCCCCTGGCTATGCGGTGTTGCATTCGCGAGTCAGGAAGCGAAATTGAACGCTGATCGTACGCGAAATCGATAAAAAGAAATTAAATTACGGGGCTTTACGTACCAAAAGAACTTTCTGATTATGAGGCACGCCGTAGTGGAGGACTCCGGAAACTTCGACCACCTGGGGTTCTTTAACGTGCACTTAAATCTAAGTACACGGTTGTTTTCGCATTTCGCCCCCATCGAAATGCGGCCGCCGTGGCCGAGATTCGATTCCGAGGCCTCGTGCTCAGCAGCCCAGCACCACAGCCACTGAGAAACCACGGCGGGTAAGAAATCGAAAACTGGCGCATAGCGGACGAGCACCTTTTGCAATTCTTTTGCGCTCTGAAGAGGATATCGACTTGTTCGTGATGCGGCGGAATGCCGTAGAGTAGTCGCAATTTGCTGCCCTTGCCTTAGTGGAAGCGTCAACGGCGTCAATACTGACGGTCGCTTCCGTAAAAATTTATTCATTTAATTTTTAATAAGCCTAATAAGAGATATTATTGCTAGAAAATTGTGCTTACTTTTGATTGAGAAACATTTAATTTATTAAGGTTAGTAAGCATAATGAAGGGTAATTTAAATGACTTCAGCTTTACTTCGGTGCACAACCGTTAATAATTTAAGGCTAACCGGAAGAAATTAAGGATAATTAAAATGACTTACACCTAATTAACATTAATTAAGATTACATTGCATGAGCGCAATCAAGATTAAGGCGGGAAATGATAATTTTCGTATCAAATTTCCGAATGCTAACTCATATGAATCACGCATACACTTATTTTGCCCAGTAACAATAATTTCGACTATTTAGGTTCCAAATTAGTCAACTGCAACAGGTCATTGCAATACCTGCAACACGATGCGTCATCATCGACACATCGAGCCGAGGTTTGCGTAACTTCACCACTCAATCAATCATCCTTTCCATGAGTGTAATATGCGCGACTGGAAATAATGGTTACATACTGTATGAGAAGTCCCACTATGGAGTGTTTGCAGTAATTTTAATGCAAAGGCATCCTGGATCACTTTCGTAATAGGCTGCTGAATTAACCGTCGCTGCTAGAAGGACGAACAATCGCACTACGTGCGCATAGTTCAGCAGAACATACGGTACTGCATTTGAGCGAATGACGTGGGCTTCTTTATACACAGATGACAGAACTTTACTTTAGCAAGAGTATCGGCATCAATATATTGCAAGATTATTGGGCATTACAAAGGCACTCTTTTGCGGGGTGGCTCATATTGGTCCACAGCGTCTGGATTCTTGTGTACCGCCTTGAATAACGCATTGTATTACCGTAAAACTAGAAGAAAAATGACAATGACGATGCAGGGACGTAAATTTGGGTCAAGGGCATCCAGTTTGCGCGAATGTGACTGCAGGAATAAATTTCCAGGGTTGAACGTATTCTACATGGCGTGTTTTATGCTTGGCAGTTTGAACAGTTCATTTTTATAAGCAAGAAAAAAAAATCAACGATGTTGAAATTGTCCCCCCTTTTTTTTTTCTTGCATGTGTGCCATGTTCACGTCATATATCGGCCACCCTTTGTACCGGCATGTCGGGAATGATTTGTTCTGGGAAGTGCACAAAAGAAAGATTTAGGTAGAAATGTTGAGTGGTTAAAGTTGAGACACGTCCATTTTTGTGAGTTAGTGAAGCGCTAAACGGTGCCGGGTAATCTACGCTGTGACGACATTATTGACTCTGCACGTATAAACAAACTCGTCAATTGTGAAATTATAACTCTTTCAAAACACAAGGTCGGGAGGTCAGTATTTGTATCGTTAAGAAGTATCCTCTTTAACTGTTCCTAAACAGAAAACGCTCTTTAAAAAAGTAATAATTATCTAGCTTATGTGTTCTTTGGAGAATAGCGGGAAGCATAGATAACTGGTGTTTACTAGGTTATTGGCAGGTCTTTAGTGCATAGATGTATTTGAAAAATATATGAAACAATAGTTGAAGCCTCTTTATTGCTATTATGATTTTAGCACGCACAAGTTTTTTGAAGACCAGTTAGCATTAAACTATGCAGAAGAAACAATTTGATAAATTGCAGCACACTGAACGATTTATTCTATGTTTCTTTGTTTGCCTACGCATTTGCAATCATTCTTGTGAAAAATGGTTCGATAACGATTACAGACGCAACATTACGTATCACATCAAGCCTGGACCGACACCGGATATGGTTTTCTACACTGTGGACGATGGTAAATATTGCAGCCTTGGAATTGCGGCGGTCTCTCTCTCTCTCTCTCTCTCTCTATATATATATATATATATATATATATATATATATATATATATATATATATATTCCTTATTACACATTGCGCCAGAAGTACGCTTTTATTCATAAAAAAGTCGCTCTTTTGCTTCATAATGGTCCAGACTTCGTGCTGACTAATACTAGTATTTATTCCTAGACCACCAATTGGGGGGGAGGGGGCTTTAAGGCATTGCAGATTTTTTAAAGGTCCTTTAAATGTGATGACTAAGAAAAAATTAATAATACCACAGCATGTGTCAGCATGTTTACGGTGTGCTGAAGCTAGTGACAAGCCGACTATTGCACCAAAAAGGGATGGAGTGAAATAAATAACCGTAAGGCCAATACCACATGTTACGACAACGTAAAACTATCAAATAAAGCTACTTCGTTTCTAAGCTGAATCTTTCATTATTTTCAATGCTGATGACTTAGGAAGGTCAACGACTTCAGACTCGGCAAATTTTAGATATAAAGATAAGGAAGATGGTGCCGTGTTTTCGTGGAAGATAAACTTTGTAATCGTCACCAAGGAAAGCTGATATGAAAGATAGAGTTTGTTTCTAGGCCAATAAAAGTAAGCGATCATGATCATATATCGTTCGAAAAATACAGAAGCGAGACAATTTTCAGCGTGTGGCAACGGAAGAACATTAAGGATATATCTCACGATAGTTATATTGAATGTTCGACGACTGTTTGCTAGTACGAAACGTATCGTACCGCATTTCTACATTGGTGAAAAGTGTTCTAGTACAACACAAACGTCAGCGACATAAGAATGCCCGTTATTAAAGCCTGTTAAGTGCAAGGCAGCCAAACCTGCCCTCCATTATCATTTCACCCTGTTTCTGCGCGTTCTTTTCAGGTGAATAGCCATTGAGTTAACTCAGCATAGGCCGTCTGTTGATAAAAGCTCATCTAAGAAAAACATTTTATACTATCTATGCTTTGTATTTCCAATCATGCGACCATTGCGTCTTACTTTTGCGTCGTTTGGTATTGGAAAGAACCCATAATTCGATCATACATGTCTCGTATATGCAAAGCTGTTGCAGTAGTCGAGCTACGCACGACGCAATCGGAAGTAAATGTAGCCTCTCGCTCGCGTTCCAAGGTGGCATAGCAGGGTATACGTTTGTCAATTCTAGCGGGAGTGACGGCGCTTCGGAGAGCTCCTTCCTATTAGTAGATATAATCTATCAAACTGCAACCTGTATTCATCAGGAGTCATAAGGTTTACAACAACATAATTTTCGCCACAAGTTAGACAGTTACTTGGCTATGGCGCCCCTCCGTTCGACACAAAGGGTCAATAAAAGGCACGAAGAGGCTCGCGCAACTAGACAGCACATCGGGGATATTGTAGCAGTGGAAAAGTAACCACCCGATGGGAATGCGCTTCGTCATCAGCATGGTGTACATTCATCAACGGCACAACTTTAATCATTCGGCCGTACAGTCATCTGATGCATATACTCGAGCGGGTGTGCCACTAGTGCTTACAGGTGAATTGAGCTTGGCTCCGCCAGATTGAGAACTCCTATGCGCGACACTGCGATGAAAATTTTAGCCTGCAGCTGGCAAACCATGCCACCTTCACCGATCCATGTCCTGGTTCCACTTTCATACACGGCATTCACACTCTCTACAGGAACTTCGTGTCGTACTTCTTGACACAAATGCCACGATGTCACCGCGCAAGAGACATCTCTTCTTTGGTGACGAGCCGATGGAAACGATGCCTTCAGCATGCAACATGCCAGCAACAAGCCACTAAAAGACAAGTAATGTGGGGTTGTCCTAAACACGGGGCTACCTGGAAAAGCATCATGGATTGAATACCCCGAGATATCCAGCCATCCCTATTGGGCAAATCGATTTGTGCCTCGCCACATCAGTACAGAAGGCGATTTCATTATTTAAGCGAAGCTCGTTGAATTCGTCTACAGTGAAGATGGACTAGGCCTTTGACACCTTTGAAACCTCCCTTGGACATACGAAAAACCAAGACCCTCTTAAGTGACATCTACACGCGACTTTGATGCTCAAAGCAAGTGGTACATTTTCTCTTGTTTTAGATAAAGACGTTACAAACAAAAACTCACCGTTACACCAGGTTCAGCTTGCTCAGCCCGCGAAGTGCCACGGATCAAATGAAAGCCCCCAAGCCGCTACAGCCCCAAGCCGCCGATCCAGCCACTGCCGGCACCCGAGTCACCTCACTAAACCGAGTTGCATCAGTGGCTGTCTAACTTTCTACTACATATCCTACCTTGGAATAACCAGCGTTAGAGTGCAAAACATAGGGCCCGAATAGACAGCGATCATGACTGCGAGATTAGACCGCATATAAAAACTAACGTTATCGTAAGTTAAGCACGCAATCTTTGTAATGCGAGAACGCATGCAGCTTGTGCATTGGGTTGCGTCATTTCATTTCGCTAGTGCTGGTACAACCTAGGCACTACAGGTGCTCAAATTGCACTAATCCGCCCCCCCCCCCCAACCAGCACGGATATCGGCGAAACAGCCAATACAGTTACTCGCTTTAAACCGCATACAAGGCAAGCGCTTCATAACGACGCCGTCCGGTGTTGTGAACATGGTCCAGAACTCGGGAAATAACAGTTTAATTAGTGTAATTAATAAGTTCTTGCACCATGAACCTATTCAGTTACCTACTTAACAAACAAACATGTTTAGAATTCTTCGAGGCAGCTAACTGCTCACAATGTGTTGATGGCCGCATTCCGCTACAGTGTCATGATTTTTTTTTACGTTGTAGCATGTGTGTTCCTTTACTGTAAGCTCCAGCTATTACACCTGTTTATCTTTTTGCAGATTATGATTTCGTGCAAGTAGGCCATTTTATTTACTCTGATTACAAGAGCTGCGCTGTCGTGGGGTTTCCCTTCGGTGGCAGGCAAGGTGAGGACGAACGTCTTTTCCAGTTTTTACAGAGTTACAAAAAACTGTCGAAGCCAGTCATCGCAAAAGCACTGGCGATGCACACCTAAATTGGTGGAGAAGTCCAGAGTCTGCGTAGTAAAAAACTAAAAGTGTTTACAATCTTGTCGTCTCCCAGCACAATATAAGCAACTCATTATTGTCATCAAATCATCCCAACCGCTTACCTTACTTTAAACGCGCTGTTTCTTGGATAATTATGCTAAAACTTGCATAGCGTGTCTTCAAAAAGATATATGACATATGGGAGGGGTTGCCACTATGAAGTAGGAAGGAAGGAGAGTATTTAAACCGCGAAGATGTTTCACGTTAAATTAATGTTCTCTCGGGAGCAGTACAGTTCTCAACTGTACAGCGTCTGTGCACCATAAACGGCGGCCGGTCAGTCATCAGGTGTCGTATCTGAATGGTTCGCGAGATAAGACCTACATGAAAGCGAACAATGTATAGAGCCCGAATAAGTGGCTATAAACACAGCGTATGCAAAAATGGAAGATGACGGGATGAAGCTGGAAGAACAATTGACTTTTGATTGGAGGAGTTAACAAGTATGTAACCACCGGTAGTCCTCCGGCGTATGCACGAAAATCATCCAACAGTGCTTAATGTATGTATGTATGTATGTATGTATGTATGTATGTATGTATGTATGTATGTATGTATGTATGTATGTATGTATGTATGTATGTATGTATGTATGTATGTATGTATGTATGTATGTATGTATGTATGTATGTATGTATGTATGTATGTATGTATGTATGTATGTATGTATGTATGTATGCATGTATGCATGTATGCATGTATGCATGTATGCATGTATGCATGTATGCATGTATGCATGTATGTATGTATGTATGTATGTATGTATGTATGTATGCATGTATGCATGTATGTATGTACGTATGTAGAACGCAGTACACAATCAGAATCCTTTAGATCACCAGTTTGGTGACACATGCGAACGCGTCTTTCCAAAGCGAGTGTCTGTTTTATCATCATCATTTTAGAGTAAGAACTTTGAACAGATGCTGGTTTGAAAATTTAGGGTGTCTTTATTGATGCAAAAGCATTACGTGGCCCATTGACCGAAGAAAACCGGCGTCTGTAGGAGCGAAAGACACCTAAATTTCTATTGGCTGCGGCGCCACGTCACGTGCAAGCCTGACTGGAGCAGAGTGGGTGATGGAGGCCACCTGCTGGCGCGCCAGGTGTGGCGTGAGGGGAGAGGGCAACGCCACGGCATGTTATAAAATGTTACAAGCAACCATGAGTAGTTTCCTTGCAATGTGTCACCTCTCTTGTACTACAGCCGGCTGTAATACCATCACGAGTAAACAGTAAAGTACACTTGATGGTCTCCTTTGATCATAAAGCAGCCAGAAAAGGCGCCGTGTCAAAAGGACGTAATGACAAAGGGAACCAAGCGGAAGGAAAGATAAGCGTACATCGGGCTCGGTATTTACGAAGAATTATTGCTTATTAGGTATACCGCGTGGTAGGACCACAGGACGGAATAACTGTGCCTCTTTTATCATCATCATCATCATCATCATCATCATCATCATCATCATCATCATCATCATCAGCCTGGTTACGCCCACTGCAGGGCAAAGGCCTTTCCCATACTTCTCCAACTACCCCGGTCATGTACTAATTGTGGCCATGTTGTCCCTGCAAACTTCTTAATCTCATCCGCCCTCCTAACTTTCTGCCGCCCTCTGCTACGCTTACCTTCCCTTGGAATCCATTCGGTAACTCTTAATAACCATCGGTTATCTTCCCTTCTCATTAGGTGTCCTGCCCACGCCCATTTCTCTTTCTTGATTTCAACTAAGATATCATGAACTCGCGTTTGCTCCCTAACCCAATCTGCCCTTTTCTTATCCCTTAACGTTACACCTATCATTCTTCTTCCCATAGCTCGTTGCCCTCTAGCAAAGATTCGACCATGGCGTAGGGTTGGCGCTTATTCTGCACTCCTTTAATTACTCTTTGCACCCCCTTTCTTGTGTTTTGTCACTTTTCATTTCTTTCTGTCCCCATCAGCCTTCCTTGGTATGCGGTAGCCTAACTGGTGTCAGCCGTTAACCACCCAGTGTTTGCTTCCTGTAATGTGGGTCGCTGTTTGTTGTTTTAAACGTCATACTGTGCTGTTATTGTGGCGGCGATTGTGAACGGCTGTGATCTTGCATATGTGCTCCATCTCTAGTTTCTTATCTTTCCACCTCCCCTCCCACATTCACCAGTATAGGGCAGGAAACAGAGTGTTCAGTTCTGATTATTCTCGCTGCTTTCCTCCTTTCTTTTTCCTCTCTCTCTTACTGTATATCCATCTTACTCGTTCTGTCTTGACAGAGTGCATATTGTGGACTACGAAGGACGTTTTGAACGATGTGCCGGAACACTGTATGGACCAGTACAAGGACATCTGTGGCGATGCGGTGAACCTCTACGACGAAGAAAGCTGTGCTGCATTTGCCCCGTAGGAAGGCCATTTCATGTGGCATCGTCATCAATTTGACAAGTTTTCAATGAAGTTCAGGAAAGAAGACAAAACAGAATAACGAAGGAATACTTCTAGACTGCCTCTAAAATGGGGAAAACTGGACATCACAATTGCTACAGCCATAATAATGATTCTTATTAAAATCAATCCTTGGCGCTCAGCGAATGTTTTTGCGAGTTTGAGTTTCATGGAGACATCAATACAACAGCTACCGCAAACTGCTACGTAGATAAGCGAAACATGCAACATTGCGTATAGGGGCTGTGTGTCGCTTTCGAACACTTGCTTATGCGCATTTTCTGCAATGCGCATGTTTGAGTGAAACTCCTGAAACTTCATACAGACAGCAGCCTTTTCCGTGAGTATATATGTAAACGTCGGGGTACGTTGATTTTTTGAGCCCACTGCGCGAATTTTCTTAGTGATTCGCGAAATGCTCACAAAACTCTGGAATGCTCGAATTAGTAGTTCTTAACAAGGTTGTAGTTTACCTGGACTGTTTAACTATTTAACATATGCTATCGACAAGCTGCTTCCTATTTCAAATAAATGTAAATAAATTCCCTTGTTTTTAGTTCACTAATGAACTGAGGAGAGCAGCTATACACTTCGGATAACTGATTAAAATTAGGCGAAAACGAATATACTATCATTTTTTTCAAATAACATAAATGTCCTGAACACTTGAAATGTTTGGCGCTAGGTAGAATGGTACTGAACAAGAACTGAAATGAAAAGCAACACGAAGCCGTTATTAAGGCAAAAGCCTTATATGTCCCAGTCAGTCTGCCTTGATCGAAAACGCGTCGACGACACGGAAGGTATCAAAAGGCCATGAACACTCGACCTTTGGTGTGAGGCGAAACCACCACCTTTGGGTTTAATTACGGCTACAAACCCTGGACCTCTCTCGAACCACAACCATTTGTGGGAGCCCAATCCATGATCTTTGGTATTAACGAATACGACGTAAATTCAGGCAGATTTAAGATGGAGTTAAGGCACTCGAACCCACGAACTTTGGTTGGAGTCCAACCCTCGGCCTATGGTGTTAATGAAGGCGACGATAACTCAAGCACAGTTCATTCGGACTAAGTTCCACATACGTTTCTCCTATAGCATGCTTCGTGTCGTTGCGGTCTTGGCCTGAGCATTCCTTCTTGCGAAAGATGGCGGCCAAATCAGCTGATTTATCCCCATATAGAAAAGTGCTCTTCAGTCCGTGTGTGGTATTGCAGAAGGCATGTTTCATCAGTAGCAGCCGGAGGGGGCTAGTACTCTGAATACAATGCGAATACCGACCGTATGACACTCTTTAATCTACGTGCCAAGACCGCAACTACCACGCCCCAGATTTCAGAAAGATGTCTACCTTCAAGAACATCAAATTATTTTAGGATATTCAACGAAGTGCCTATGCTGTTCGGGAAATAAGCTGGCAGCCCTCTTGTATGCCTGAATAAAAAAATTCTGAAAGTACCATCAACGTGCCTCGTTTTGTTCATCGAAGAGGCTGAGTAAACGAACTACGTACTGTCGGCCAAAGATGTAAACGGACCACGACTTAGGTGGGCGTATCGGCTGCGCGGTGGCACCGCGACTCTGATATTCGCTCCGCGTGCTGACGGCGAGAGTCCCCCAAGGGACGCCAGTCTTTGATCGTTCTCACAGGGTTCCTTGTCCCGCTTGATAAATTTCTAGTGCACCGTTTGGTCGTTATGCTGCTGACGGTGGCGACCAAGGAGGTCAAAGCAAAACTGCTGGAGTGGAAGGAGCGCCAGTCGAGTGAAGCCGCCGTGTCGCCATCTTGCAGGGGGCAAAAGCACGCCAGTCACCGCAGCTTATGTGTTTCGAGTCGTCGTGTCTTGCCGTGTGCGGTGCTGTGACGATCCCAATTGGACTAGCGCGCTATACGGTGTTTTTAGGCACGTTGACGCATAAGCAGTTCACATGTTAGCGTTATCCTTCTCGTTTAAAAAGGTTGCAGATTAGCGTCGTCTTGCTCTAGAACAGGGGAAAATATATTTCAAGCTAAAAGGAAACGGCCGCCACCAAAGTTCCGAGACCCTCGAGGCAATGGGGATGCTAAAGCACCAGGAACCCCTGACGATAATGACGACAATAATGGATACTTATGTTTGTTGCATGTACTGCTATTTGTTATGACATATTTTCAGTTTGTAATTGGTTTTTGTTGTGACAGTTTTCATGATCGGTGAATTTCAACCCTGCATTAACGAAGTGAATAAACACTCATTATTGCGCCAATTTTTCCTACTTTGCGGCAGCTGCAGATTGATGCCGATAAAATGGCAAGACGTTCCCGTACTCGGATAGCTGCCATCCGGAGGCCTCCAATATGGCTCGCCTCATAGCCCACAGTGTTACGTTAAGCAATTGGAAACCGCTGGAAAAGATGGTGAACAGCCGCTACGAAGGTCTTGGTAGGCTGCTTCTTGCCCATCACAAGATGGCCGCCACCGGCTTCATCCGAGCCTATAGGCCGGTATAGGCGGCTTGTGCTCCAGCAGTTTTTCTTTAATCTCCTTGGTCGCGACGAAGGGGACCGCGCACAGCCGGTAGTCCAGCACATGGCGTGGTCGTGCGGTAGCGGATGGCCGCAGGGCATAAAACCGCGGAACTGAGAAGGAACGGAGACCCGTTCTGAATGTTGATTTGCTTATATTTAACTTATCTTTCGTATTAGTGCATGTCACCTGCATCCACTGCTCCTCAATTTTAGGCACCATCACGCAAGTAGCCACAACAGCATCTACTGCGACGCGCAGTCCTTCACGGCGGCGCGATAATTTAGAGGCGCCGAGCTTTACTGCGGGCCCGGCTTCTCTGTCGAGGTTACATTCCCGGCATTTTCTCCAGCAGTGGTTCAATATCAGTGGCGCCTCTGAAAACTGCTTTACATAGCTACTGCAATGCGTTGTCCATTATAAAACAGCGGTTATCGCAAGATATTTCCGTGTAGCAACGAGTAGTAGCTCTTGCAGATGTAAACATCAATAACTGGTAGTTGTTTCTTGGTCGCCAGTTGTAGAAGGTCACACAAAGGGCTCAATCTAGGGACTTTAAGTCGCACGACATCCGAAGAGGCAGTGTAAACTCACCGTGAGTGTGCGACATGTCTGAGCGACGCAGCAACAAAAGCAATTGCTTTTGGGCAGAAGAAACAGCGCTCTGTCGGCTAGCATGCGTCTCACAACTTTCACGTGAGGAAAAACGCCGCCAGTAGCGTCAAAGGCATAACACTTCGATGGTGCAATGGGACCGAAGGCAAACTGTCGGCCTCAGTCAGCGCTTGACGAAACATTACACAATAGTAGCTCTGACCTAGTGATGCCCACATGAGCTCGGAAGGAACGCTGTCTTCGCGGAGATGCTTGACGGGCGTGGAATGATACTTTTGTCTTTATTGAGGGCGACTGGCCCATGCGAACGCTTTCCACTTGCTGAGGTCCACAGCGCGGGGCGGACTCACAGCGTCTTTCATTTTTCGACTGCTCCCTCTCTATCTCATCTTTCTATTGTCTCTTTCGCGTCCTCCAGTGTAGGGTAGCCAAACAGGCGCATTTCTGGTTGACATCCCTGCCTAATGTTTTTCTTTGCTCCTCCACTTCGGCTCATGAGTCAGTCACATCCTATAGTTACCTTGGTGTCCACTGTGCTAGCTTCTGCATTTACTCGGTATTTCCATGTGAACAAAGCAATTAGCCACGGTGAGCGCCGTTTAGTACACGTTTGCCGCAATAATTGAACAGCTTCTACATCTGTAGCCCTTATGCTGTGCAAATCTCCAATCCACAGTAAGCTTGCCTGTATTGCCCCAGTTTGGCACTTTAGCACCGGTACACTAACTACAGCGCTTCATCTGGCCCTAAATAACGTGCTTCGCTTTATATTTCCTGACTACAGTCGTACTGCCGCTATAAGTGCAATGAAGGATTCGCCGCTACTTCCACCCCTTGCCAGTCGTCATCAATTCCCAATATTCGCATTGTCTGTAAAAAAGAATTTACAGTGTTATCCTTCACAAGGACGCCAAGGCAAATATACCTGGTAGCGAAGCTTCCATAAATTTCCGGAGTCCTCCACTACGGCGTGCCTCATAATCAGAAAATGGTTTTGGCACGTAAAACCCCAAATATTAAAGCTTCCATAGGAGCCCATACGTTCAAAACATGGCGGTCCATCGGCGCTTCATGGGACTTAGCGCCATCTGTATGTGGTGGGAACACTTCCGGCGGAAGAGAAAATAATGTGATGCCATGTCCGTTAAAATCAGAAGTGACGTCAAGTTATTTTTGAAGGCGCGAAATTTGTTTTGTTGTCCTGCCTTTGGAACTATATATTCAAATGCCCCGCCATTCGACTTGATGGGCGTTTCGAGCTTTCAGCGTGGAAAGCGATGCAGGAAATGGCCAGCCGTACGGTTGTCGAAATCACATCCCTGCCCAGAACATACTTTCTTTGGAGGCCGACGACAGCTTTAGGTGTAGAGTGCTGATCCTATTGTCGGATGCCAAGCCCGTCGGCCAGCGCAGTCACGCGAAAACTACTGCACAATTAGCTGGCGGTCGTAACTCACTACTTATGACTGAACAGATTAAGAAGCGATGAAGCTACCCGCGTCACCAAATTCAGACAAACTTCGACAAGCAAGAAAGCACAAACTGTGAGGGGGGCGTATTTCAACAGGTGAACTTTACGAGTGCGCCTTTCTGCTCATTTCAAGACGTGCATTGCATTGCGAGTGATAGTGGCGTCAACGCCCCCCGTAGCGATGGGCGCTGTAAAGAAATGCATTTATTAAAAATAATAAAATTAAATTTGCATTTTCTTAACTCTTCACGATTATATAAAATTGACTAGGATTTTTATTTTCGTTGAATGAATCTAAATGTGTCTCGCTTGAATTTAAAAAACGCGTTTTTCTTTCCCAATGTTTGCTCCCTCCAAACATAGTCGAGCTTCAATGGCTGCTTCCATAACCCCCCATGGTGCTGATGTCGGTGACGATCTGTACTGAACCGCTTTTCGCCCGAAGCTTCGCGACCTATTTGAATCGACCTTGAGGGCGCTATTCTTTCGCCTTGTCAAATCTCTCGCCTCATCAATCATTCACAAAAAGTTGAAAAAAAAGGTTTTTATGCAAGACAGGCACATGCATGCGACTTTTAATTCACCGAAACTCTAAGGACTGCACCAGCCTTTCAGGACCAATCCCCTCCCCAGTTAACCACACCCATTTAGCCGCGCTTTAGCTACCATTGCATTTGCAGGTAATCCTCCTACTTTCAAGCAAACTTGGGTCGCTGTTTATGTGCCACTGCGCATGGGAAGCTCTGCGTAGTAACCACCGCGACATATAAAACATATCACCAATTGCACCGTTAGCATAAAAAGACGACGAGCACGGGGAGATGGCGCCTGTGCAGCCATCTTTCTAGAGTTCATATTTGAAGTAGTAACTTAGCGCCAATGAAGGCACGGAGACAAGAAGGACGGACAAGGACAAGGCGCTTATCCTTCTCCGTCTTTCTTGTTTCAGTGTTTTTGTTCGCACTAAGTTACTACTTCAAATATGGACTACCAACTAGCCCAACAATCAGCTCTTCTAGAGTTCGGCCGCGTGTTATTTTCTGCACGTCCTACTTATAAACTATGCCCTCTAGTTCCTTTACAACGCGAATAACTACGTCAATTCCTCGGCCTTCCAAAATTTGAAGCGAGTCATAGTCTTTATCATGGCACTCAACTGCCTTCTCTACAAACTCGATTTCGAATACTGACGGTCCAAACACAACTGAACATTTACACCTCTCCCAGAGACTCTCCTACTACGCGTTCATTCGGGAGTCGACTGCTCTCGTTCAGAATCAGCGGTCTCGACTGGATTGTCACGAGGTGATTTTTTGTGCAGAAGCTATTAGAACCATTACGTGTAGTACTCCGTGATGTGCCTTTCCCAAATTTACCTACTGCGACAGTAAGTGCTGAATTCCATTATATATTTCCTAAAACGCTAAGCTACAGGATTATTGAATGCGTAAAAGGTTTATGAGATGAGAACCTTGAGAACCTCCAGATAAATGCAGTAACAGTCACAGATGCTTCTGTCATTGAGGAGAAAGCAGGAGTGCGCATTTTTTCGTCATCAATAGATTGGTCTTACTTCATTCGATTTTCAGATTTTACACCAATATTTCAGGCGCAGATATTGGCTATCATTCTGGCTCTACAATATCTTCCCACATCTACTTCTTCAGCAGTTAATATAACTAACCATCTTGTCCATTTGTTCAGCTCTATCAGTACCCAATTAATCTACCATTCTCCCATAATGTTGTTCATCTATCCCCGAACATTTACGGCTCACCCCTCTGGTATAGGTTTCAAAGCACACGGGATTCACTTTAAATGAATCAGCAGACACACGAAAGGCGGCATCCTTTTAAGGCCCGCTACTAAGGATACTAATCCTAAAAATTTTTTATAGAAAGTATGTAGACAGTCTACAGACATTTCTTTAGACTAGTCTGTAGACTTATAGCCCTACACTTTTTATAGACTAGGCTATAAAAAGTCTGGGTCTATATACTGTCTATAGAGTGTCAATAGATTCATGAAAACACGTTTGCAGACAAATGTCTGCAGAATGTCTATAGACAAAAGTGTATAGGGTTATACACTTCTACTTTTTAGACGGAAGTCTATATGATGTCTATAGACAAATGTCTATATGTAGTCTATAGACATGTGCTTATAGAAATTTTGTGGATTTATGTTCCAAAGATGTACGTTCCTAGGAAACAAAACTGAAACTATAGTTCGCATGAATGCTATCACAGTAAATTATTTAAGGTGCTCTAAAACATTAGTCTTTTTTCTGGGGTTTCGAGGTTCAGGACTTTTAGTTAACGCAAAAAATTGAGTAAGAAATTCCATGTCAGTATACTTGACTTCCATTCTTTTTCAATAAATTGGACCAATTTGCGTCAACTTTTCATGAGGTAAAACGTTTTAAAATATAATTAATAGGGATTCTCTTGAAACTTTATATGACATATAACAAGACAGCATACCTATGTGGACATTTTAAGATTGCCTGATGTTTTCCAAAGCCTTAAGTGCACTAAAGATATTGTGGTCTAATGCTTGCCAAGTACTGCCAGTCCAAAATATTTAGATAAAGTGAATAACACATCCGTCACTTGACATGCAGTATTAGATACATCTAAATCAAATCTCCTGTTTAATAAGTTGACAAAGGCTTGGACAAGTTCGTAATTCATGCAAACACGAGCCCAGCACGCAAGACAAGGACACAGAAAAGAAATGCAGCAATGTGAGGGAAAGCTATTCAATGAGTTATTTTTACGGTTCATTAGTAGCTTTATATATACCTTGCTATCATCACTTATGTCTCTAGTTAACTTGCTTTATCTCTGACTAAAGACCACATGCCAATATGAATTGGTACCAGTATGATGTTTCATTATGTTACAGTATGATGTGGAGTTAGACAACGGTAATGGTCACCGGTGCCAGCAACGGTACGTTTCGTTTCAAGACAGGTTCATGTGCCACATAGTGTACTTATCAAAATAAGAAACAAATGCTAGAATTCCAAATGGTTCTTGTAATAATTGCTGAAACAAAGATACCGGCTGGACTGTGGACATTTTTCGGGTGTTAGTGCAACATGCCAATGCCGGACGAACATGCTCACACTAGTGACTGTAGTTTTGAGGAATCACGTTAAGTATTGCAGTTTATTTCCGCTTAGGACAGTCTGCAATGTCTGTTTTCTCATACACCGAGATGAATACATTTGCCACACTTTGATTAGAACGCGCACAAATAGGGTGTATTGATAACGGTACTTATCAGGTAAAACATGTTACGATCTCTTAGGTGTGTTGATAATGGTAGAACAAGTGCAATGTCCACTAAATTATTTGAAAAATCCATCCGTTGTGTACTAAGACCACTAAAGGGATGATCTGTCTCCTTTTTTCTTTTGTACATCGCATGTAGTATACAGTCTGTCCAAGACTACGGCACTAAATGCAATATTAATGAAAACCGGATCCCTTATTACACGTGACAAGTGTTTCATACCACGAGTGTCAAAATGCGAATCAGCGCCACCAGCCGTGTAGAGAATAACAGCACCTAAACTGCATAATGCCGAAGCATTGAAAGGCGCTTAACACTTTTTAAATAGCCAGAAAAATAACATCTGCTGCTAAACTGTTTATAATACCCACAAAAGAAAAATCTATCGTCAAACCCGATGCCTTAAGCTTAAAACTTGTAAAGGTGCTTCCCCGAGCGACTAATTTATTGTTCTCTAATTTTTTCAGCTAAGTTGAGAAGGTCCGAGTGACAGAGCTTATAGCAGGTTTCACGCTCCAAAAGATTTTGCGGTTGCTTATATTTACCGTGGGTGAATATAAGTGTATCTTGAACATATTCTTCAATCTAACCGCTTCGTGTTCCCTTTTCCTAGGTCTCGTGTTTTGCTTGCGGTAACTTCCCAAAATTGTTTGAATTAGTTGCCAGGAGTCTTAAAAATACTACCACTTTTACTCTATGCAAAAACGACAGTGCGCGCACTGCTGCTGCATGTACCACAAACACGGCCTTTCATCAGAGTACGCTGGCATTTATTCAACTATACGTCTGTGTTTGAAAGTTCCTCCTGCTAACGCAATTTCGAGATATATGCGTAAAACGTGTGACGAGAATTTCACTACGTATGCAACGCAACTTTCATGGCGGCCCGATCAAGAGCCACAATATTAGATCTACCGACACTGGCTGCTCAACACACACAATCCACTTAGAGGCTGCTCAGTATCAAGGTAAAACATGGTGTATTTTCTTTTTTACGCGCATCAACTGTGGCGCTAAAATCAACAAGCGTGAGCGATCGCTTGCCGTAAAACATTCCGTATAGTAGAAACTGGAACAAAAGCGCGTTATCAAATCACGAAAACAACAAACCAACACTATGCCCGAGTCGCCTACGCTATACATACAGCCGGGTCGCGCTACAAAATGCGCTCAGCTAATCATGAGCTATTGACGAAAAAACGTTTTTTTTTCTCTAGACCGTCTATAGAATGCGAGTATACAAAAGGAAATAGAAACATTATATACTCTCATCTATAGACAGCCTATGGGCAAAGAGTGGATAAAAGTAAATACAGACCGTATCGACTTTCGTCTGTAGGCAGCCTATAGAGGGGACATAAACAAAAAGAAACAAGCACCTTATCGACTTTTTTCTATAGAGCGCCTATAGAATGCGAGCAGACAAAAAGAAATAGAAGTCTTATGAACTCTCGTCTATAGACAGTCTATAGACAAGGACTGGACAAAAGTGAACAGAGACTGTATTGACTTTAGTCTATAGACAGTCTATAGAGGGGACATAGACAAAAAGAAACAAGCATTTTATCGACTTTTTTTATAGACTGTCTATAGAATGTGAGTAGACAAAAATAAATAGAAACCTTATCGACTTTGGTCTATAGAGAGTCTATGAACTTTGTATCAACAAAAGACCAAATATATAGAATGCAAGGTAGTGTATAAAAAGTCTATAGGCTATCTATAGAAAGTCTAAACTAAATTTTGTAAGGGAAGACTTCCTGCATACATCATTCCTGCAAGATAAAAAATTGTCGTTCCAAGAAGGGGGCGGTGTAGCAGGAGGACGGCATTTCAAGTGTGCGGGCGTCGGAATCGGTGCTTGTGTCGGTGTGCGGCGCCGAAAAGCGCAAGTGTGCGCGTGATTGCCGCGCGCGTCGCGCGAGATCGGCTCGAGCGACCGGACCGACAAGGAGCGGAGCGGGACAGCAAGGGAAGCTCTCGCCGGGCACTGCTGATCGAGCAGCGGGCCACGTCCCGGCAAGCCCGGTCCTGCCCCTGCTGCACCGGGCTTCGCCCCGGCTTACAGCGCTGTCCTCGGAGGCTACCTGGCGGATCCTGCCATGGCTGGGCTTGAACCTTGAATCAAGTCTTGAATCAAGTCTCGAATCTAAATTTTGCTTGCTTTCTTGATAGAAATGATCATTTTCCGTATAGTGCAACATCACTCATTCATACTGATCTGGAATGGATGTCTCAAAAGTTTGGAGGTGGAAGACCAGCTCTGGGCCGTCCGGCAAGCCGAAGATGCCTCCCGAGTCCAATGAGTTAGAGCCGCCACATGAGGCCACCACAACAAAAACTGCCGGACCATTCTTTTGATAAACATTCTTCTTCTTCTTCTTCCAAGAAGAACATGTCAAATCATATTTATTGAATAACACCGAATTTCGTTCGTTGGGTTACGCCAACGCTGATGGCGGCGCTCACCGCAGGAACGCGCTCCTAAACTCTGTGCTCCAACAAACAAGAAAGAAGTTGAAGAATGCGGCTGTTGAGTGGAGAGCCGAAGCACTCGCTGAAGGCTGCATCTCGTGTGCATTGTTATGCATTTGTAAACATCGTGCTTGTATATATTTAAAAAATTATCAATTGGTGCACACTTTTGCAACAACTTTAGGGTCTCGAATCGAAATTTTGTTTGCTATTGTTGAAAGAAATGATAACATTATCTAAAGTTCTACGCCAGTCACTAAAGCTTATTCGGGAACAGATTTCTCAATATATATATATATATATATATATATCGAAATTGCTACGACAGTGCGAAGCATTATCAGCAACAGCTAGGTTTATCCCTGCACTTGGACTCCTAACTTGGTGGTGTCTCAATATGCCTTGGTTTGGGCATGTTGGCGCGACGTAGCGCGCAAGGAAACTCCTGCAGCGCAAAAGGAACGGCGACCTGGCTACGTGCCTCGCAACGCTGGTACCATGAAGAGCATCGCCAGTGATGGTGCAAGCGTCGCACCTGCGTGGTGGACGAGATGAGAGCGACGTAAAAGCGCCTTCGGTAGTCAGCGCCAAGTGAACGATTAGATGGCGCTAGGTTGACGCTTAATGTGCTTCTTGCTCGGAGCAGGGCATACACATAGCAGCCCAGGTGAAACACCAGTACGGGGCACACGGCGCTCATACCCGCAGCCGAAGCAAGAACACTGCTCCGGCCCCGTCACCGAGGCGAATAAGCATCGCGTTGACAGTGCATCGATTACTGGTCATCGTCATTGCAGCAAAACGCACTCCGCGACTGTGAAAACCCTGCTAAAAACAACCCTCCGGCCGAGTATGCGACATTCAATGGGATAGGATGACGACGCTGGCAGCGACGGCGTTCTTGAGCATCTGGCACCCGCATATGTGCTGTCGCAATAAGAGCATTTGTTTGTTATACAACTACTTAAAATGGGAAATCGCAGTCGGCCCCGACCTAAAAGTTTCTCTTAAGAGGAAGTTCAGGAGTTCCTACCTAAGTAAATGGTAACGGATAAATTATTTTTCTCGGCAAACATTGCACGGATCTAATTTAGTGTTGGTAACAGTTAAAGGGATACAAAATAAAAATATTGTCGCCGAAATTTCTGGCTCTACCGACAGCTATCGCATCGAGAGGGACCAAAACAACACTATTTCTGAGCAGAAATGAGCGAAGAGTAATTAATTTAATGAATATTCCTCAAATCGCCGCACCTAGCGTCTCTGAAGGCTCCCACAAAACCGGATATCCCGTCACACTTACCTGCCTCAGTGCTTCCCCATCGACATCCTGCCCATTGCGAGCGATCACAAAGCATCGGGGAATTATTGAAAAGGCAGCGCCTCAAGCTCGACGTTGTGCCGTCTGTATTCTAGAAAAAGCGCAAGCAACAAGACGTCAGAGGTGCGTTTGAAAATTGAACTTAAATATGCGTGGCTCTGCTATCACAAACTCCAGAGACCAGCAGAGCTGGGGGAGGGCCAGTGAAGTAGTGCAAAACTGCACAAAAGACACACGAGCACCGGCAACGCGTCCCTACGACGTCCGCGAAAGGCGTCTACTACGGTATCCGCGATGTGCGTGGCAAACCCCGTAGTAGACGTCCCGGTGCAATGAAACAACGGAGGTGCGGACGTGTTAGCCAACACAGAAAGAATGTGCTAAGCTTAGGTATGTGTTGCCTGCTCGCCACTTGTATTCCTTGCAGCTGCCATTTCTGCCGGCTGGTCATAAAAACTTTGTTCCTCTGTGTTTAGATTGATCAGCTTCTTGTTGAAAGTACGGAGGAACCAGAACACGCGCCTCCAGTATCAGTTGCTATCTCTGATGGAA
Organism: Dermacentor variabilis; assembly: GCF_050947875.1. Taxonomy (NCBI): domain Eukaryota; kingdom Metazoa; phylum Arthropoda; class Arachnida; order Ixodida; family Ixodidae; genus Dermacentor; species Dermacentor variabilis. The sequence goes on from NC_134569.1 coordinate 139,155,649, forward strand.
TGCCACCGGAATGCCGTTTGTCCCGTCGCTGCCGGTCGTTCAGCAGGCCGCTCATCGAAGTCGGAGTCATAATTCGCGCTCATGCCATCACTCTCACTAGAACATAGGATCGTGCACGGCGCAACGCGGGGAAAACCACACAGCGCGCGGCCGGTCAGTTCGCGCCGTCGCTGCTGCAGGTGGATATGACGTCACATCCACCATCTTGTTGTCGGTAGCACGTTGCCTGTGACCCTGTGGCCGCTCAGAGAGCGCAAAAAAAAGCCATCCATAAAAAAAAAATAATACGAGTAATGGCTATATACAAGAGCAATCGTGTCTTTGGAATGCAATTGTGGTGCTTTCGCAATATTCTTGGATTTTTATTCTGTGTTCCTTTAAAAGTAAAAAGTGAACACCTAGTGACTACAGAGAGCGAATTGCTATTCAAACAGGTAATGTTTTTATAAAAATTTTGAAATATTGAAATAAAAAATACACAAGTATAAAGTTTGCAGCTTCGTAGCTTAACAAATGAAAATTGATATGGTACTTCAGTAAACCGTGCCTTCAAGTACATCTAAAGCGGACAAAATTGATGAAATGTACTTCGCTTTTAAGGATATCATTACTGTATTAGTCGGACTTTTGCGAAACCTTTCTACGCATTGCACCAAAATTATGTAAGCTGGAAATTATAGAAAGGGAACATTGACATGCGCCTGTATGTAGCAGAAAGCTACAAAGGAAACCCACGCGTTTTTCTCAGAAACAAAGCTTCGTATTGGAAGAAAAATTCCTCCTGCTCCGGGATACGGGTGCCACATACGAGTGGATGTCAATTTCCCCTTTCATGGACCTTCGTCCACCTTGCGCAGGTTCAAACTGATTTGCCATATCCAGTGTCCTTAAGCATAGAGTTGTTGACTCCTGGTTAGCTCAGATGTCAAAGCGACCGCACCGGAAAGGCTTTGGTCCAAGTTCCTGTCACTCAACAAGACGAATTTTTCTTAACGTACGAAGATTTGTTTCTGAGAAACCCGTGGTGGGTTGCATGTCTAGCTTTGTGTCACATACGGGTGGATGTCAATTGTTTCCTCTCATGAACCTTCCTCCAAGTTAAGAAATTACGAAGAACTGCATGATTAGCGGTAAATTAATCAATCAATCTTGTCCGCTTTTTATTAGCTAACACGCGCCGCTGACAGAACTGTAATATCTATATTGATTACCTAGTTATGGATTAAGTAAACTTTGCACTTCTATATTGGAAACTTAATCATTTGTGGTAAAATACGTAAAAAATTTACAGGCCCTTAGTCGAAATTCCAGTTGCAAAAGCCATTGCTACTGAACTTTTTTCTTTCAAATGCAGCGAAGTCTGTTCGGGTTCTATGCAGAGGTTGCTTCATAAAAGTGTTTCTGAGTTTTACATGCATTTGAATAGTCGACATTGGAGTTGGCCCGAACGAAGCCTACTGTTAATCGCTGTGTTTAAGACTATCAGAAAAGTCGTAGTGTCGCGGGAAAGGCGCGGATTGATAGAGATAGCAAATTATTGGACTACTACACGAAGTAAGGCTCGTAGTTTTTCCCCCATGTATAATGCATTGAAGATTCACCCACTAATTAAATAAAAGAAAGACATATACATGGTGTAACGTGCGCACAGGCAAATGTAAACAGTTCTCAATCGATTACAGCAAACACTCGCTCTCCCAACACAACGTACGCAGGAAAGCAGCGCGCATGCAGCCATCAGTAATGCTGACTCACCAAACTGTGCACCCACCGCAGTTCACCTCAAAGACAGGGCGTGTGGGCACGCATATTCTCAGCCGTGCAGAACCACGCACAGCCACGGCTGGCCTAGACGACGAGACGCGCGCTCACCTGCTCCCCCCCCCCCCCCCCCCTTGATTGCCCTTCACGACTTGATTTCTAACGTTGGGCGCGGGAAGATTCAAGCCACCATCCATATCTGCTAGCTCTCGCACCCTTTCCTTTACATCCCCACCACATGACGTGCCGGGCGCGATCTGATCGCACTGTGACTTATTTCAGATCGGTGACACGAAGACGGTGAAAATTCGCCTGCAGTGCCAATGTGATTGCTATCGCGACAGATAGCCATTGCCAGAAAAGGTCATGAACAAATTCTCACTTTGTGCACTTGCACAGAGGTGCTGTATACAGGGTGATCATCTCTGCGTTTTTGCTGAATTTCTAAATATAGCCTGTTGCAAATAACCTAACTCTAATCCTTCAGCTTGATTTATCAGAGAGGTGGGCATTACTCTCATGAGAAGTTGAAACACATATTCAACTAATTAACAAAAATCCACTAATCATCTTTGTAATTTATCACTTTACTACACGAATTCCAATGTATGAATTGTAGTCAGTGAGTTTGCCATACGTATCCGCTTGCAATGAATTTCCGGAATGTCGCTAGTTTAGATATGTGCCATAAAATCTGCCGTAAATGAACTGTCGTGCCACTCACTTTTTTTTGCAAAACGCTGTTTTCTCCACTGTAGCACAAACGTAACTGGAACGACCATTTATTCATTCGGCACTTTGGGAAATAATCTCTCGAAACATGTACCATCCTAAATATTCATGTCAAGTGGATCGTCTTGCAACTTGACCCGCTACCATACATAAATCGCAATGTGCGCCCTAAAGTAATTGATTAAGAAGTTAATTAGTGAATTTGTCAAAGTTATTTGATTATGTGTTTCGATTTGTCGTGCTGGTAATGCCCGCCTTTTCAAGTATTCCAACTCGACAAAAATTATGCTATCTGCCATAGGCAATTTCTTAAATTCCTCATAAATTAAAAAAAAAATATCATTCTGTGTAACCGGCTGGTAATGGAGAAAATGCGCTTTTGTAGTTATTCCCGCACCAGTCAGGAAAAAAAATCAACTTCAAAAGTGACATGCCCCGCCTCAGGTTCTGAGGAGGATTTGCTGAGTAACCAGCCAGCTGCGAAATGCTGTGTATAACATCGATTGCCCGAGTGCATGAGTTGAGCATAATTTTATTGCGGCAGCACGACACTCCTGGTGTGTTTGCACCGTCGGAGCGTACACCACAGCCGCATGTGTACGGACACAACGTCTCCAGAGAAGCGTTCTTCCTTCCCATGCTGGCCCGGGTGCTGTGCGCATGAATGCAAGCAATCCAGCTGAGCAGCTGTGCGCACACCAAATCGGAGTGCAACATGCCGCTTCGAAAGCCTAAGTTATTCCTACGGTCTCACCTCATGTATCATCGAGATGCGAACCCATTTAGCACCCCTGGCGGCGCTCCCTGCGACCCGAGAGTAGAACTGCCGTGTATGTACACGAACTGTACGTCGGCGCTGTGAGGCGTCAGGCTTGTTTCTGCTGCGCGGCAGCATTTGGCTCACCTGACACTTATGTCTCCCACCCCCCATCTTATTTTACAGCGAAAGCTTTACTAACCTATACTCCATTTTGGACATCAGGTGCAACGCTAGGGAAGGTGCGCAAGGAGTTCGGTGACGAAAATTTATCACTCCGCACGTACCACGCATGCTTCGCTGCATGCCAACGGCGTTCGCTCGCCTGAGCGTGCACGTGAGGCTGCTGCGACGGAATGCCAATAAAAAACCCGAAAAGACACGCAATGAAAAACAAATTGATCTAAAACAACGCATTAGATAACCGTATACGAAAGTCTGTTTGTTTCTAAGGTTTAACACTTTTTTCATTCATTAATGAGACTGTATAAAGAACAGTTTCGCACAACTGCGATCAAGAACATTTCTTAGGGCGGCCGAAGCCTCTGCAAGAAGTCCACATCATTGCACTTGATGTCTGAAATGGAGTATAGTAGAGCCGAGTTTCGCCGTCGCCAACAATTTGACCTTCATTTGACTGCAGCTGCGCGTAGCCTTGGCTATGCATCACGTGAGTCGCCATGCCTAGCTCCGCTGCTGCCGCGTGCGCTAGCCGCCGCCCCCACCGCCGGCTTGGCGCGTGCTCTCTCCGCAGCTGGGGAGCCGCCTGACCCCGTGACTCGCCGCGCGCTGGCAAAGAGGAGCGCCTCGTTCACCTGTTCAGTGCGAGCTTGGCCATGGATGAGAGCGAGGGTGGGCCGTCTTCTCTGAGCATTGCGCGGGAGCGGGAGGCTTTGAGCCGTCGTCGCCAAGTGGCGTCTAATCACCCCGCTGATATCAGCGGCTAACGATACGTGTCTACCCAAGCCTAATCGCAGTCATGTCTAGCCACCGACCTAGGCACAGCCGTCATACGTGGCTTAACGATTATTGCATACCTAAGTATAATAATTACAGCTAAATGAAAGGTTAACCAAGGCTTAACCAGACTAAACCAAGCTTTCGTTTTGCATATCCAAGGTTAACTGAGCTAACCTACAGCCAATGTTTTGAACACCGTCGTGATAGCTTCAGCGCGGCGCTGTGCTTCGATAGTTTAATGAATTTGTTTAGCGTTAAACGTTTTAATTCCTTGATATCGTTGGCCGAAACCTAGCAGCTGCATTGATGAAAAATGAAAGAAAGGTTCACATTAAAAAGCAATACATTCTAGAACTAAATCACGCATCTATATCTACCACGTCACCAATGAGGATGAGGAAGGTACGAAGAAGACGAGTTCTTGATTAGCTACTAGTCCTGCTTCGCTCTGGTATTTTCGGTTAAATTTGTGCGTACCGACGCCCCCGTGGCGGGTACGATATCAAAAGCAATGACTGACGTTCCGCCTCCTCTGCCGCCAAAAAGGGGGGCTGGCCTCCAAGCTGCAAGTCGGTCTGCTGCGCTCGACCACCTCAACGCGACTCTGCCAAGGTCATCGAGCTGCTCAGACGTCGACGGCATGGATTCTGACGGCGGATATGCCGAGGTCACAAATCGTCGGTTGAAGAGGAAACTTCGTAGGACATCAAGCGTGTGTGAGCTTAACTACAATAAGCCGCGCACACAGCAAGAGTACACAATCGCCTACATCCCCGTCGCAGCTAGAGGCAACCTCAATTCCCTCAATAGGCAAACTCTCACTGCCTATCGCGAGAGGCTGGCTCCAGGGCAAATCAGAGAGGTTTGAATTAATCCCAGAAGAAACATACTTACTGTTGATGTGACTACACGAACCAGCCTCGACACTTTGAACGCCGTAACTGAGCTAGGAAATATACTTGCCCGCTGATTCATCGTACATGGAGGCAGAACCACCGCCAGTGTTATCTACGATGTCGATACGGATATTGATAATGACGATCTCCCAACGCTAATGTCCTCAACTGTCCATATCACAGACATACACCGTTTTGGACGGTCGAGGTGCATAAAACTCACTATTGAGGGACATACCTTACCAACACATGTAAAAGTGGGTTATGTGCGACATCCTGTCCGTCCATACATGCCTAGGCCCTTGCAGTTGCATGAATGCCAGAAAATCGGGCATGTAAGCGCTGTGTGCGTGAACAAGATGACATGTCCGCGCTGTGGTGGTCATCACGATGAGTTGACGTGTGCTGGCTCTGACTTGAAGTGCCCTAACTGCGATGGGCCGCACGAGGTAACGTCGAAGGACTGTCCAAAATTAAAGACTGAAATGTCCGTGCTAAGGAAAATGGTACGAGATCAATCTAGACACAGATAAGCGGCTACCAAGGTCCACCGCCGGCAGAGGCGCTCACGTAATCGCAGGAGATCAGCGTCGACAACAGGACAACCTGTACTACAGGAAAACTCGTCGCGCACTCCTGCTAGCCCTCAAAAGTCAGAGCCACCTTTAACCACGTCTACTCTTCTGTATCAGCAATTTCAATGTCATGGCCGATCACGTAAGCAAAAGTAGCTGTTTACTATTTACAATATCCAGAATTGATCAAACGTGAAGTTGTCACCGGCATTCTGAGTGGTTGGAAGGCATAATTTCTTGGGAAAATGGCCGCCAGAGGAGCAGCGTGAACTCGAGCGGCTTTAGATACTAGGAAAACTGCCTTAAAATATTTAGACTTGAGGGGAAGCTTCGTTAACAAACTATAACACGGCAATCAGCACTCGTATACGACGAGAGAAATTATAGAGACGTGGAAAATTCCCTTGAAATAAATCTGGTTTGCGAGACAAATGCTTGTATGTATTGAATCTCTTAAAAGATGAGGGGGGAAATATGCGCTCACCGAGAGGGCATCGTCAGCACGAGACCACCACCAGGCACCTTACTGAGATGTAGAGAGCTTCGCGGCCGGAACGAAGTCTCCCCTCTCCGCCCTCCAAGGGTGGAAAACGCGCTTTCCGATCGCTCAAGGTTGCGCGGACATTGTATAGCTCTAGCGTCTAGGAAAAAGCTTAAACAGGTGCGGGGGCGGCACGCATAGCCTGGGAAGCTAGCCGCCGGAATAGCTATCTCAAGTACTGCTGCTGGCGAGGGCGAAATACTTTCGTGTAATTATAATAACCCTAATAGGACTTCTATCAAAGCAAAAAAAAGAGAAGAAAAAGAAAAAGGGAAACGGCTCAGAAGGCTATACTACGAGAGCTATGACAGACACTTTTCTATATATATGTATTCATCTCATCTATTGGATCGCATGCGCGCACTGTTGGTTTTAAAGCGCAACCGTGGTAGGGAAACGGAAGGCGATATAAGCATGCGTGTCCATGATACGCACACGACAAACTGCTTTACAATATTTAGAATTGATATATATATACACACACAAAAGCCAATATAGGCTGCTCGACACTATCTCGCGCGTTTTTATAGCGACGTACATCAGAACTGACTCGTCGTTCCACAACAACCATTTCCTGAGTGATCGCAAGTTATATGCCGAATAACTTCCTGTCATTCAATAAGAATGCATGGAAAGCATTGCACCGGATGCACGTATATAGAGCTGTGTATGTTGAGTGAGATAAGAGCTGCACTATAGGCATCGCAGGCAGTTTTAATTGGAGGCAAACTTGGCAAGTGCGCCTCGAATGATGAATTGTTTTGTCTAAACCGAAACAGCGCGAATTGGTAGGCTGCATGAAAGAGAGACATTCTTATTGAATGACTGGAAGTTATTCGGCATATATCTGGCGATCACTCAGGAAATGGTTGTTGTGGAACGACGAGTCAGTTCTGATGTACGTCGCTATAAAAACGCGCGAGATAGTGTCGAGCAGCCTATATTGGCTTTCGTGTGTGTATATATATATCAATTCTAAATATTGTAAGGCAGTTTGTCGTGTGCGTATCATGGACACGCATGCTTATATCGCCTTCCGTTTCCCTACCACGGTTGCGCTTTAAAACCAACAGCGCGCGCATGCGATCCCATAGATGAGATGAATACATATATATAGAAAAGTGTCAGTCATAGCTCTCGTAGTATAGTCTTCTGAGCCGTTTCCCTTTTTGTTTTTCTTCTCTTTTTTTTCTTTGAAAGAAGTCCTATTAGGTTTATTATAATTACACGAAGGTACTTCGCCCTCGCCAGCAGCAGTACTTGAGATAGCTATTCCGGCGGCTAGCTTCCCACGCTATGCGTGCCGCCCCCGCACCTGTTTAAGCTTTTTCCTAGACGCTAGAGCTATACAATGTCCGCGCAACCTTGAGCGATCGGAAAGCGCGTTTTCCACCCTTGGCCGGCGGAGAGGGGAGACTTCGTTCCGGCCGCGAAGCTCTCTACATCTCAGTAAGGTGCCTGGTGGTGGTCTCGTGCCGACGATGCCCTCTCGGTGAGCGCATATTTCCCCCCTCCTCTTTTAACAGATTCAATACACACAAGCATTTGTCTCGCAAACCAGATTTATTTCAAGGGAATTTTCCACGTCTCAATTATTTCTCTCGTCGTATACGAGTGCTGATTGCCGAGTTATAGTTTGTTAACGAAGCTTCCCCTCAAGTCTAAATATTTTAAGGCAGTTTTCCTAGTATCTAAAGCCGCTCGAGTTCACGCTGCTCCTCTGGCGGCCATTTTCCCAAGAAATTATGCCTTCCAACCACTCAGAATGCCGGTGACAACTTCACGTTTGATCAATTCTGGATATTGTAAATAGTAAACAGCTACTTTTGCTTACATGATCGGCCATGACATTGAAATTGCTGATACAACAAAAAGCATTGCACCGGATGCACGTATATAGAGCTGTGTATGTTGAGTGAGATAAGAGCTGCACTATAGGCATCGCAGGCAGTTTTAATTGGAGGCAAACTTGGCAAGTGCGCCTCGAATGATAAATTGTTTTGTCTAAACCGAAACAGCGCAAATTGGTAGGCTGCATGAAAGAGAGACATTCTTATTGAATGACAGGAAGTTATTCGGCATATATCTGGCGATCACTCAGGAAATGGTTGTTGTGGAACGACGAGTCAGTTCTGATGTACGTCGCTATAAAAACGCGCGAGATAGTGTCGAGCAGCCTATATTGGCTTTTGTGTGTGTATATATATATCAATTCTAAATATTGTAAGGCAGTTTGTCGTGTGCGTATCATGGACACGCATGCTTATATCGCCTTCCGTTTCCCTACCACGGTTGCGCTTTAAAACCAACAGCGCGCGCACGCGATCCCATAGATGAGATGAATACATATATATATAGAAAAGTGTCAGTCATAGCTCTCGTAGTATAGCCTTCTGAGCCGCTTCCCTTTTTCTTTTTCTTCTCTTCTTTTTTCTTTGAAAGAAGTCCTATAAGGGTTATTATAATTACACGAAGGTATTTCGCCCTCGCCAGCAGCAGTACTTGAGATAGCTATTCCGGCGGTTAGCTTCCCACGCTATGCGTGCCGCCCCCGCACCTGTTTAAGCTTTTTCCTAGACGCTAGAGCAATACAATATCCGCGCAACCTTGAGCGATCGGAAAGCGCGTTTTCCACCCTTGGCCGGCGGAGAGGGGAGACTTCGTTCCGGCCGAGAAGCTCTCTACATCTCAGTAAGGTGCCTGGTGGTGGTCTCCTGCCGACGATGCCCTCTCGGTGAGCGCATATTTCCCCCCCCCCCATCTTTTAACAGATTCAATACATACAAGCATTTGTCTCGCAAAGCAGATTTATTTCAAGGGAATTTTCCGCGTTTCAATAATTTCTCTCGTCGTATACGAGTGCTGATTGCCGTGTTATAGTTTGTTAACGAAGTTTCCCCTCAAGTCTAAATATTTTAAGGCAGTTTTCCTAGTATCTAAAGCCGCTCGAGTTCACGCTGCTCCTCTGGCGGCCATTTTCCCAAGAAATTATGCCTTCCAACCACTCAGAATGCCGGTGACAACTTCACGTTTGATCAATTCTGGATATTGTAAATAGTAAACAGCTACTTTTGCTTACGTGATCGGCCATGACATTGAAATTGCTGATACAACGAAAAGCATTGCACCGGATGCACGTATATAGAGCTGTGTATGTTGAGTGAGATAAGAGCTGCACTATAGGCATCGCAGGCAGTTTTAATTGGAGGCAAACTTGGCAAGTGCGCCTCGAATGATAAATTGTTTTGTCTAAACCGAAACAGCGCGAATTGGTAGGCTGCATGAAAGAGAGACATTCTTATTGAATGACCGGAAGTTATTCGGCATATATCTGGCGATCACTCAGGAAATGGTTGTTGTGGAACGACGAGTCAGTTCTGATGTACGTCGCTATAAAAACGCGCGAGATAGTGTCGAGCAGCCTATATTGGCTTTTGTGTGTGTATATATATATCAATTCTAAATATTGTAAGGCAGTTTGTCGTGTGCGTATCATGGACACGCATGCTTATATCGCCTTCCGTTTCCCTACCACGGTTGCGCTTTAAAAGCAACAGCGCGCGCATGCGATCCCATAGATGAGATGAATACATATATATAGAAAAGTGTCAGTCATAGCTCTCGTAGTATAGCCTTCTGAGCCGTTTCCCTTTTTCTTTTTGTTCTCTTCTTTTTTCTTTGAAAGAAGTCCTATTAGGGTTATTATAATTACACGAAGGTATTTCGCCCTCGCCAGCAGCAGTACTTGAGATAGCTATTCCGGCGGTTAGCTTCCCACGCTATGCGTGCCGCCCCCGCACCTGTTTAAGCTTTTTCCTAGACGCTAGAGCAATACAATATCCGCGCAACCTTGCGCGATCGGAAAGCGCGTTTTCCACCCTTGGCCGGCGGAGAGGGGAGACTTCGTTCCGGCCGCGAAGCTCTCTACATCTCAGTAAGGTGCCTGGTGGTGGTCTCCTGCCGACGATGCCCTCTCGGTGAGCGCATATTTCCCCCCTCATCTTTTAACAGATTCAATACATACAAGCATTTGTCTCGCAAAGCAGATTTATTTCAAGGGAATTTTCCGCGTTTCAATAATTTCTCTCGTCGTATACGAGTGCTGATTGCCGTGTTATAGTTTGTTAACGAAGTTTCCCCTCAAGTCTAAATATTTTAAGGCAGTTTTCCTAGTATCTAAAGCCGCTCGAGTTCACGCTGCTCCTCTGGCGGCCATTTTCCCAAGAAAAGATGCCTTCCAACCACTCAGAATGCCGGTGACAACTTCACGTTTGATCAATTCTGGATATTGTAAATAGTAAACAGCTACTTTTGCTTACGTGATCGGCCATGACATTGAAATTGCTGATACAACGAAACGCATTGCACCGGATGCACGTATATAGAGCTGTGTATGTTGAGTGAGATAAGAGCTGCACTATAGGCATCGCAGGCAGTTTTAATTGGAGGCAAACTTGGCAAGTGCGCCTCGAATGATAAATTGTTTTGTCTAAACCGAAACAGCGCGAATTGGTAGGCTGCATGAAAGAGAGACATTCTTATTGAATGACCGGAAGTTATTCGGCATATATCTGGCGATCACTCAGGAAATGGTTGTTGTGGAACGACGAGTCAGTTCTGATGTACGTCGCTATAAAAACGCGCGAGATAGTGTCGAGCAGCCTATATTGGCTTTTGTGTGTGTATATATATATCAATTCTAAATATTGTAAGGCAGTTTGTCGTGTGCGTATCATGGACACGCATGCTTATATCGCCTTCCGTTTCCCTACCACGGTTGCGCTTTAAAACCAACAGCGCGCGCATGCGATACCATAGATGAGATGAATACATATATACAGAAAAGTGTCAGTCATAGCTCTCGTAGTATAGCCTTCTGAGCCGTTTCCCTTTTTCTTTTTCTTCTCTTCTTCTTTCTTTGAAAGAAGTCCTATTAGGGTTATTATAATTACACGAAGGTATTTCGCCCTCGCCAGCAGCAGTACTTGAGATAGCTATTCCGGCGGCTAGCTTCCCACGCTATGCGTGCCGCCCCCGCACCTGTTTAAGCTTTTTCCTAGACGCTAGAGCTATACAATGTCCGCGCAACCTTGAGCGATCGGAAAGCGCGTTTTCCACCCTTGGCCGGCGGAGAGGGGAGACTTCGTTCCGGCCTCGAAGCTCTCTACATCTCAGTAAGGTGCCTGGTGGTGGTCTCGTGCCGACGATGCCCTCTCGGTGAGCGCATATTTCCCCCCTCATCTTTTAACAGGTTCAATACATACAAGCATTTGTCTCGCAAACCAGATTTATTTCAAGGGAATTTTCCACGTCTCAATAATTTCTCTCGTCGTATGCGAGTGCTGATTGCCGTGTTATAGTTTGTTAACGAAGCTTCCCCTCAAGTCTAAATATTTTAAGGCAGTTTTCCTAGTATCTAAAGCCGCTCGAGTTCACGCTGCTCCTCTGGCGGCCATTTTCCCAAGAAATTATGCCTTCCAACCACACAGAATGCCGGTGACAACTTCACGTTTGATCAATTCTGGATATTGTAAATAGTAAACAGCTACTTTTGCTTACATGATCGGCCATGACATTGAAATTGCTGATACAACGAAACGCATTGCACCGGATGCACGTATATAGAGCTGTGTATGTTGAGTGAGATAAGAGCTGCACTATAGGCATCGCAGGCAGTTTTAATTGGAGGCAAACTTGGCAAGTGCGCCTCGAATGATAAATTGTTTTGTCTAAACCGAAACAGCGCGAATTGGTAGGCTGCATGAAAGAGAGACATTCTTATTGAATGACAGGAAGTTATTCGGCATATATCTGGCGATCACTCAGGAAATGGTTGTTGTGGAACGACGAGTCAGTTCTGATGTACGTCGCTATAAAAACGCGCGAGATAGGGTCGAGCAGCCTATATTGGCTTTTGTGTGTGTATATATATATCAATTCTAAATATTGTAAGGCAGTTTGTCGTGTGCGTATCATGGACACGCATGCTTATATCGCCTTCCGTTTACCTACCACGTTTGCGCTTTAAAACCAACAGCGCGCGCATGCGATCCCATAGATGAGATGAATACATATATATAGAAAAGTGTCAGTCATAGCTCTCGTAGTATAGCCTTCTGAGTCGTTTCCCTTTTTCTTTTTCTTCTCTTCTTTTTTCTTTGAAACAAGTCCTATTAGGGTTATTATAATTACAGGAAGGTATTTCGCCCTCACCAGCAGCAGTACTTGAGATAGCTATTCCGGCGGCTAGCTTCCCACGCTATGCGTGCCGCCCCCGCACCTGTTTAAGCTTTTTCCTGGACGCTAGAGCTATACAATGTCCGCGCAACCTTGAGCGATCGGAAAGCGCGTTTTCCACCCTTGGCCGGCGGAGAGGGGAGACTTCGTTCCGGCCTCGAAGCTCTCTACATCTCAGTAAGGTGCCTGGTGGTGGTCTCGTGCCGACGATGCCCTCTCGGTGAGCGCATATTTCCCCCCTCATCTTTTAACAGGTTCAATACATACAAGCATTTGTCTCGCAAACCAGATTGATTTGAAGGGAATTTTCCACGTCTCAATAATTTCTCTCGTCGTATACGAGTGCTTATTGCCGTGTTATAGTTTGTTAACGAAGCTTCTCCTCAAGTCTAAATATTTTAAGGCAGTTTTCCTAGAATCTAAAGCCGCTCGAGTTCACGCTGCTCCTCTGGCGGCCATTTTCCAAAGAAAAATATGCCTTCCAACCACTCAGAATGCCGGTGACAACTTCACGTTTGATCAATTCTGGATATTGTAAATAGTAAACAGCTACTTTTGCTTACATGATCGGCCATGACATTGAAATTGCTGATACAACGGCAAGCATTGCACCGGATGCACGTATATAGAGCTGTGTATGTTGAGTGAGATAAGAGCTGCACTATAGGCATCGCAGGCAGTTTTAATTGGAGGCAAACTTGGCAAGTGCGCCTCGAATGATAAATTGTTTTGTCTAAACCGAAACAGCGCGAATTGGTAGGCTGCATGAAAGAGAGACATTCTTATTGAATGACAGGAAGTTATTCGGCATATATCTGGCGATCACTCAGGAAATGGTTTTTGTGGAACGACGAGTCAGTTCTGATGTACGTCGCTATAAAAACGCGCGAGATAGTGTCGAGCAGCCTATATTGGCTTTTGTGTGTGTATATATATATCAATTCTAAATATTGTAAGGCAGTTTGTCGCGTGCGTATCATGGACACGCATGCTTATATCGCCTTCCGTTTCCCTACCACGGTTGCGCTTTAAAACCAACAGCGCGCGCATGCGATCCCATAGATGAGATGAATACATATATATAGAAAAGTGTCAGTCATAGCTCTCGTAGTATAGCCTTCTGAGCCGTTTCCCTTTTTCTTTTTGTTCTCTTCTTTTTTCTTTGAAAGAAGCCCTTTTAGGGTTATTATAATTACACGAAGGTATTTCGCCCTCGCCAGCAGCAGTACTTGAGATAGCTATTCCGTCGGCTAGCTTCCCACGCTATGCGTGCCGCCCCCGCACCTGTTTAAGCTTTTTCCTAGACGCTAGAGCTATACAATGTCCGCGCAACCTTGAGCGATCGGAAAGCGCGTTTTCCACCCTTGGCCGGCGGAGAGGGGAGACTTCGTTCCGGCCTCGAAGCTCTCTACATCTCAGTAAGGTGCCTGGTGGTGGTCTCGTGCCGACGATGCCCTCTCGGTGAGCGCATATTTCCCCCCTCATCTTTTAACAGGTTCAATACATACAAGCATTTGTCTCGCAAACCAGATTGATTTCAAGGGAATTTTCCACGTCTCAATAATTTCTCTCGTCGTATACGAGTGCTGATTGCCGTGTTATAGTTTGTTAACGAAGCTTCTCCTCAAGTCTAAATATTTTAAGGCAGTTTTCCTAGTATCTAAAGCCGCTCGAGTTCACGCTGCTCCTCTGGCGGCCATTTTCCAAAGAAAAATATGCCTTCCAACCACTCAGAATGCCGGTGACAACTTCACGTTTGATCAATTCTGGATATTGTAAATAGTAAACAGCTACTTTTGCTTACATGATCGGCTATGACATTGAAATTGCTGATACAACGGCAAGCATTGCACCGGATGCACGTATATAGAGCTGTGTATGTTGAGTGAGATAAGAGCTGCACTATAGGCATCGCAGGCAGTTTTAATTGGAGGCAAACTTGGCAAGTGCGCCTCGAATGATAAATTGTTTTGTCTAAACCGAAACAGCGCGAATTGGTAGGCTGCATGAAAGAGAGACATTCTTATTGAATGACAGGAAGTTATTCGGCATATATCTGGCGATCACTCAGGAAATGGTTTTTGTGGAACGACGAGTCAGTTCTGATGTACGTCGCTATAAAAACGCGCGAGATAGTGTCGAGCAGCCTATATTGGCTTTTGTGTGTGTATATATATATCAATTCTAAATATTGTAAGGCAGTTTGTCGTGTGCGTATCATGGACACGCATGCTTATATCGCCTTCCGTTTCCCTACCACGGTTGCGCTTTAAAACCAACAGCGCGCGCATGCGATCCCATAGATGAGATGAATACATATATATAGAAAAGTGTCAGTCATAGCTCTCGTAGTATAGCCTTCTGAGCCGTTTCCCTTTTTCTTTTTCTTCTCTTTTTTTTCTTTGAAAGAAGTCCTATTAGGGTTATTATAATTACACGAAGGTATTTCGCCCTCGCCAGCAGCAGTACTTGAGATAGCTATTCCGGCGGCGAGCTTCCCACGCTATGCGTGCCGCCCCCGCACCTGTTTAAGCTTTTTCCTAGACGCTAGAGCTATACAATGTCCGCGCAACCTTGAGCGATCGGAAAGCGCGTTTTCCACCCTTGGCCGGCGGAGAGGGGAGACTTCGTTCCGGCCGCGAAGCTCTACATCTGAGTAAGGTGCCTGGTGGTGGTCTCGTGCTGGCGATGCCCTCTCGGTGAGCGCATATTTCCGCCCTCATCTTTTAAGAGATTCAATACATACAAGCATTTGTCTCGCAAACCAGATTGATTTGAAGGGAATTTTCCACGTCTCAATAATTTCTCTCGTCGTATACGAGTGCTGATTGCCGTGTTATAGTTTGTTAACGAAGCTTCCCCTCAAGTCTAAATATTTTAAGGCAGTTTTCCTAGTATCTAAAGCCGCTCGAGTTCACGCTGCTCCTCTGGCGGCCATTTTCCCAAGAAATTATGCCTTCCAACCACACAGAATGCCGGTGACAACTTCACGTTTGATCAATTCTGGATATTGTAAATAGTAAACAGCTACTTTTGCTTACATGATCGGCCATGACATTGAAATTGCTGATACAACGGCAAGCATTGCACCGGATGCACGTATATAGAGCTGTGTATGTTGAGTGAGATAAGAGCTGCACTATAGGCATCGCAGGCAGTTTTAATTGGAGGCAAACTTGGCAAGTGCGCCTCGAATGATAAATTGTTTTGTCTAAACCGAAACAGCGCGAATTGGTAGGCTGCATGAAAGAGAGACATTCTTATTGAATGACAGGAAGTTATTCGGCATATATCTGGCGATCACTCAGGAAATGGTTTTTGTGGAACGACGAGTCAGTTCTGATGTACGTCGCTATAAAAACGCGCGAGATAGTGTCGAGCAGCCTATATTGGCTTTTGTGCGTGTATATATATATCAATTCTAAATATTGTAAGGCAGTTTGTCGTGTGCGTATCATGGACACGCATGCTTATATCGCCTTCCGTTTACCTACCACGTTTGCGCTTTAAAACCAACAGCGCGCGCATGCGATCCCATAGATGAGATGAATACATATATATAGAAAAGTGTCAGTCATAGCTCTCGTAGTATAGCCTTCTGAGTCGTTTCCCTTTTTCTTTTTCTTCTCTTCTTTTTTCTTTGAAAGAAGTCCTATTAGGGTTATTATAATTACAGGAAGGTATTTCGCCCTCACCAGCAGCAGTACTTGAGATAGCTATTCCGGCGGCTAGCTTCCCACGCTATGCGTGCCGCCCCCGCACCTGTTTAAGCTTTTTCCTAGACGCTAGAGCTATACAATGTCCGCGCAGCCTTGAGCGATCGGAAAGCGCGTTTTCCACCCTTGGCCGGCGGAGAGGGGAGACTTCGTTCCGGCCGCGAAGCTCTTTACATCTCACTGAGGTGCCTGGTGGTGGTCTCGTGCTGACGATGCCCTCTCGGTGAGCGCATATTTCCCCCCTCATCTTTTAAGAGATTCAATACATACAAGCATTTGTCTCGCAAACCAGATTTATTTCAAGGGAATTTTCCACGCCTCAATAATTTCTCTCGGCGTATACGAATGCTGATTGCCGTGATATAGTTTCTTAACGAAGCTTCCCCTCAAGTCTAAATATTTTAAGGCAGTTTTCCTAGTATCTAAAGCCGCTCGAGTTCACGCTGCTCCTCTGGCGGCCATTTTCCAAGAAAATATGCCTTCCAACCACTCAGAATGCCGGTGACAACTTCACGTTTGATCAATTCCGGATATTGTAAACAGTAAACAGCTACTTTTGCTTACATGATCGGCCATGACATTGAAATTGCTGATACAACGGACAGCATTGCACCGGATGCACGTATATAGAGCTGTGTATGTTGAGTGAGATAAGAGCTGCACTATAGGCATCGCAGGCAGTTTTAATTGGAGGCAAACTTGGCAAGTGCGCCTCGAATGATAAATTGTTTTGTCTAAACCGAAACAGCGCGAATTCGTAGGCTGCATGAAAGAGAGACATTCTTATTGAATGACCGGAAGTTATTCGGCATATATATGGCGATCACTCAGGAAATGGTTGTTGTGGAACGACGAGTCAGTTCTGATGTACGTCGCTATAAAAACGCGCGAGATAGTGTCGAGCAGCCTATATTGGCTTTTGTGTGTGTATATATATATCAATTCTAAATATTGTAAGGCAGTTTGTCGTGTGCGTATCATGGACACGCATGCTTATATCGCCTTCCGTTTCCCTACCACGGTTGCGCTTTAAAAGCAACAGCGCGCGCATGCGATCCCATAGATGAGATGAATACATATATATAGAAAAGTGTCAGTCATAGCTCTCGTAGTATAGCCTTCTGAGCCGTTTCCCTTTTTCTTTTTGTTCTCTTCTTTTTTCTTTGAAAGAAGCCCTATTAGGGTTATTATAATTACACGAAGGTATTTCGCCCTCGCCAGCAGCAGTACTTGAGATAGCTATTCCGGCGGCTAGCTTCCCACGCTATGCGTGCCGCCCCCGCACCTGTTTAAGCTTTTTCCTAGACGCTAGAGCTATACAATGTCCGCGCAACCTTGAGCGATCGGAAAGCGCGTTTTCCACCCTTGGCCGGCGGAGAGGGGAGACTTCGTTCCGGCCTCGAAGCTCTCTACATCTCAGTAAGGTGCCTGGTGGTGGTCTCGTGCCGACGATGCCCTCTCGGTGAGCGCATATTTCCCCCCTCATCTTTTAACAGGTTCAATACATACAAGCATTTGTCTCGCAAACCAGATTGATTTCAAGGGAATTTTCCACGTCTCAATAATTTCTCTCGTCGTATACGAGTGCTGATTGCCGTGTTATAGTTTGTTAACGAAGCTTCTCCTCAAGTCTAAATATTTTAAGGCAGTTTTCCTAGTATCTAAAGCCGCTCGAGTTCACGCTGCTCCTCTGGCGGCCATTTTCCAAAGAAAAATATGCCTTCCAACCACTCAGAATGCCGGTGACAACTTCACGTTTGATCAATTCTGGATATTGTAAATAGTAAACAGCTACTTTTGCTTACATGATCGGCCATGACATTGAAATTGCTGATACAACGGCAAGCATTGCACCGGATGCACGTATATAGAGCTGTGTATGTTGAGTGAGATAAGAGCTGCACTATAGGCATCGCAGGCAGTTTTAATTGGAGGCAAACTTGGCAAGTGCGCCTCGAATGATAAATTGTTTTGTCTAAACCGAAACAGCGCGAATTGGTAGGCTGCATGAAAGAGAGACATTCTTATTGAATGACAGGAAGTTATTCGGCATATATCTGGCGATCACTCAGGAAATGGTTTTTGTGGAACGACGAGTCAGTTCTGATGTACGTCGCTATAAAAACGCGCGAGATAGTGTCGAGCAGCCTATATTGGCTTTTGTGTGTGTATATATATATCAATTCTAAATATTGTAAGGCAGTTTGTCGTGTGCGTATCATGGACACGCATGCTTATATCGCCTTCCGTTTCCCTACCACGGTTGCGCTTTAAAACCAACAGCGCGCGCATGCGATCCCATAGATGAGATGAATACATATATATAGAAAAGTGTCAGTCATAGCTCTCGTAGTATAGCCTTCTGAGCCGTTTCCCTTTTTCTTTTTCTTCTCTTTTTTTTCTTTGAAAGAAGTCCTATTAGGGTTATTATAATTACACGAAGGTATTTCGCCCTCGCCAGCAGCAGTACTTGAGATAGCTATTCCGGCGGCGAGCTTCCCACGCTATGCGTGCCGCCCCCGCACCTGTTTAAGCTTTTTCCTAGACGCTAGAGCTATACAATGTCCGCGCAACCTTGAGCGATCGGAAAGCGCGTTTTCCACCCTTGGCCGGCGGAGAGGGGAGACTTCGTTCCGGCCGCGAAGCTCTACATCTGAGTAAGGTGCCTGGTGGTGGTCTCGTGCTGGCGATGCCCTCTCGGTGAGCGCATATTTCCGCCCTCATCTTTTAAGAGATTCAATACATACAAGCATTTGTCTCGCAAACCAGATTGATTTGAAGGGAATTTTCCACGTCTCAATAATTTCTCTCGTCGTATACGAGTGCTGATTGCCGTGTTATAGTTTGTTAACGAAGCTTCCCCTCAAGTCTAAATATTTTAAGGCAGTTTTCCTAGTATCTAAAGCCGCTCGAGTTCACGCTGCTCCTCTGGCGGCCATTTTCCCAAGAAATTATGCCTTCCAACCACACAGAATGCCGGTGACAACTTCACGTTTGATCAGTTCTGGATATTGTAAATAGTAAACAGCTACTTTTGCTTACATGATCGGCCATGACATTGAAATTGCTGATACAACGGCAAGCATTGCACCGGATGCACGTATATAGAGCTGTGTATGTTGAGTGAGATAATAGCTGCACTATAGGCATCGCAGGCAGTTTTAATTGGAGGCAAACTTGGCAAGTGCGCCTCGAATGATAAATTGTTTTGTCTAAACCGAAACAGCGCGAATTGGTAGGCTGCATGAAAGAGAGACATTCTTATTGAATGACAGGAAGTTATTCGGCATATATCTGGCGATCACTCAGGAAATGGTTTTTGTGGAACGACGAGTCAGTTCTGATGTACGTCGCTATAAAAACGCGCGAGATAGTGTCGAGCAGCCTATATTGGCTTTTGTGTGTGTATATATATATCAATTCTAAATATTGTAAGGCAGTTTGTCGTGTGCGTATCATGGACACGCATGCTTATATCGCCTTCCGTTTACCTACAACGTTTGCGCTTTAAAACCAACAGCGCGCGCATGCGATCCCATAGATGAGATGAATACATATATATAGAAAAGTGTCAGTCATAGCTCTCGTAGTATAGCCTTCTGAGTCGTTTCCCTTTTTCTTTTTCTTCTCTTCTTTTTTCTTTGAAAGAAGTCCTATTAGGGTTATTATAATTACAGGAAGGTATTTCGCCCTCACC
The DNA here is from genome assembly GCF_050947875.1 of Dermacentor variabilis. Classification (NCBI taxonomy): domain Eukaryota; kingdom Metazoa; phylum Arthropoda; class Arachnida; order Ixodida; family Ixodidae; genus Dermacentor; species Dermacentor variabilis. Next base: position 139,175,521 of record NC_134569.1, read on the forward strand.
AGCAGCAGTACTTGAGATAGCTATTCCGGCGGCTAGCTTCCCACGCTATGCGTGCCGCCCCCGCACCTGTTTAAGCTTTTTCCTAGACGCTAGAGCTATACAATGTCCGCGCAGCCTTGAGCGATCGGAAAGCGCGTTTTCCACCCTTGGCCGGCGGAGAGGGGAGACTTCGTTCCGGCCGCGAAGCTCTTTACATCTCACTGAGGTGCCTGGTGGTGGTCTCGTGCTGACGATGCCCTCTCGGTGAACGCATATTTCCCCCCTCATCTTTTAAGAGATTCAATACATACAAGCATTTGTCTCGCAAACCAGATTTATTTCAAGGGAATTTTCCACGCCTCAATAATTTCTCTCGGCGTATACGAATGCTGATTGCCGTGATATAGTTTGTTAACGAAGCTTCCCCTCAAGTCTAAATATTTTAAGGCAGTTTTCCTAGTATCTAAAGCCGCTCGAGTTCACGCTGCTCCTCTGGCGGCCATTTTCCAAGAAAATATGCCTTCCAACCACTCAGAATGCCGGTGACAACTTCACGTTTGATCAATTCCGGATATTGTAAACAGTGAACAGCTACTTTTGCTTACATGATCGGCCATGACATTGAAATTGCTGATACAACGGACAGCATTGCACCGGATGCACGTATATAGAGCTGTGTATGTTGAGTGAGATAAGAGCTGCACTATAGGCATCGCAGGCAGTTTTAATTGGAGGCAAACTTGGCAAGTGCGCCTCGAATGATAAATTGTTTTGTCTAAACCGAAACAGCGCGAATTCGTAGGCTGCATGAAAGAGAGACATTCTTATTGAATGACCGGAAGTTATTCGGCATATATATGGCGATCACTCAGGAAATGGTTGTTGTGGAACGACGAGTCAGTTCTGATGTACGTCGCTATAAAAACGCGCGAGATAGTGTCGAGCAGCCTATATTGGCTTTTGTGTGTGTATATATATATCAATTCTAAATATTGTAAGGCAGTTTGTCGTGTGCGTATCATGGACACGCATGCTTATATCGCCTTCCGTTTCCCTACCACGGTTGCGCTTTAAAACCAACAGCGCGCGCATGCGATACCATAGATGAGATGAATACATATATACAGAAAAGTGTCAGTCATAGCTCTCGTAGTATAGCCTTCTGAGCCGTTTCCCTTTTTCTTTTTGATCTCTTCTTTTTTCTTTGAAAGAAGCCCTATTAGGGTTATTATAATTACACGAAGGTATTTCGCCCTCGCCAGCAGCAGTACTTGAGATAGCTATTCCGGCGGCTAGCTTCCCACGCTATGCGTGCCGCCCCCGCACCTGTTTAAGCTTTTTCCTAGACGCTAGAGCTAAACAATGTCCGCGCAACCTTGAGCGTTCGGAAAGCGCGTTTTCCACCCTTGGCCGGCGGAGAGGGGAGACTTCGTTCCGGCCGCGAAGCTCTCTACATCTCAGTAAGGTGCCTGGTGGTGGTCTCCTGCCGACGATGCCCTCTCGGTGAGTGCATATTTCCCCCCTCATCTTTTAACAGGTTCAATACATACAAGCATTTGTCTCGCAAACCAGATTGATTTCAAGGGAATTTTCCACGTCTCAATAATTTCTCTCGTCGTATACGAGTGCTGATTGCCGTGTTATAGTTTGTTAACGAAGCTTCTCCTCAAGTCTAAATATTTTAAGGCAGTTTTCCTAGTATCTAAAGCCGCTCGAGTTCACGCTGCTCCTCTGGCGGCCATTTTCCAAAGAAAAATATGCCTTCCAACCACTCAGAATGCCGGTGACAACTTCACGTTTGATCAATTCTGGATATTGTAAATAGTAAACAGCTACTTTTGCTTACATGATCGGCCATGACATTGAAATTGCTGATACAACGGCAAGCATTGCACCGGATGCACGTATATAGAGCTGTGTATGTTGAGTGAGATAAGAGCTGCACTATAGGCATCGCAGGCAGTTTTAATTGGAGGCAAACTTGGCAAGTGCGCCTCGAATGATAAATTGTTTTGTCTAAACCGAAACAGCGCGAATTGGTAGGCTGCATGAAAGAGAGACATTCTTATTGAATGACAGGAAGTTATTCGGCATATATCTGGCGATCACTCAGGAAATGGTTTTTGTGGAACGACGAGTCAGTTCTGATGTACGTCGCTATAAAAACGCGCGAGATAGTGTCGAGCAGCCTATATTGGCTTTTGTGTGTGTATATATATATCAATTCTAAATATTGTAAGGCAGTTTGTCGTGTGCGTATCATGGACACGCATGCTTATATCGCCTTCCGTTTCCCTACCACGGTTGCGCTTTAAAACCAACAGCGCGCGCATGCGATCCCATAGATGAGATGAATACATATATATAGAAAAGTGTCAGTCATAGCTCTCGTAGTATAGCCTTCTGAGCCGTTTCCCTTTTTCTTTTTGTTCTCTTCTATTTCTTTGAAAGAAGCCCTATTAGGGTTATTATAATTACACGAAGGTATTTCGCCCTCGCCAGCAGCAGTACTTGAGATAGCTATTCCGGCGGCTAGCTTCCCACGCTATGCGTGCCGCCCCCGCACCTGTTTAAGCTTTTTCCTAGACGCTAGAGCTACACAATGTCCGCGCAACCTTGAGCGATCGGAAAGCGCGTTTTCCACCCTTGGCCGGCGGAGAGGGGAGACTTCGTTCCGGCCTCGAAGCTCTCTACATCTCAGTAAGGTGCCTGGTGGTGGTCTCGTGCCGACGATGCCCTCTCGGTGAGCGCATATTTCCCCCCTCATCTTTTAACAGGTTCAATACATACAAGCATTTGTCTCGCAAACCAGATTGATTTCAAGGGAATTTTCCACGTCTCAATAATTTCTCTCGTCGTATACGAGTGCTGATTGCCGTGTTATAGTTTGTTAACGAAGCTTCTCCTCAAGTCTAAATATTTTAAGGCAGTTTTCCTAGTATCTAAAGCCGCTCGAGTTCACGCTGCTCCTCTGGCGGCCATTTTCCAAAGAAAAATATGCCTTCCAACCACTCAGAATGCCGGTGACAACTTCACGTTTGATCAATTCTGGATATTGTAAATAGTAAACAGCTACTTTTGCTTACATGATCGGCCATGACATTGAAATTGCTGATACAACGGCAAGCATTGCACCGGATGCACGTATATAGAGCTGTGTATGTTGAGTGAGATAAGAGCTGCACTATAGGCATCGCAGGCAGTTTTAATTGGAGGCAAACTTGGCAAGTGCGCCTCGAATGATAAATTGTTTTGTCTAAACCGAAACAGCGCGAATTGGTAGGCTGCATGAAAGAGAGACATTCTTATTGAATGACAGGAAGTTATTCGGCATATATCTGGCGATCACTCAGGAAATGGTTTTTGTGGAACGACGAGTCAGTTCTGATGTACGTCGCTATAAAAACGCGCGAGATAGTGTCGAGCAGCCTATATTGGCTTTTGTGTGTGTATATATATATCAATTCTAAATATTGTAAGGCAGTTTGTCGTGTGCGTATCATGGACACGCATGCTTATATCGCCTTCCGTTTACCTACCACGTTTGCGCTTTAAAACCAACAGCGCGCGCATGCGATCCCATAGATGAGATGAATACATATATATAGAAAAGTGTCAGTCATAGCTCTCGTAGTATAGCCTTCTGAGTCGTTTCCCTTTTTCTTTTTCTTCTCTTCTTTTTTCTTTGAAAGAAGTCCTATTAGGGTTATTATAATTACAGGAAGGTATTTCGCCCTCACCAGCAGCAGTACTTGAGATAGCTATTCCGGCGGCTAGCTTCCCACGCTATGCGTGCCGCCCCCGCACCTGTTTAAGCTTTTTCCTAGACGCTAGAGCTATACAATGTCCGCGCAGCCTTGAGCGATCGGAAAGCGCGTTTTCCACCCTTGGCCGGCGGAGAGGGGAGACTTCGTTCCGGCCGCGAAGCTCTTTACATCTCACTGAGGTGCCTGGTGGTGGTCTCGTGCTGACGATGCCCTCTCGGTGAGCGCATATTTCCCCCCTCATCTTTTAAGAGATTCAATACATACAAGCATTTGTCTCGCAAACCAGATTTATTTCAAGGGAATTTTCCACGCCTCAATAATTTCTCTCGGCGTATACGAATGCTGATTGCCGTGATATAGTTTGTTAACGAAGCTTCCCCTCAAGTCTAAATATTTTAAGGCAGTTTTCCTAGTATCTAAAGCCGCTCGAGTTCACGCTGCTCCTCTGGCGGCCATTTTCCAAGAAAATATGCCTTCCAACCACTCAGAATGCCGGTGACAACTTCACGTTTGATCAATTCTGGATATTGTAAATAGTAAACAGCTACTTTTGCTTACATGATCGGCCATGACATTGAAATTGCTGATACAACGGCAAGCATTGCACCGGATGCACGTATATAGAGCTGTGTATGTTGAGTGAGATAATAGCTGCACTATAGGCATCGCAGGCAGTTTTAATTGGAGGCAAACTTGGCAAGTGCGCCTCGAATGATAAATTGTTTTGTCTAAACCGAAACAGCGCGAATTGGTAGGCTGCATGAAAGAGAGACATTCTTATTGAATGACAGGAAGTTATTCGGCATATATCTGGCGATCACTCAGGAAATGGTTTTTGTGGAACGACGAGTCAGTTCTGATGTACGTCGCTATAAAAACGCGCGAGATAGTGTCGAGCAGCCTATATTGGCTTTTGTGTGTGTATATATATATCAATTCTAAATATTGTAAGGCAGTTTGTCGTGTGCGTATCATGGACACGCATGCTTATATCGCCTTCCGTTTCCCTACCACGGTTGCGCTTTAAAACCAACAGCGCGCGCATGCGATCCCATAGATGAGATGAATACATATATATAGAAAAGTGTCAGTCATAGCTCTCGTAGTATAGCCTTCTGAGCCGTTTCCCTTTTTCTTTTTGTTCTCTTCTTTTTTCTTTGAAAGAAGCCCTATTAGGGTTATTATAATTACACGAAGGTATTTCGCCCTCGCCAGCAGCAGTACTTGAGATAGCTATTCCGGCGGCTAGCTTCCCACGCTATGCGTGCCGCCCCCGCACCTGTTTAAGCTTTTTCCTAGACGCTAGAGCTATACAATGTCCGCGCAACCTTGAGCGATCGGAAAGCGCGTTTTCCACCCTTGGCCGGCGGAGAGGGGAGACTTCGTTCCGGCCTCGAAGCTCTCTACATCTCAGTAAGGTGCCTGGTGGTGGTCTCGTGCCGACGATGCCCTCTCGGTGAGCGCATATTTCCCCCCTCATCTTTTAACAGGTTCAATACATACAAGCATTTGTCTCGCAAACCAGATTGATTTCAAGGGAATTTTCCACGTCTCAATAATTTCTCTCGTCGTATACGAGTGCTGATTGCCGTGTTATAGTTTGTTAACGAAGCTTCTCCTCAAGTCTAAATATTTTAAGGCAGTTTTCCTAGTATCTAAAGCCGCTCGAGTTCACGCTGCTCCTCTGGCGGCCATGTTCCAAAGAAAAATATGCCTTCCAACCACTCAGAATGCCGGTGACAACTTCACGTTTGATCAATTCTGGATATTGTAAATAGTAAACAGCTACTTTTGCTTACATGATCGGCCATGACATTGAAATTGCTGATACAACGGCAAGCATTGCACCGGATGCACGTATATAGAGCTGTGTATGTTGAGTGAGATAAGAGCTGCACTATAGGCATCGCAGGCAGTTTTAATTGGAGGCAAACTTGGCAAGTGCGCCTCGAATGATAAATTGTTTTGTCTAAACCGAAACAGCGCGAATTGGTAGGCTGCATGAAAGAGAGACATTCTTATTGAATGACAGGAAGTTATTCGGCATATATCTGGCGATCACTCAGGAAATGGTTTTTGTGGAACGACGAGTCAGTTCTGATGTACGTCGCTATAAAAACGCGCGAGATAGTGTCGAGCAGCCTATATTGGCTTTTGTGTGTGTATATATATATCAATTCTAAATATTGTAAGGCAGTTTGTCGTGTGCGTATCATGGACACGCATGCTTATATCGCCTTCCGTTTCCCTACCACGGTTGCGCTTTAAAACCAACAGCGCGCGCATGCGATCCCATAGATGAGATGAATACATATATATAGAAAAGTGTCAGTCATAGCTCTCGTAGTATAGCCTTCTGAGCCGTTTCCCTTTTTCTTTTTCTTCTCTTTTTTTTCTTTGAAAGAAGTCCTATTAGGGTTATTATAATTACACGAAGGTATTTCGCCCTCGCCAGCAGCAGTACTTGAGATAGCTATTCCGGCGGCGAGCTTCCCACGCTATGCGTGCCGCCCCCGCACCTGTTTAAGCTTTTTCCTAGACGCTAGAGCTATACAATGTCCGCGCAACCTTGAGCGATCGGAAAGCGCGTTTTCCACCCTTGGCCGGCGGAGAGGGGAGACTTCGTTCCGGCCGCGAAGCTCTACATCTGAGTAAGGTGCCTGGTGGTGGTCTCGTGCTGGCGATGCCCTCTCGGTGAGCGCATATTTCCGCCCTCATCTTTTAAGAGATTCAATACATACAAGCATTTGTCTCGCAAACCAGATTGATTTGAAGGGAATTTTCCACGTCTCAATAATTTCTCTCGTCGTATACGAGTGCTGATTGCCGTGTTATAGTTTGTTAACGAAGCTTCCCCTCAAGTCTAAATATTTTAAGGCAGTTTTCCTAGTATCTAAAGCCGCTCGAGTTCACGCTGCTCCTCTGGCGGCCATTTTCCCAAGAAATTATGCCTTCCAACCACACAGAATGCCGGTGACAACTTCACGTTTGATCAATTCTGGATATTGTAAATAGTAAACAGCTACTTTTGCTTACATGATCGGCCATGACATTGAAATTGCTGATACAACGGAAAACATTGCACCGGATGCACGTATATAGAGCTGTGTATGTTGAGTGAGATAAGAGCTGCACTATAGGCATCGCAGGTTGTTTTAATTGGAGGCAAACTTGGCAAGTGCGCCTCGAATGATAAATTGTTTTGTCTAAACCGAAACAGCGCGAATTGGTAGGCTGCATGAAAGAGAGACATTCTTATTGAATGACAAGGAAGTTATTCGGCATATATCTGGCGATCACTCAGGAAATGGTTGTTGTGGAACGACGAGTCAGTTCTGATGTACGCCGCTATAAAAACGCGCGAGATAGTGTCGAGCAGCCTATATTGGCTTTTGTGCGTGTATATATATATCAATTCTAAATATTGTAAGGCAGTTTGTCGTGTGCGTATCATGGACGCGCATGCTTATATCGCCTTCCGTTTCCCTACCACGGTTGCGCTTTAAAACCAACAGCGCGCGCATGCGATGCCAGAGATGAGATGAATACATATATATAGAAAAGTGTCAGTCATAGCTCTCGTAGTATAGCCTTCTGAGCCGTTTCCCTTTTTCTTTTTCTTCTCTTTTTTTTTCTTTGAAAGAAGTCGTATTAGCGTTATTATAATTACACGAAGGTATTTCGCCCTCGCCAGCAGCAGTACTTGAGATAGCTATTCTGGCGGCTAGCTTCCCACGCTATGCGTGCCGCCCCCGCACCTGTTTAAGCTTTTTCCTAGACGCTAGAGCTAAACAATGTCCGCGCAACCTTGAGCGATCGGAAAGCGCGTTTTCCACCCTTGGCCGGCGGAGAGGGGAGACTTCGTTCCGGCCGCGAAGCTCTCTACATCTCAGTAAGGTGCCTGTTGGTGGTCTCGTGCCGACGATGCCCTCTCGGTGAGCGCATATTTCCCCCCTCATCTTTTAACAGGTTCAATACATACAAGCATTTGTCTCGCAAACCAGATTGATTTCAAGGGAATTTTCCACGTCTCAATAATTTCTCTCGTCGTATACGAGTGCTGATTGCCGTGTTATAGTTTGTTAACGAAGCTTCTCCTCAAGTCTAAATATTTTAAGGCAGTTTTCCTAGTATCTAAAGCCGCTCGAGTTCACGCTGCTCCTCTGGCGGCCATGTTCCAAAGAAAAATATGCCTTCCAACCACTCAGAATGCCGGTGACAACTTCACGTTTGATCAATTCTGGATATTGTAAATAGTAAACAGCTACTTTTGCTTACATGATCGGCCATAACATTGAAATTGCTGATAGAACGGAAAGCATTGCACCGGATGCGCGTATATAGAGCTGTGTATGTTGAGTGAGATAAGAGCTGCACTATAGGCATCGCAGGCACTTTTAATTGGAGGCAAATTCGGCAAGTGCGCCTCGAATGATAAATTGTTTTGTCTAAACCGAAACAGCGCGAATTGGTAGGCTGCATGAAAGAGAGACATTCTTATTGAATGACAGGAAGTTATTCGGCATATATCTGGCGATCACTCAGGAAATGGTTGTTGTGGAACGACGAGTCAGTTCTGATGTACGTCGCTATAAAAACGCGCGAGATAGTGTCGAGCAGCCTATATTGGCTTTTGTGTGTGTATATATATATCAATTCTAAATATTGTAAGGCAGTTTGTCGTGTGCGTATCATGGACACGCATGCTTATATCGCCTTCCGTTTCCCTACCACGGTTGCGCCTTAAAAGCAACAGCGCGCGCATGCGATCCCATAGATGAGATGAATACATATATATAGAAAAGTGTCAGTCATAGCTCTCGTAGTATAGCCTTCTGAGCCGTTTCCCTTTTTCTTTTTGTTCTCTTTTTTTTTCTTTGAAAGAAGTCCTATTAGGGTTATTATAATTACACGAAGATATTGCGCCCTCGCCAGCAGCAGTACTTGAGATAGCTATTCCGGCGGCTAGCTTCCCACGCTATGCGTGCCACCCCCGCACCTGTTTAAGCTTTTTCCTAGACGCTAGAGCTATACAATGTCCGCGCAACCTTCAGCGATCGGAAAGCGCCTTTTCCACCCTTGGCCGGCGGAGAGGGGAGACTTCGTTCCGGCCGCGAAGCTCTCTACATCTCAGTAAGGTGCCTGGTGGTGGTCTCGTGCTGACGATGCCCTCTCGGTGAGCGCATATTTCCCCCCTCATCTTTTAAGAGATTCAATACATACAAGCATTTGTCCCGCAAACCAGATTTATTTCAAGGGAATTTTCCACGTCTCAATAATTTCTCTCGTCGTATACGAGTGCTGATTGCCGTGTTATAGTTTGTTAACGAAGCTTCCCCTCAAGTCTAAATATTTTAAGGCAGTTTTCCTAGTATCTAAAGCCGCTCGAGTTCACGCTGCTCCTCTGGCGGCCATTTTCCCAAGAAATTATGCCTTCCAACCACTCAGAATGCCTGTGACAACTTCACGTTTGATCAATTCTGGATATTGTAAATAGTAAACAGCTACTTTTGCTTACATGATCGGCCATGACATTGAAATTGCTGATACAACGGAAAGCATTGCACCGGATGCACGTATATAGAGCTGTGTATGTTGAGTGAGATAAGAGCTGCACTATAGGCATCGCAGGCAGTTTTAATTGGAGGCAAACTTGGCAAGTGCGCCTCGAATGATAAATTGTTTTGTCTAAACCGAAACAGCGCGAATTGGTAGGCTGCATGAAAGAGAGACATTCTTATTGAATGACAGGAAGTTATTCGGCATATATCTGGCGATCACTCAGGAAATGGTTGTTGTGGAACGATGAGTCAGTTGTGATGTACGTCACTACAAAAACGCGCAAGATGGTGTCGAGCAGCCTATATTGGCTTTTGTGTGTGTATATATATATCAATTCTAAATATTGTAAGGCAGTTTGTCGTGTGCGTATCATGGACACGCATGCTTATATCGCCTTCCGTTTCCCTACCACGGTTGCGCTTTAAAACCAACAGTGCGCGCATGCGATCCCATAGATGAGATGAATACATATATATAGAAAAGTGTCAGTCATAGCTCTCGTAGTATAGCCTTCTGCTCTTTTTTTTTCTTTGAAAGAAGTCCTATTAGGGTTATTATAATTACACGAAGGTATTTCGCCCTCGCCAGCAGCAGTACTTGAGATAGCTATTCCGGCGGCTAGCTTCCCACGCTATGCGTGCCACCCCCGCACCTGTTTAAGCTTTTTCCTAGACGCTAGAGCTATACAATGTCCGCGCAACCTTGAGCGATCGGAAAGCGCCTTTTCCACCCTTGGCCGGCGGAGAGGGGAGACTTCGTTCCGGCCGCGAAGCTCTCTACATCTCAGTAAGGTGCCTGGTGGTGGTCTCGTGCCGACGATGCCCTCTCGGTGAGCGCATATTTCCCCCCTCATCTTTTAAGAGATTCAATACATACAAGCATTTGTCTAGCAAACCACACTTATTTCAAGGGAATTTTCCACGTCTCAATAATTTCTCTCGTCGTATACGAGTGCTGATTGCCGTGTTATAGTTTGTTAACGAAGCTTCCCCTCAAGTCTAAATATTTTAAGGCAGTTTTCCTAGTATCTAAAGCCGCTCGAGTTCACGCTGCTCCTCTGGCGGCCATTTTCCCAAGAAATTATGCCTTCCAACCACTCAGAATGCCGGTGACAACTTCACGTTTGATCAATTCTGGATATTGTAAATAGTAAACAGCTAATCGACTGTCGCGGGCAACATCAGTCCCTTTCCACATAAGTATGAGGCTCGGAGCAGGAGCTATGGCGCTTGAAAATAACCGCTGGCTTGACGAACCAACCGACTGAGCTACCTTTCCGGGCAACATTGAAGGATCACGAGTTCAAATCACAAGTTATGTTCCTTTCCCCCCCTCCTTTTTTTTAATGTATTTTCCTTCCTTTTATCACTGTACGGAAACCCTCCTAAAAAAATTATATATCCTCAATTATGTGTGGCCACACATGTGCAGGTCATAGATACCAGGTTCTCTAGCCGAGTGCCATCCATGCGGTATAACCGAGCTCAGATTGGTCCACCTTGACTGATCAAATAGGGCACCACTGTAGGTTAAATGAGGTGTACAACTCCTGCGGGACCCGCCGTGGTTGCTCAGTGGTTATGGTGTTAGACTGCTGAGCACGAGGTCGCGGGATGGGACCCCGGCCACGGCGGCCGCATTTCGATGGGGGCGAAATGCGAAAACACCCGTGTACTTAGAATTAGGTGCACGTTAAAGAACCCCAGGTGGTCGAAATTTTCGGAGTCCTCCACCACGGGGTGCATAATCAGAAAGTGGTTTTTGTCGCGCAAAACACCATAATTCAATTTTTAATTTAACTCCTGCGGGGACGGTAGAGTATCCGTCTCCAGTGCAAGAGGACCGTGATTCAAATCCCGGTGCCGCGCAATTCTCCACCGGCAAATACAAAAAAAAACCGTGTGTTCAGAAAATTGCACAAACAGGCCTGGAGTGCGGCCTGATCCCTGTGACCAGAACCGGTAACGCACTCTCTCACCAGAGCAGGATTGGCCACCCTGGTGCAGTACTTGGCCACAACGTCCTATATGAATACAACAATCAAACCCCGGCCCTCAGTCCACAGCAGCCGCGAAGCAACTGACCACGGCGGCGGTCAGATCTGTGACGCTGCAGAGGGTGCTAAGAATACCTGGCTCCGGACAGGCCGCCATTGGAATCTGAACCTGGCAACGTTTAACGTTAGAACGCTATCTAGTGAGGCGAGTCTAGCAGTCTTATTGGAGGAATTAGAGGGTAGTAAATGGGATATAATAGGGCTCAGTAAGGTTAGGAGGACAAAAGAAGCATATACAGTGCTAAAAAGCGGGCATGTACTGTGTTACCGGGGCTTAGCGGAGAGACGAGAACTAGGAGTCGGATTCCTGATTAATAAGGAAATAGCTGGTAACATACAGGAATTCTATAGCATTAACGAGAGGGTGGCAGGTCTTGTTGTGAAACTTAATAAGAGGTACAAGTTGAAGGTGGTACAAGTCTATACCCCTACATGCAGTCATGATGACCAGGAAGTCGAAAGCTTTTATGAAGACGTGGAATCGGCGATGGGTAAAGTCAAAACAAAATACACTATACTGATGGGCGACTTCAATGCCAGGGTAGGCAAAAAGCAGGCTGGAGACAAGTCAGTGGGGGAATATGGCATAGGCTCTAGGAATAGCAGAGGAGAATTATTAGTAGAGTTTGCAGAACAGAATAATATGCGGAAAATTAACACCTTTTTCCGCAAGCGGGTTAGTCGAAAGTGGACGTGGAGGAGCCCGAATGGTGAGACTAGAAATGAAATCGACTTCATACTCTGCGCGAACTCTGGCATCATACAAGATGTAGACGTGCTCGGCAAGGTACGCTGCAGTGACCATAGGATGGTAAGAACTCGAATTAGCCTAGACTTGAGGAGGGAACGGAAGAAACTGGTACACAAGAAGCCAATCAATGAGTTAGCGGTAAGAGGGAAACTAGAGGAATTCCGGATCAAGCTACAGAACAGGTATTCGGCTTTAACTCAGGAAGAGGACCTTAGTGTTGAAGCAATGAACGACTATCTCATGGGCACCATTAAGGAGTGCGCAATAGAAGTCGGTGGTAACTCCGTTAGACAGGAAACCAGTAAGCTATCGCAGGAGACGAAAGATCTGATCAAGAAACGCCAATGTATGAAAGCCTCTAACCCTACAGCTAGAATAGAACTGGCAGAACTTTCTAAGTTAATCAACAAGCGTAAGACAGCGGACATCAGGAACTATAATATGGATAGAATTGAACAGGCTCTCAGGAACGGAGGAAGCCTAAAAACAGTGAAGAAGAAACTAGGAATAGGCAAGAATCAGATGTGTGCGTTAAGAGACAAAGGCGGCAATATCGTTACTAATATGGATGAGATAGTTCAAGTGGCTGAGGAGTTCTATAGAGATTTATACAGTACCAGTGGCACCCACGACGATAGTGGAAGAGAGAATAGCCTAGAGGAATTCAAAATCCCACAGGTAATGCCAGAAGAAGTAAAGAAAGCCTTAGGAGCTATGCAAAGGGGGAAGGCAGCTGGGGAGGATCAGGTAACAGCAGATTTGTTGAAGGATGGTGGTCAGATTGTTCTAGAGAAACTGGCCACCCTGTATACGCAATGCCTCATAACCTCGAGCGTACCGGAATCTTGGAAGAACGCTAACATAATCCTAATCCATAAGAAAGGGGACGCCAAAGACTTGAAAAATTATAGACCGATCAGCTTACTGTCCGTTGCCTACAAAGTATTTACTAAGGTAATCGCAAATAGAATCAGGAACACCTTAGACTTCTGTCAACCAAAGGACCAGGCAGGATTCCGTAAAGGCTACTCAACAATAGACCATATTCACACTATCAATCAAGTGATAGAGAAATGTGCAGAATATAACCAACCCTTATATATAGCTTTCATTGATTACGAGAAAGCGTTTGATTCAGTCGAAACCTCAGCAGTCATGGAGGCATTACGGAATCAGGGTGTAGATGAGCCATATGTAAGGATACTGGAAGATATCTATAGCGGCTCCACAGCCTCCGTAGTCCTTCACAAAGAAAGCAACAAATTCCCTATAAAGAAAGGCGTCAGACAGGGAGATACGATATCTCCAATGCTATTCACAGCATGTTTACAGGAGGTATTCAGAGGCCTGGAGTGGGAAGAATTGGGGATAAAAGTTGATGGAGAATACCTTAGCAACTTGCGATTCGCTGATGATATTGCCTTGCTTAGTAACTCAGGAGACCAATTGCAATGCATGCTCACTGACCTGGAGAGGCAAAGCAGAAGGGTGGGCCTGAAAATTAATCTGCAGAAAACTAAAGTATTGTTTAACAGGCTCGGAAGAGAACAGCAGTTTACGATAGGTAGCGAAGCACTGGAAGGGGTAAGGGAATACATCTACTTAGGGCAGGTAGTGACCACGGATCCGGATCATGAGACTGAAATAACCAGAAGAATAAGAATGGGCTGGGGTGCGTTTGGCAGGCATTCTCAAATCATGAACTGCAGGTTGCCACTATCCCTCAAAAGGAAAGTGTATAACAGCTGTGTGTTACCAGTACTCACATATGGGGCAGAAACCTGGAGGCTTACGAAAAGGGTTCCGCTGAAATTGAGGACGACGCAACGTGCTATGGAAAGAAAAATGATGGGTGTAACTTTAAAGGATAAGAAAAGAACAGATTGGGTGAGGGAACAAACGCGGGTGAATGACATCTTACTTGAAATCAAGAAAAAGAAATGGGCATGGGCTGGACATGTAATGAGGAGGGAAGATAAACGATGGTCACTACGGGTTACGGACTGGATTGTAAGGGAAGGGATGCGTTGCAGGGGGCGGCAGAAAGTTAGGTGGGCGGATGACATTAAGACGTTTGCAGGGACAACATGGCCACAATTATTACATGACCGGGGTAGTTGGAGAAGTATGGGAGAGGCCTTTGCCCTGCAGTGGGCGTAACTATGCTGATGATGATGATGACTCTTCTGAACACCAAGGACACTACAATATGGTCTTCACTGCCATCTCGGAGCACAGAAGTGCAGCCGGAACGCCAGCGTGAACGTGAACCTTCATCGTCGGATGGGCAAATCAAGGCAATGCTTGCACAGTTGATTCGTTCCTTGCGAATGCTGCTCATGGGAGTTAAGACGCCCGTTGCCAAGGCTGCGGTGCAAATTCTCGACGCACTAGAACCAGTGCTTGCTGCTGTATAAAGGCTAGTAAACGCCATGGCACCATCAACTTCAAGGTTGTCACTACATGAAAGGATAAGCGGTTCCGTAATATTCCAGTGGAACGCACGAGGTCTACGGGGTCGCCTGGGAGATTTTAAACAGAGAGTGCTCAAGCATCGGTTTTCCAGTTATCGTAATATGCGAGCCGAATATGAGATCGCAATTTAGACTCTCTGGATATCAAGAATTCGCATCTGGGACAGGTGGAAATACTAGCAAAGTTTTACTTTGTGTGCAATGTGACCTCACGTATTCGCTAAATCAAGTTCCGGTGCATAACAGCAACGAGTACGTCTCTATAACATTGAAGCTAAAGCGCCGGATAATCTCGATCATCGGTGGCTATATTTCTCCCAGGGGAAGATTTGACTCTGGACACCTGAAACTAATTCTTGACTCTTGCCAAGGACCTCATATTATTGTAGGCGATTTCAACGCGCACCACCATCTTTGGGGTAGTAGGATCACAAATCTTCGAGGAAGACAACTTCTTAACTTCACAAGCAGCAATGATTTTGACATCCTGAACGATGGCTCACCAACATTTCTTCGTGGCACAACGTACGGCAGCTGTCTCGATTTAGCTATCGCTTCACGATGCATTTCGTCTTCTGCTGCCTGGTGCACATATGCTGAAACGTATGGCAGTGATCACCTACCTACTTATGTACAACTGAGATGGTTTACAAGACTTCCAGTTTCCCATATGCGACGCACTGACTTGGATGCTTTTCAGAACAAGCTAGAAGAATCCTGCAACTGTGTCATTTCACCGAAAGATATTGAAGAGCGCATTAGAGCAGCAATGCACGTAACAACACGCTTCATTGAAACATCAAATTCAAGAACATCCGTTGATGTTAGATATGAAGAGCTGCGGGCAGTCCGACGTCGCGCCTAGAGGAAATACAGGCGAACTAAATTGATATCAGACTTGAGGACGTGACGCCGTCTGCAAAAGAAAATTCAAAGATACTTAGACAAGCTCGACAGACAACGATTGAGGTCCTTTCGCACCAGCCTGGACCCAAGGAAACCGTTGTCCACAATATGGCATGTTGTATGAGCACTACCATCTCCTCCACAACAGCTACGTCCCTTCCGAGCTTTGGCTATCATCCAGACGCGCAGTGAGAAGGAAATCGCGGAAGATTTCTGGATACACCTCTCTGGATCTACAACATCGGTAGCTTCAGTGCTCAGGTGTGCTCCTCCAACAATGGACGATCGTCTCGACCTCCCATTCACGCTGCAAGAGCTACGTGCAGCGATTTCATCTTCAAGACACTCAAGTGCGCCTGGTCCTGATGGCATTACCTATTCTACCTTGCGTCATCTAGGCCCTCGAGCGACTGAAGAGCTCCTAGCTTTATACAATCTCTCTTGGTCCTCGGGAACTGTGCCTGCACACTGGAAGACAAGCAAAATCGTGGCATTATTGAAACCAGGCAAGACACCCCATCCTATGCTTTCCTACAGACCTGTGGCGCTTGCCGATTGCATAGGTAAAACCATGTAACGCATGGTTTTGACGCGCCTGGAGTGGTTTTTGGAGAAGCGTAATATATATCGAGACGCAATGACAGGTTTCCGAAAGGGTAGGTCGCCAATCGACAGCGTCATTGACCTAGTAACAAATGTTGAACATCAGCAACGTCGCCGTCGATTAACGGCTGCTGTCTTTCTAGATATCAAGGGTGCGTTTGACAACGTTCTACATGATGCAATTTTAAATGCCCTAGAAGAATGTGGCGTCGGGGGACGTATGCATTAATGGATAGCCAGCTATCTTCAAGAGAGAACGATATTCATGACAACTCCAGACGGTGAAACAAAGAACCGCCCCGTCTATCGTGGAGTGCCTCAAGGAGGTGTATTGAGCCCAACCTTATTTAATATCGTTCTCATTGGACTGGTCAAAGAACACGCAGGCACAGTCTCGGTCTCTGTGTACGCAGACGACATCTGTATATGGACCACGAGCTTAACGCGCTTGCAAGTGCAAGCGAAGCTGCAGCGTGCGGTGTCAATAACGTCGACATGCCTTAACAGTCGCGGACTGCAGCTCTCACCGGAAAAAAGTGTAGCCATGGCATTTACACGGAAGTCAATGGCCTGCTACCCCATTATGATTGATGGGAAGATTATACTATACCTTCGGTAACCCACTACAAGTTTCTCGGAGTCATTATCGATCGTGACTTATCTTGGTCGAAGCACCTCTCTGGATTAAGAAAAAAGCTGGACAGCTTTACTAAGATCAATCGACATATGTCTTGAAAATCATGGGGGCCATCCAAGTCATCTCTTCTGCAGCTCTACCAGGCACTTTTTGTTGGCTACTTCCGCTACAGTGCGCCTGTACTTTCTCGGGTTAATACAACTGCTGTGCGCACACTTGAAAGTGCTTAGGCTCGCGCACTGAGAATTTGCCTAGGACTACCACGATGTGCGTCTACTTGGGGCACTATTGCCGAGGCACGTGCGTGCCCAGCTCGAGTTTATCTGCAACATGAGCCATTGCGAGTGTGTCTAAGGCTACTGACTAGACACAGGAATCATCCACTCACGAACGTCACAAGCGTACGGCCTGTGTCCGCCTACTCAGAAGCCGTGTTGTCGCAGCAAGACTTATTGCCGTCGGACTTCAAACCGTATGACAGACCCGAAGTTCCACTCTGGACGATGGCAAAGCCAACGGTGAGACTCTCAATCCCTGGAATAACGAAGAAGTCAAAGGTGCCGCTTGCTGGGCTCAAGCATTTCGCGCTATCATACATTGCTTACATGTATGGATATTACGAACATGTTTTTACAGATGGTTCTGTGACACAGACCTCTTCCGCGGCGGCCTACACGGTGCCAGGAATGGGGATTGCACAACGGTTCAAGATAGGACACAGGACATCGTCTACAGCAGCTGAGTTGACCGGAGTTCGAGAAGCAGTTCACTGCATACTGCAACAGAGTTTCGAGAAGTGGACAGTGTTCTGTGACTCAAAACCAGCACTGCAACTCATCAGCAATTATATGAGTGACAGAACCGCATATAGTCCTCTGGTTTATGACATCATGTCTCTGCTTGCTGAGGCGTCTCATTCCGGGCATACCATCGTTCTGCAGTATATTCCTGTCCATTGTGGAATAGCTAGAAACGAGCAGGCTGACGCAGCAGCAAAAAAGGCGCACACTGACGAAACTATTATAAAAATTCATTTTCCCAGTATGAAATTAACGCCTTGCTCCGTACCTCCCTTAAAACTTCTACGGCGCGACATTGGGACAACCCCGAACATCGACAAGAGCGCCTCCATAGACTTGACGCTGGATTAGAATTCCGGCTTCCACTTCGGTTGCGGAGAAGCCAGGAAACACTCATTCATCGATTACGGCTGGGTGTGGCATACACCAACCGATACCTTCACAAGATTGTACATACACGGTACCCTGAATGTAGCGTCTTTCACACTCTCGAGACAATAGCTCACGTACTTTGCGTCTGCCCTCAATATGCGGCCGAACGAAGAACACTCAAATCTACAGTTGACAGCTTGGACTCTCGCCCCTTTTCAGAAAAAAGCTTTTGGGCGCGTGGAGGAGTGTTCACTGTGCACAACGTGCCATAAGATCACTTTTGAACTTTTTAAGTGAGACTGGTTTAGACGATCGCCTCTAGAAGCTGTGAGACGTGCCGTCAGTGCAAAATGTGTTAGCGCAATAACTTTTTGTGACAAGATTACTTTTTGTAAGGACAACATTACTCTTACGTGTATTGCGTCTCCAGTGCGCATCCGCATATTGGACAACGTGTATATAGTATCTCCCTATACCATAACATAATCACCTGCACCTACCTTTCCCTGTATTTCCCACTTCCCCTTTCGCCAGTGAGGAGTAGCAGGCTAGAGACACGCTCTCCAGGCCGACCTCTCCTCCTTTCTCTCCAATAAAATCTACTCCTCCTCCTCGTTATCGATCGTGCAAGGCAGCAGCCCGCATTAGCGATAATCGGAAAAACTAGAAAAGAAAGAAAGGTAGCGTGGCGTTAAAATGTTTAATATCGACATAAAATGACAAGCATCTTCTGCAGAGAGTTTTCCAGCATATTATTTTCGGCGGCCTGTACACAAGCACTAGGTAGCACCCTGAAACAGCTGTCATTTCTCTCTCTCCGTTCCATTACACTTGACTGCAAGACTCCTTATCGTAGGCCACAACTTCTACGTCGCAGTTCTTTCGGAATTGCTCGGTACATTTATCTGGAACATTGTCTTTGACTTCGTCCGTTGTCCATAGCATGCACTCTGAAAAAAAGAGAGATTGCCAGTCAGCGTGGTTAGCGTTAAAATGGAAAGCCACTGTATTGTCGTAGAGGATCAGTACAGCTTACACGCGGCATTCTTTCGTTTTCGCCTTTATCTTACAGCTTACCACATATGAACAGCAAAAAGATATCTAAAGGATGCATACCGTGAGTAGTTACTTTAGGTAGTCTTAGTGAGACAATTGATCTGCACGAGAACCCAAAAATTCTTCAGCCCTTCCACTCTCCCAAGGACGAGCAGCGAAGCTGTGGTGTGTTCAAGCTTAATAGACGCATCTATGTATAAGTAGGTACAATAATAATAATAATAATAATAATAATAATAATAATAATAATAATAATAATAATAATAATAATAATAATATTATTATTATTATTATTATTATTATTATTATTATTATTATTATTATTATTATTATTATTATTATTATTATTATTATTATTATTATTATTATTATTATTATTATTATTATTATTATTATTATTATTATTATTATTATTATTATTATTGAATGACACACACAATGAATACATTTTTTGATTGTGGACTGACTTAGCCTTACGCTTTTTGGAAGTAGCGACGTGTGAAAGTACCGCCACATAGCAGGCTGGAATTGCGCAATATTTACAACATCACTGTGAACTACCGTCATAAGGAAGAATAAATAAAACTGGACGTCATGTTAGAATCGTCTTAGCGGCTAACTGTTATATAATTTGCCGTCCAATAGTTTCAATAAAACAAGAGTTACAGCCGTTTTCTGTAAACATACTCCCTCCGTAGACGGCCTTAATTGTATTGACAACAGACGGAAATTCTGTAGTATTTACAACTTCACTGTGAACTAACTAATTGTAACAAGTAAATGAAACTTGGCGTAATGATATAGTCGTCTTAGTCACCAATTTCAGTGAGATTTTTTCCCAAGATACCTACATTAGATTGAGAGCTTGAGAGCACCACGATACCACTGCGCAACAGCTCCGTCACGTAGCTTTTTTCGTATTTTCACGGGCTTTTTTTGTAACCCGGAAAAAAGGACTACGTGAGACGTATCGTACAGTACATAACTCTATCGGTGGTTTCTGAAGGTGCTCTACAGATCTGCTTATCGTACTTGGGGTCTTCAACCAATAATTAGGAAGTTAGGTAATTAATGAGTAATTAGGGAGTTACGGGGAAAACAAAAAATTACCTGAGTTACTATAGGCCACTGCGAATAGTATACGCTCGATTCAATTCTCTTCCGACGAGCCTTTCATTTTTAAAATCTTGGCTCAAGTTACTTGGGACACCCTACAGATGCTTGTATTTATAGCGTGTTTCTTCTTTAGCTGCACAAAAATTTTAAAAATGGCCTGCGGTAGATATCACAGTTCTAGCGCGCAATCCAAATTACTCGATGAGGCGGCCATTACATCCCCAAGAAATCAAAGCTTTTAGTTGAATAATTAGCATAGTTACGATATTTAACATGTTAATATTGTGCACCTGTATAGAAGATAGAATGAGCAACGGCGACGACATTGCCTTTATTTGAGTATTCAAGAAAAAAATTGAAGAGGTGAAAAATAGAAGTGCACGACTGTAATGGTCTGTCTATCGAGGTGCCTTGTTTTGACGAACGGCCTCCTACATTGGTGAATTATTAACATAAAGGGGCTACTACGCATGTTTGCTGGCTCAGGTTGGACTCCACTTCGTCTCACCGGCAAATGCGCATATTTGTTTTGGTGTGCAAACCTAGAATCCCAACATATCTGTTCACTATCTCGTTCTTTCTGTTCAACATAATAAACGGACGGCAATGAAATATAGCGAGGTACGAGTGGCCCGGACAGTTGCATCCATGCCTTTTGAAGAGGAATTAATGCAGCTTTATATAAACATAATGAACTAGAGCTATTGCTCATCACGTTGGCTTAAGATCTTTAGATGTTCCATATATTACTTCCAAGAATAAAGGTCACGCAAAAGGTTGCTAGAATAGATACTGCAGTTTTTATATAAAGCCTTTATTTATCTTTCATTTGAGCCTGACTCATCTTTAGGTGGTAGCCAGAGTAGACAGCAGGTTTTCTTTTTTCATATGGTGAGGTTTCCGCGAAACACGCTTTAGGTATCTTTAATGAAGCAAACAAAGATGGAAATTTCTGTAGCTTGGTTGACGTGGACAAATATCGCCATGGTCCATTTTTTTGCATATTCTTGTAGACCTAATTACACCTCTCCAATAATGACACAACATAGCTGGCTGTTAGGCTAAACATTGCGAGTTCCTTAGCATACAGCGCATGGAACATAATAATGTATGAAGTAACAATATAGGAGCTCCATATGGACTGAACTTTAGTCACCTTTCTGATAGTAAATATACCGTAAGAACAGCGTTTCTCTTTGCGGTGTACTACTTAGCAATGCGTAGCTACTGCGCACACGACAAAAGAAGTACAGAGAATGAGAAAATAACTAACAGTGATAGCTCATCAGGCTGATGTTCAGCCCACCAGTAGACGTCAGTGTACGTTCCCACTGCCCTGTCTAAGGAAATAGACAGGGAAAGTTTGTCAGCAAGTGTTGTAGCCTCAGTGTCTTGATTTGTGTGAAGACGGCCTCCGTATTAAGCGATGCAAGTGACGGCGAGCAACAAGGCATGATGTCGCTCTCCATCTTGGCGAGTACCAATAAGGCGACGATAGCATTTGCGATGTCGACATTACGTGGCAGCATTGAAGGTCAAGTAAACAGTGGAGGCGCAAGAAAACGAAAACAACAGCAGGGAAAACAAATTGTCAGGCGTTTTCTAAAAGCATGAGGTCATATGTAAGGCCCCACGCAAATGCACTTCTAAGAGAACCATTCCAGTGCTTAAGAGAAGTTTGCAGGGGCTGCGTCTATGCTATTTACACGTATTAGCATCGCAGCCTCAAACGTTCGGAATTTAAAAGACACAGTCCCTACGTCGGTCATTACTTGTCGACTATGACATACAAGTTCCTTACGTGGATTTCCGTTATATGGAATCTCCATCACGGCGCAGGTCTGGAAGTCGGCATAGATGGCTCGTGCTTCCTGCTGCGGACCGTCATCTGTAAAATTATGGAAGAAATTTAGCCACATAGCACGTCCTTTTTTACACGGCATGAGTGACAACATTACAGCAAACGTAGCTTCCGCGAAAAATATGTAAGATCAAAATTCTTAATCCATAATCTAGCAAAAGAAAGGAAAAGAGACAGCTCTTAATAATATTGTAACGCTAAAGCTACAGGAAGAACGGCGGAAAAGGAGAACGAAAAGCGCTTGTCTTTGCAGTGGCTCGGTGTCGGCGCGGCCCCTTTTCATCAATTCATCTTTAATTAAACGCACCCCATCGTAACAGTTTTGTTGGAGATGCGGGGTAAAACAATGGCGCCCCCGAGGAACGATGACGAACTGCTCGCCGAAGCGCAATCCGTGGAGCTTCGCTCAAGTTGCTGAATTGCCGGTGTGCAACCACAGATGGCTTCCGACGGCGACAACTCGCCACCTTCTTCCAGCTACCCATAGCAGCTCTACATCGAACCACGAACCTTCGCTGGAAAAAGCCGGGGAAGACGTGGACGGATGTCTCAGCTTTTACCAAGGCGCAAGTCGGTTCAATGGCTGGAATGCCACCGCCCAGCTTAACAACGTTGCCTCCTTCCTCAACGGAACCGCGTCTGCGTGGCTTTAAAACGACGAATAAAGCACGACGACGTGGGAAAAGTTGGTAGACGAAATCACGAACCGCTTCGGAGATCCGGCAGCTAAAAAAAAGCGTGCAGAATAAACCCTAATGCAGTGAGCACCAGTTCCCGGCAAAACCTGCTCGATGTACATCGAGAAAGTGCTGAAGTTGTGCATGGCCCTGGATCCTCAGATGACAGGTGAGGAGAATGTTGGTCTTTTAAAAGGGATCGCCGAGGGCGTGTACCAGTTCCTCATCGAAAAACACAGTCTGGACTCCGTAAGTGACGACATTCAGCACTGCCGTACGTTTGAAGCCTTGAAAGCTCGGCGTATCACACCGAAGTTCGGCCGCCTGGCCAACGTAACTAACGTCGCCAGTGTCGACGCGGTCGCAGCTCCTTCCGATCATGCGTCAGTTATTCGACAAGTGGTGCGCGAATAGCAGACCGACGTGAGGCGACTTCCCTGTCAACTCCGCGGGCTCGAGATGCCTTTTCTCACTGCGACTACCATGAGACATCAATCAACGCTGCCCCGCAGACACCTACAACTTTGTTCCTCGTTCAAGAGCTCGAAACCCTACTATGAACGCGCATCCCAGTTATCAGTTCCACGACGGTTACTCACCCAGACCACCTTCAGTTTCTCAAGAGTGGAACGGCCGTGGCCAGTTATCCTGCTACTGACAATTTCAGTGCGTCCCGTGAGCGCCCAGCTGCTTCCAATGCGGTATTCGCGGTCATGTCGCCAGATTTTGTCCGCATCGCCATCGCATGTCACCACCGTCCCATAAGCGACCGCGAACCGTCAGGAGGCCAGCGACTGGTCACGTTGGCCTCCTGACCGCGATAGCACGACAAACCACAAGGAGAATTACCGTAGCGACTCACCAGCTTCTGTGCGGAGCTTGACACTACCGCCTTCACGCCAGCGCGGGTTTACATCTCCACGACGACGTCTGACGTCACTAGCACCGGGAAACTAGGCGGCGTGACCGATGGAGGTGAGGTCGCCAGTCATCATCAACTAGACGCCCATATGCCTCCGCCAGTCGTGCTGTGAGTGGAGAGTTGCTCCGACATGTTAGAGTGTGCACCGCGAACGTGTCTTTCTCCGACAACGTGTATCAGCCGAATTCGCATTGCTTGCTCAATCCACTCACAACGTAATTCTACCTCGATTTACTACAACAGTGCGGTACCACTGTTGACTGCGCTACTGGCGAGCTTTTCCTGTCTCCTCTTGCCGACCAACCTGCTACCTGTTCATCCGCTCTCGCATCGGTAAAAATTATGGCTTACCGGCACGTTCCTTATCCAGAGTTCGACTTGCTGCTTGCAGTGCCAACGCCAATGTATTTGATGCAATTGTTGAGCCTGTGCCTTCGATGGTTGTGGAGAAAATTCTGCTCGTACCTCTATGTGTCCCCTCTATGGCCTGTGGAACAACTACACTGTGGGTGGCAAATTTAGCCTCCCAGTTTGTTGTGCTACCCAGCGATATGAGTCTTGCCTCTTGAAGTGGTGACCAGTCTCTGCATAGACTTACCTGATGGCACGTCACACAAATCCCGAGAGCATCGGGCTGACCACGGTGTCCCTAAAGACTCGTCGCCGTTTTAAAAAAAGATCAACAAGTTACCGTCTTAAGAAAAGCGTAACGCCCTGGTCAGTGTCCTTAGCAAGCATGCCCCATTATTTGATTTTGCGCAGAACGCTAACAAAATTCGCGTTCTAACTACGCGGGCTCGCCACAGGACCGACACGGCATCTGCGCGTCCCATCAGGCAGAAGCCTTACCGCGTGTCCGCGTCAGAGCGCAAGATCATCGCTCAACAGGTCGACGAAATGCTAGCCAAGGGCGTCATCCAAGATTCCTCTAGCCCTTCGGCTGCACCGGTCATCCTTGTGAAGAAGAAAGATGCGTCCTGGAGGTTTTCTGTCGACTACCGTCGTCTCAATTCTGTGACGAAAAAGGATGTGTATCACTTCACCGGATTGAAGACGTTATTGACTGCCTTCATTCCGCATCCTACTTTTCATCTGTCGACCTCCGAGCGGGCAACTGGCAGATATCCGTGCATTGAGGAAACAAAGAGAAAACCGCTTTTGTGGCTCGAGATGGCTTGTTCGAATTCAACGTCATGCCGTTTGGTTTGTGCAACGCGCCTGTAACATTTGAAAGGCTCATGGACACGGTACTGCGAGTCCTGAAATGGGAGGTTTGTTTGTGTTATCTAGACGACGTCGCCATTTTTGGCCGCACTTTTGCAGAGCACAATCATTGACTGGACGCTGTTCTGACGTGCCTTGAACAAGCTGCCCTTACCCTCAACTCCAAGAAATTTCACTTTGATCAACGAGTGGCGCTAGCACTTGGACATCTAGTGGGCAAGCAGGGGGTGCGACCAGACCCACAGAAGGTCGCTGCCGTTAGTGGCTTTAAACAATCGCAGTCACAACGCGAGCTGAGCAGCTTCGTGGGTCTTTGCTCGGACTTCCGACGTTTTGTGTCCAACTTTGCCGATACTGCCTACCCTCTGACTTCATTGCTGCGCAAGGATAACCCTTTCACTTGACAGCCGATTACGATTCCTTGTTTCGTCAACGGAAGTTCCTGCTCTCTTCCGGAGTCACACTTCACCATTTTGACCCCTCTGCCAAAACAGAATTGCTTACCGACGCGAGTGGAATCGGCGTCGGTGCCGTCCTCGTCCAGCGTTTTGGTGACGCCGAACATGCCATTGCCTATACCAGCTGTTCGTTGAGCAAGGCCAAATAGTATTGCACCGTCACTGAGCGAGACTGTCTCACTGCCGTCTATGCAGTCCAGAAGTTCCGCCCATATCTCTACAGGCGCAGTTTCACGATTGTTACTCATCACCATTCACTATGTTGGCTGTTTAGTCTCCACAACCCATCTTGCCGCCTTACTCGATTAGCGCTACGTTTGCAGGAATTTGACTTTGCAGTTCGTTACAAGACTGGCCGACATCATGCGGACGCCGACTGTCTTTAGAGGCTCCCTCTACCAACAAATGCATGCGAATGCCGACAATTTCCATGAGTTTCTGGCCGCCATCGACGACATTCCTTTTCCCGATCTGGCCACTTTGCGGGAAGAGCAGCGTGACAACCGCCGCCTGGATGCCTGCTTTGCCTCAGCTGCTCAACCAACAGGTAAAAATGGCTGTGTCACCCAAGATGACCTGCTCTACAAGAAGAATTATGCAGCCGATAGCGACCGCCTCCTCTTAGTGGCCTTTATGAATTTGAGAACTCACGTGCTCCGTGCTATGCCCAACGACTCGACCGCTGGGCACCTAACTTTCACCAGAACCTACCACCCTATTCAGGGCCGATTATACTGGACTAGTATGCGACGGCATATAGAAAAGTATGTGGCATGTTATAAAAAGTGCCAGCGATTCAAGCGCCCTAATACTGGTCTGGTCGGACTCCTTCACCCTGTGGTGCCGCCATCATCTTCTTTCGAAATGGTTAGAGTGGACCTTCTCGGTCCATTCCCGCGCTCAACAAACGACAACCGTTGTATTATAGTCGGCGTCAACCATCTGACGCGCTATGCTGAAACCGCAGCGATGGCAACAGCCATGGCTCTTGATGTTTAGAGCTTCCTCCTGTCCTCCGTTATATTGCGTCATGGACCCCCTCGTGCTATTATCAGCGATCGTGGTCGCCAGTTCGTGGATGACGTAGTTGAAGAGCTGTTGCATCTCTATGCTTGCCAGTTTCGCCACGCGACCCCGTATCACCCTCAGACAAATGGTCTCGTCGAGCGCATTAACAGAACTTCCCTTACTCTCCTGACTCCCCTATATTGCCCTGACTCTCTGCCGCACTGAGGAAGCACGCCGCATAGTTCAGCTCCATACGTTGGCATCCCAGGACCGCTACAAGATCAGCTATGATTCTCGCCATAAGAATGTGTCGTACGACAAAGGGGACATAGTATGACATTCGACAGCACTTCGCAAGCGCGGCCTGTGCCAGAAGTTTCTTGCTCGTTACACCGGGCCTTTCGTCGTCACCAATCGCCTAAGTTATGTGACCTTTTCAATTGATCGTCTCGTTTATAATGGCTACCAGTCTAAGAAGACGCAGCTTGTTTACGTCGCCCGCCTGAAACACTGTCATCCCCGTGACTCCGAGTGAACCTAACAGTTACTCGCCCAGCGGGCTTCGTCCGTGAAGGGAGGAGTGTTGCGCTAAAGCTGCAGGAATAACGGAGGAAGAGGAGAACGAAGTGCGCTTGCCTTTGCAGTGGCTGGGTGTCGGCGCGGCCCCTTTTCATGAATTTATATTTAAATAAGCGAACCCCATTGTAACAATATATTGCTATTTCCGGTCTTGCGCTTCGTTCACTATGATTCTGATTCCACTTAGTGTACCGTCTCACTCAGAATGAATACCAATATTCTCATAATTTACGAATTACAGAAGTCAAGCCAAATATTAAATGCGTGAAGAGCACATTCACAGAAATACAGCTACCAGAATCAATATGCACGTTTTTAACCCGTACACGATGCTTGCAATATAAGGTCAGAAGAGACTATCCTTCCACAGGGCCTTGACTTCATTTGTTACGGCATTGCTTCGTTTATGAGTACATTATTACGTGCTTTTGATTTATTTTTGGCATGAGGATTGTTATTCTTGTACAAGGATTTGTGACTTTTCTTAGAACCAGAAGAATATATGCCATTGCTTTTAACTTGTAGGCGCCTGCTATACAATGTGTTCCTCTTACTCATATAACGTAATCTTTATCATGAACAGTTGTCTTGGCGTTATTATTGTAGGAATTGTAATCACTTGAAATATTTGGCATACATAAAAGTCGACAAAAATACATTCTTCGAAGTCTGAGTGCCACAAATCTAACTTAGTATGTCGAGGCGTCGTGTCAAGCTACTTGTTAGGCATAACTGCCCTATCATAATTGGATGTATGCATGTTACGCATACCCGCGATTGAAAACGCGGACATAATGTAGTGTGAACTGTTATTAGGTGACCCTGTGTGGTTTACTAGGCCAAAATTTGGGCACACCTTCTGCACTTAGGCTTAGATTCCAATGCGCTCCATGAAATATGCTTTTTGTTCTCGTGCAACAGGTGCAGTTCTGCATCTTTTCTGCACCGTGTAACTAAGCTTTATTATAGATATCACACAGCAATGGCACATCCGCATCGGTGCTTCATCCCGCTCCTGTTCGCTGGCAGAGTAATAATTTAGCTCTGTAATAATACTCCTTGTTAAACATGCGCCACCATATAGTCATAAATGACTATGTTCCAACATTTGCTAGTCTCTTAATTCTAAAGCAATTAATCTGATGCAATGTGTGTTTGGCATCGGGGCTGTACGACTCGCAACTTTCAAATGGTTTTGATGAAAAAGGCCACTTGAAACGAAATAATTAGATTATGCCATCTGCTGTTTTAGCGTTTGTTCGCATTTAATATAAAAGCCATTTCTTTTTCATGTGACAGAAGCTGGAGATATCCAATGACCTCAACAAACATAGTTGTTGAAAATTATACAATTTACTAATACGCACTGACTTAGGCAGCCTATAAATCGTGCTACGTGAGTGCTCAATGTTCTTATATAGCTTACGGATTGGTTTTTTTCATT
Source organism: Dermacentor variabilis (assembly GCF_050947875.1). Lineage (NCBI taxonomy): Eukaryota > Metazoa > Arthropoda > Arachnida > Ixodida > Ixodidae > Dermacentor > Dermacentor variabilis. The sequence continues at coordinate 139,203,773 of NC_134569.1, forward strand.
TTCCATAAACGCAGGCCGCTGGGTAGCTTCCGTGATATGTTATGATAATTTGAAACTGGAGTACACGCTAAGTTATCCCTCGTAATATTTTCCAGAAGAGTATGTTACTATTTGATCTTCATGATATTGATTTATGCCAATTTTTATTTCAATTTCACGTATGTGTCTAAGCAAGGGTTACATTTATATACATTCATCACCTAAATACAAGTTCCTTTCTATAGGCACCACTAACTTCATGCGCTTGCTTTTCGGCTTATGCGCCCCTGCTCAGGCCGTAACTTTTCATTGAGTCCTCCCGCATTAGATAATGTTAACTGGAGGTATAAAGTGACAAAATAATGCACATAACAGCGGCGTTCCAGTACCCACTATTGCCACGGGTAATGTGATAGCGCTTGTAAAGCAACAGCAGTCCAGGGTCCTTGTAGCAAGCTTTATGAGGAGGAACTTGTACCCATCCAGGAAACTAGTGTGTTGGTACAGTGGACAGCCACCGTCAACAATCGGCGCGGGGAAGAAACCCGAGCCGATACTGAGGCCAGCATTTATACATGTACACGCCCACTCAAAAGCATTCGACACGAGCCCACTAACGCCACGCGGTGAACAGCAAACTGACAAAGATGTGCAACGCGCTGGTCAAGCGTGCAAACAAAATGCGATTAACAACTTTCTTATGGGGACCCCTAACAACAAGTCACACTGAAGGACAATATGTTTCGTGTGCAATGCTATTACTTCTACACGCATTGGAGTGAGGTATTTTATAGTTACCGTCATCGATAGTAACGAATGCCTTGTCGGGCGCGTCTCCTTTCTCAAAGTGCACGGTGATGTTTGTTCTGAAATGACGTTAGAAAATGTTAACACTTCAGAAATTATTAGGAAAAATTAAAAAAGAAGCAAGAACGATTACTTGGGGCTTTCGCAATCCAAAGCCTGTGAATGACATCTGTGGTTGACACAACATTTGGTCGTTTCAACTAATTCATCAAAAGCTTTTATAAGTCATTTCCGGTTGTAAAAGTATGGTTAGGTCTGCCAAAGTTTTCATTCTACACATAAATTATTTATTATTTAGAAATGCTGCCACCTTTGACCGTAGTGCGCCTATTCTCACAATATATGCCGGAGAGTCCTTTGGTTGGAAGGAACAGTTTATCTGCGCATTTCGTTATATTGTGCTCTCCACAGTAAAGTATTGTACCATAACAACAAGAAAAAAGAAACATGTTTCATAATAATGTGAAAGGGAAAGATTCTCTTCCACCCAGACTGTAGCAAGAACCGACAAAGAAAACAAATACGGTTTTCTGAAAGAAAGACCGGCATTTCAACGAAAATTAGTCCCAGCCCTGGATTTTAAAATGAAATCAACGCCTTTCCGGCGCGGTGGTTCTAGCATCTCCGATAATATGTGGTACGCGTGAGTGCGAAGCGTAAGCCATAGGAAGACAGTGAGTCGTGCGGTGGCGAAGAGGACAGCGACTTTTTGAAAATGCCCGCGAGAGGGTCATCATTATCATCGACACCGATTTAGAACGTCGACAGTGGCGCCTCAAAAAGAGTGGCGCGAGAGAGTGTGGCCCGTAGCCCCGTGGCGTGAGCAGTTCGCGAGATTCGGTATCCAGCGGCAAAGAGCTAGTTCGATGGGCGTCCGGCCCATAGGAACTGTGACGCCCACGTCCCTACGCCACACCCGAGTCAACGCTGTCGGCCGCTGAGAGGCTACGTCGCCCCACTCTTCCACTGGGTAACTGGTCCAGGAGGGCTGGCGGTCCTGAACCGGGGTGATCGAGCGCTTGGATGAGCGGCCACAGGGTTACCTCGCTAGCTGTGGACGTGACCCGGTGACTGCGGCCGTGGGCTCCCATGCGCAAACCTCGCCGCAGGGAAACCGGATACGCGGAGGCTCCCGTATATAGACTGTTACGCAAGACCACCTGAGCCCCGCGAGGCGGTCCGACCCTGTTGTCCGACCCTGCTGTCCGACATGGCAGCCCGACCCTGCTGGCCGAAACTGCTGTCCGACCCCGCTGGCCGACATCGGTTCCACGAGGTCGCCGACACGGCGACACGTGCTTCCGCCTGAACTGTAGGCCATAGGTGGCCGATACAGAGATATAGCTGCATGTCGTTTATGAGGTATTTTGGGGAACTGTCGCGTGTATGTGCGATTTTCTATGTGCTATGTGCGTCGATACAAGTCTGATGTGTATTTGTGCTTCCGGGTGCTGCTTCTCCCTTTTTCTGGAGTGATCCGGCACCCAATAACATCACAGCATCTTAGCTAGCCTTGAGGTTAGCAGATAGCTACGGAAAGGCAAATTCATGAAATCAAGCACAGGGACATTGAATGTAGGAAATCAGTTTTGTGGAAGTACTCAAGGTGGAGGAAGGATCACATAATGTTACTGGGCAACGGCTACAGGCATGGGATACTGCAAGCGATATTAAATTATCTAAGAAATAATGTATTCGACATTTCATCAAGGTTTGATTAGTATACTCAATTCGAACCAATGCACTCTCAAAGTATTTGTACGAAGATTCATATCAATTGTGCCAGGCATTATAATTGATCTTATACATGCCAATATGATTGTTAAATAACTAATTTCCTCTAAATCTAATTCACTAAATAAATGTTTCTATAGTATTAATGCCACAAAATTGATATTTTGATATTTATTCGCTTAAAATTTTGCTTAGCAATAGTTTTGGAAAATGGTGCCCTGATAGGCGAGCTGAAACGTGTCATTTTTTAATCCCCTTCGGTAACACTAGACTGAACGTGTAAATGTTGCGCTATTTGATTGTCATTGAATAATATGCAACGCAGTTTTGAAAGTGCCATGATGCTTTGTGTCTTGAGGCACATGGTGCTGTATTTGATGATCATTACTGAAAGCTAGCCGGTCAAACTGTGAAGTGTTGATGATAACCACAACTGTGATGCACGAGACTGTAAGAATCTAGTTAGTTTTACTGATATTTGTACGCTCGTTTGTAGCCACAATTAGCGTCTGCGCAGGGGAGTGCCTGCGTCAGGGGCAAGATTACGCTAGAGAGACGCGACCACTTCTACAATTGGATGCGGTGCCACGACTGTTGTAAGCAGTGCCCATGGGTGCGTGCCAGAGGCACGAGAGCTTATGTACGACAGGATCTACCTCGTACCGGACTCCAGCATTGGCGTTAACGAGAGTGCTATCTCCGCGATGATTACAGGAATAACGAGAGTAGCGCATCGGAAATACAGCGAGGGAATAGCGACATCTGCAATGATGCACACCATGATGGTCGATAAAACACATTTATACGGCTCAGTGTGCTCCTGCACCGAATTCTAAGGAGTGCGCATACCATATGTCCATCCACCACTACGTTCTCTGCGTTGGTCCAGTTAGGGCGAAGGTTGCTATGAACATAGTGCATTTCAGCAGAACAGCACGCTTGACATGGCGGACTAATTGACCGGTCCGCGCTGGCGTGTGGACTACACTGGACAATCGACGAGCCTTACTATTCTGAGATAGTGGTCCATGAAAAGCTTGGTACTAGTACCCTAAGCAGCATCGTATTAGTGTTTCACTCATGCTCTATTTATCAGTAAGAAAAGTTCGTCGTTGAAGGGTTCCTTCTTTCCGGTATTGAGCCAGATATCCTTGGTGCTTTGGGACAAACGATCTACGAATATGCTAACCATGACCGGTATTCACAAGAAAAAAACGCTGTTACAATAAAATTACTCATAAGATAAATAAATAATCAGCCAATCTTAAAGCGGGACATGGGACTATTGAAGGCAGCTGGTCAATGGCAAAGAGCACCTACGAACGAAAAGCTTTGTGAATTTGGCCGCAGAATTTTTTCTTGAAGCAATCTAGGGGCAACTTTAACAGCAATTCCATCAGTTATCTGAATATTGCTGTGGAAATCGACAAGGTTCAAAAACGCTCAGTATTAGCAACCCCTATTCAGCATAACGCAATATTTTCATTATTATATTCTTGACTTGTTAGCTATTCCGGTTAAAAACCGCAGGAAACTATCCAGTGATTCCGATTGCTTGCCCACTTTGCGTACATTTGAATCTCTACGAGTTCACGTAACTTAGGTCAAATGACCTTGTTATTCGATATAATTTTTTCCGGGAATTTTACATACCTAGAATTTGCAGCATTGTGGTCAGTAAGCAGCTCAAGGTGTATTGCAGAGTACTCGTGGTAAGGTATTGACAATTTTAGGATTGGCGCTTCTGTCAATTGTCTGCTCCAGCGATCACTCAGTTTTTTATGTATAAATGCTCATAACTCACTTCACATGGCCGTTCAAGCCCTTAAGAAGCCAGACGTAGTCAGCACTTGGTCCATCCTTATCAAATTTTGTTCTGACGGCTGTCAGACAATCGAGATCCCCATCGTTGTCAGTGTCGAGTATGGCGACGCCGTAGGGGTGCTTTTCAAAAACCTGTAAAAAGGTACAGTCGCATTGAAATGATGGCAGATAAATATATGAGGGGCGAAATGGAAACCATCAGACGATCATATCTTCAAAACAGTGTGCCGAGTAGTTAGGGACAACAAGTATCCTATAGGTTATGATTCGAGAAACTGAGGATCTCCCTTCCACGCTTAATCCTTTGTTTCTTCTAGGAACTGCGAAACGATGATGTAAAATATCCAACTACAGACGTCTTATTCACTTCAGTACAGGAACAGAAACTTATCTTTGTATATTGAGTAGGTACGCTTGCGCAGAATAAATCTTCATTTTGGTCAATAAAATAATAAGACGAATAACCATCATCTCTACACTTCAACTTCACACATGACAGGGAAGTGAATTACGGCCAGTCATAGTCAGGACAGTTTCGCTAGGGTGAACTAGGACAATATAAGGAAGTAAAATTTCTCAGATATACCTTGTTTTCCACTTTCACCGACTGCCTTCGCCACTGGTGTGCATATTTTAGCGTCGCAATGAGTCAAATGACGTAGTACAGGCAAAGTCAGGCATGAAGACGAGCGTAAGTGACGCTTGTGGTCTTTACAAACACAGACATGTATTTTATTTGAAAAGAAAAATGTTATTCGGACCCAAGGGCGCGCGTCTTGGTGCGTCGAGTGGGATAGAATAGTTTATTTGTGCTACAGACAAGTGCTAGGCAGTTCCAAGCCAGTTCTACGTAATAACCACTAAATCACAACCTAAAGCAGACACATTTCATGTGGGCTCATATTCATCTCTTACCCATGTAAATTTCTAATTGGAACGCGTATGATTTGCAAAGGATACTTGGCTATTACTAAATTTCTTATATTTATGTTAGACTCCTTTTGTATGGGAGAGTACCTATTATCATTTTATGGCGTCACACCCAATCTGTGTTCATGTTATCAAATCACTTAACAGGGTATCTGTGTTTCACAATTATACTGGCCCATACTGCACACTCGCTCAATGGTACTCTTGCAACACATAATCGCACACAGTATTACTATTATGGCGTCTTGTTTTATAAATATTCCTCAAGTGGCATTATTTAAATCAATTTCACAGATAACAGAAGGGTTGAGAACATTGCGTAATAGACCCGGCCTTTGCATCTGCTGCAGCTTGTTATTTATTTCGTGCCTCTGTGGGCTACATTGCTCTCTTCCTCCTCTTTGCCCATTCCTGGCCTCTACCACACCGGTTGCTCGACCGAAGACTTGCGGCCCTGCCTAGACGAATTTCGTTTTCATTTGTGCGATGTTATGGCTGCAGAGTCCTTGCGAGAACGTTTGTCATGCAGTGGTACTAGAATCGGTACATTTAGGTTTTTGATTAGACGACCTCCGGAACTGGCCCCGTTCAAAAAGCACACTAAATCTCCTGCGTTGATAGATATTGAGAAAGCCGTCAAGAAATATTGAAAAATTCTGGAGATATTTCCTGAGGTGTCGGTGGAAACGCACGGCTGTTCCAGTTGTTTTTCTGTCTCAGTGCATTAAAAGGCGATTTATTAGGAAGGTTGTGGAACAATACTGAGTCTTTATAGCGAGTTTGCTGGCGCATATCTCCAAATTCAGGTCATTCTGGTAAATAATTCCAAGAGAAAACACCTTGAAAACTCGCCGCCTACAAATCGCAAATTGCTATATGTGCATTGACTACATATGTGCGTAAAGAGCATATGCGGCGTGATTAATTAATAAGTTACTTTGCGTTTATTTTATGTAGATGTTTATGTCCTTACATTTCTCGTGCAATTCAAGTGCGCCTCTCTGGGCAATCCAGATTATGGACTAGAATTGTGTTATCTGAAAAGAGATTTTTTTTTTTGAAATTCTGAAATGCTTACATATGACCATCCAGTGTCGAAATCTTCGCACAAGGTATTTGGCACAATATACATGTGACACCCTTTAAATGAACATATTGCCACATCCTATATGGTGACTGCGGGTATGTGCCAGGCGATGAGGACGACGCTGAAGTAGCGCGCGAGTGGAAAAACAGAGACGACAACGACGTCGCGTTGACTGCTCTGCTAAAGTGCTTCCATACGTCCTCTACGCCGGCTTTCCCGTCTTCTACTAGGCTGCGACACTGGTGGAGGTGCGGGGTAGGATTGCCTCATGCTCGGCACCCCTTCGCGGAGCCATACCTCGAAAACGGAATCACCTTCGTTCGTCGAAACTCCTGTTCACCGGTACAGTCGCCGCCTGCTAGGCCTGACGCCCGAGTTCAACCCTTTGCTGGACCCCGCTGGAACGCGCCTACCTACTTCCGCCATGGCTACTGCAACTCCATCGCAGGTGACGCTGCAGAATCCTAAGATACCAGAAAGCTTCCATGGCGACGCTTTTGAAGATGTCCAAGATTGGCTTGACCAATTTGAGCGTGTCGCCAGTTATAATGACTGGGGCTCCCAGCAAAAGCTGTCTAATGTCTACTTCGCGCTTCAAGACAGCGCGCGGACGTGGTTTGTGAACCGGGAGCGAAGTTTGACCACATGGGATGCCTTCCGCACCCAGCTGCTAGACACGTTCACTAGTACCGACAGAAGAGACACTGCGCAGCGCCTACTAGAATCCCGTATTCAAAAACCAAACGAGAGCGTAGCCATGTATGCAGAAGATATGACTCGCCTTTTCCGCAGAGCAGACCCTGAGATGGCCGAAGAAAAGAAGTTACGCTATCTCTTGCGCGGAGTAAAGGAGGAACTGTTTGCCGGACTCGTGAGGAATCCACCGACGACAGTGGTCGAATTCACCAAGGAGGCTACCGCTATAGAACGGGCACTAAAGCAACGGTACCGCCAATATGATCGCGCGAACTCACCGGTGAATGCTTCAGTTCTACCTGAGAGCTACGGCACGTCTCTGCGTGAAGTCATCCGGGAGATTGTGCGAGAGGAGATCCGGCAGCTCGGGATTTCTCCTATGGCACCAGCGGTGGCTTCTGTCGCTGATATCGTTCGGGAGGAAGTTCGACAGGCCTTTTCGTCCTCCGACCGGCAGGCGGTGCCGCGACGGCTAACCTACGCGGAAGCTGTCTGTCGTCCACCTCCCGTGACTTCGATGCTGCTGACACCGTCGACCACTACGACGCAGCCAGCACCGCCACCCCCGACGCCATATTTTCGCCAGTCACAGCCGCCGCCAGCTATGCCGTATCGCCGCCAGCCGATTGCTGCGCCTCGGTCTTACGGCGAATCCCCTGTGGGCTACCCGCTTCGAAAGACTGATTTGTGGCGCACCGCTGACCACCGGCCGCTGTGCTTTCATTGCGGCGAAGCTGGACATGTTTATCGCGCGTGCCGCTACCGCGCAGCCGGGTATCCAAGGTTTCCCAACTGCAATTACCCTGTGTTTGATGCTGCACGTACCTGCGACGACAATTCTACAAACTTTCGGCCAGAAGGTTCAGCGACGCCTCGATCACGTTCCCCTTCTCCGGCTCGTTATACCCCACCGACCCGTCGCGATTTTTCTGACGCCTCTAGGGGCAGGTCCCCTAGCCCACGCCGGGGAAACTAGAAGCAGCGACCTCCGGGGGTGAGGTTGCAAACCGTCTAGCTTTCCAAGAGCCCCCATCACCGACGACCGACGACTCTAAAACTCCGACGTCTCCAACCGCACCCCCTGTAACCGATGCCGTCAGCGCCGATCTTGTCGTTTTCATTGACGGACACCAAGTGGCCGCTCTCGTCGATACTGGTTCGCATTTTTCGATAATAAGTCAAAAGCTGGCCGACAGGTTGAGAAAAGTGAAGACGCCGTGGACCGGGCCCAACATCAGAACTGCCGGCGGCCAGTTGATGACGCCGATCGGAAAATGCACAGCCAGGATAGTAATCGCCGGTGAAACCTTCGTCGCCACCCTCGTCATTCTCTTTGAGTGCTGCAAGGAACTTATATTGGGCATGGATTTCTTGAGAGAGTACGGTGCAGTGATTAATGTCCGTGACCTCGTCGTCACATTTTCTACGAGCTCAGACGACGTCGACTCCGCGGAGCACCAGCGACCCCGCTTACGTATCGCCGACGACGACGTCACGCTTCCGCCGCGAAGCTGTGCCCTCGTACCTGTTATCTGCGACAACTTGACCACCGGGACTGGTGTCGCTGAACACATCGACGCACTGGTACTGAGTCAAGGTGTTTCCATCGCCAGGGCCGTAATTAACGTACACGACGGACGTGCTGACCTCCTACTGACGAATTTTGCCAGGGAACGTCGACACATTGTTAGAGGCACGGCTGTTGCGTACTTCGACGAATTGACCTCAATACAAGACTGCCTCTCAGTGGAGCACGCGACGGCCACCGTGGCCATGCCTGCCCCTGTGGTTGATATCAGTCCCACCTTGTCACCCGTCGAACGTAACAGCCTTCTTGAGCTCATCGATGAGTTTAAGAAATGCTTTTCATCTACGTCACGAGTCAGCCAGACGCCGCTCACTAAGCACCGTATTGTCACCGAAGCCGACGCCAGACCACTTCGGCAGCACCCTTATCGTGTGGCACCGAAAGAGCGCGAGGCGATACAAACGCAAGTGAAGACGATGCTTGAGGACGGGGTTATTCGGCCATCTAAGAGTCCTTGGGCATCGCCTGTCGTGTTGGTGAAAAAGAAGGACGGTAGCCTGCGCTTCTGCGTCGACTACCGAAAACTGAACCAGATCACAAAGAAAGACGTTTATCCGCTGCCGCGTATCGACGATTCACTGGACAGGCTACGAAACGCACGTTACTTTTCGTCGATGGACTTGAAAAGCGGCTACTGGCAAATAGAAGTTGATGAGCGCGACCGTGAGAAGACCGCATTTGTGACGCCCGACGGACTTTATGAATTTCAGGTGCTCCCCTTCGGTTTGTGTTCTGCGCCAGCAACGTTTCAGCGACTAATGGACACGGTACTCTCAGGCCTCAAATGGCAAACCTGTTTGGTGTACCTCGACGACGTGATTGTCTTCTCCGCCACGTTCGAGGAACACTTACGGAGACTAAAGACGGTCTTTGAAGCCATACGCTCAGCTGGTCTAACTTTGAAACCTGAAAAGTGCCATTTTGGCTTTGAAGAACTTCAATTTCTCGGTCACGTTGTCAGTCGTGAAGGTGTCCGACCTGACCCTGATAAAACCTCTGCCGTTGCTAATTTCCCAACGCCATCAGATAAAAAGGCTGTGCGACGCTTTCTGGGCCTTTGCGCCTACTACCGACGCTTTATTGCGGGCTTTTCGCGCATCGCATGGCCATTAACGTATCTAACCAGAGAAGATGTCCCCTTCGTCTGGGGTGAAGACCAGCAACGGGCATTTCACGACCTACGGCAACGCCTGCAGACGCCTCCCGTGCTCGCACACTTTGATGACGACGCTCCTACGATTCTTCATACCGACGCTAGTAATGTCGGCCTCGGCGCAGTGCTTGTACAGCGGCAGGACGGCGCCGAAAGAGTGATTGCTTACGCCAGCAGGACGCTATCAAGAACGGAGGCAAACTACTCCACGACAGAAAAAGAATGTCTCGCACTGGTGTGGGCCGTCCTGAAATTTCGGCCATATTTGTATGGTCGGTGTTTCACCGTTGTCAGTGATCATCATGCACTTTGCTGGCTGACTAATTTAAAAGATCCAGCTGGTCGGCTAGCGCGCTGGAGTCTTCGTCTCCAAGAGTTCGACTTCACGGTTGTCTACAAATCAGGGAAAGGACATACCGATGCCGACTGCCTTTCTCGGTCTCCTGTTCAGACTGCAGTGCACGACGATGATGACACGGCTTTTCTAGGCGTGCTAGATACTGTCGCCGTTTCACGCCACCAACGCGAGGACGCAGAACTGGTTCCTCTTTTTGATTACTTAGAGGGAAGAACAGGGAGCGTGCCGAGGTTATTCGCCAGAGGGCTGCCTTCATTCTGCTTGCGCCACGACGTTCTGTATAAAAAGAACTTTTCACCTAGTGGCAGCAGCTACCTACTCGTCATTCCCGCATCTCTTCGCGACGAAGTCCTACACGCCTGTCACAACGAGCCGACCGCTGGTCACTTGGGCTACACTCGGACATTAGCAAGAATTAGGCTCAAGTACTATTGGCCGAGACTTGCGTCGATCGTGAAACGTTACACACAGACATGCCTGGATTGCCAGCGCCGCAAAGCCCTACCCGGCAAGCCAGCTGGACTGCTGCATCCTGTTCAGATACCGCAAGCGCCGTTCGAACAAATTGGCATGGACCTTTTAGGTCCGTTTCCACTGTCTATTGCCGGAAATAGATGGATAATCGTCGTCACGGATTATCTTACGCGATACGCCGAAACAGGTGCTATCCAACGTGGAACAGCAGCCGAAGCAGCGCGATTTTTTGTCGAAGCCGTCGTCCTAAGGCATGGCGCTCCCGCAGTGGTCATCACAGACAGAGGATCTGCGTTCACGGCTGCGCTTCTGGATACCGTGTTGCGACTAAGTGGTACCACTCACCGCAAGACCACGGCTTACCATCCCCAAACCAATGGGCTGACAGAACGTCTGAATAAGACTCTGGCAGACATGATGAGTATGTACATCGACGTCGACCACAAGAACTGGGACGAGATTTTACCATATGTTACCTTTGCATATAACACGGCTCGCCAAGAGACAACACGCGTGACGCCTTTCAGCCTTGTTTACGGACGCGAAGTGACAACCATGTTGGACGCAATGCTGCCGCACGAGTGCGGTGACGACGAGACTGGTGCCGAGGAGTTTACGCAACGCGCAGAGGAAGCCAGGCAGCTTGCGCGTTTGCAAATCAAAGCACAACAGGACTACGATGCCCGACACTACGATCTTCGACACAGACCCGTCACGTACAACGTCGGTGACCAGGTGTGGGTCTGGACTCCGATTCGTCGGCGGGGGCTGTCTGAAAAGCTCCTGCGAAGATACTTCGGCCCGTACACAGTTCTGCGCCGCATCAGCGATGTTAATTATGAAGTTGTCCCCGACAGCCATAACTGCTCCAAACGCCGGCGGCATCTGCCCGAGGTTGTGCATGTGCTTCGTATGAAGCCATACATTTCCTCATGACCTCAACTTTGCACCGTCTGTGCACAGCCTTCGGACGTTGGTGCATCGGGACGATGCCCTTTTTTTTTTCAAAGGGGGGGCAAATGCCACATCCTATATGGTCACTGCGGGTATGTGCCAGGCGATGAGGACGACGCTGAAGTAGCGCGCGAGTGGAAAAACAGAGACGACAACGACGTCGCGTTGACTGCTCTGCTAAAGTGCTTCCATACGTCCTCTACGCCGGCTTTCCCGTCTTCTACTAGGCTGCGACAATATTATGTCGACAAACCTGGGTATTATACAAATTTGTTTGTTAAGTGTCGCCAGCCCGAGAGAAGTGGAGCCCAGGCCTATAGGAAAAGGAACCTTGTCAATATTGTTTTTATGCTTACCTATCACGGGCTTTTGATTCTAAATGAAAAAAAAATCATTTCTCAAATGCACGCGTGATGACGGGACAACCCCAAAATTGCATTCCGTAGTTTTGCGTGCGAAACCAGGAATATTAGTCTCAGGCTGGCCATTGAGGATGCGGAATATCTATAATATTTAACTACCTTGCGTTCTTTAACCATAATTTAGCCATTATTTAACCATAAATGCATTTTTGCATTTCTACTTTATCTAAACACGACAGCAGTGGCCAGAATTTAATTGCCAACCGCGGGCGCATCGGCATAGCCACTAACCTACTGGGGCGGGTGATATTAGCACAAATAGAAAACAAATGTCTTCGTATAAGATTATTACACATATGTTACGCGTGCAGCACTATATTATTCATAGCGGTCCAGTACAAAAGGATGCGCCTCGTGCAGTACGTTGGCGCACATATGAAATGTATTTCATCAAGTTATTCAAATCGCATTAACTGCGGGAATTAGTTTACGCGAAGCTTTCGTCAGCCTGCATGGCAATAATTACGACTAGAGAGGTGCTGTTACTGTTCAGTGTTGAACACACCGCTCAGCCATTATGTAGGCCCCTGAAGTGGTAGAGTGAGCTGTATAGAGACTTAAAACCTGCTGAAAAAAAAACAGACGACGTTCTTGACCTTCTAGAGGCGCACCACAGCGCGATGAAAGACGCGCATTGGATTTCGGCGACGAAAAGTTTGCTCCATATACAATTGCGCGTGCCCACAAAACGGGAGTGGCCAGGAAACTTCGGTTAAACGGAGGAGGGACGGAAATCTTGAAAGAAGAAAGAGAAAGGTAAGCAAACTGCAAATTAAAATGAAGGCATGTAATGCGACGTCGACCGATGCGATTCTTTAATTTCAGAGCAGTCGCCCAAGACAGAGCCCAAGCATCCCACGTTCTAAAAGACGTTGAAGAGGCGTATGTAGGAATTACGAGGACAATCTGCACAAATAGGCCTCACAATATATATATATATATATATATATATATATATATATATAGTGAGGCCTATATATATATATATATATATATATATATATATATATATATATATATATATATATATATATATATATATATATATATATATATATATATATATATATATATATATATATATACATACATTTGAAGATGCTTTTTTCGTCACGTCCCGTAGCGTCTGCCAGGTTCCTAGAGGCCTTCTACTTCGTCGCCAGCTCGACGGTGTCCGCGCGCTCATGCTTCTATGTTTCTTAGGTAACCCGTTTCTTTACGAAACACCTAAAGCGCAAATCGTCTCAAGGCGCTTGATTGCACGAGGTACATCTACAAATGCCTTTTATTGAGCCATTTTGATCAAGCATTCACGACCTAACTTTAGAGCAAAGGGCGTCGCTGCTGTGGCAGCGGAGTTCAATACCATCCGTCGGAATTATAAGTTGTTTCTGCACTTATAAAGGCAAGCGTCAAGATCATTCTGCAGGACACATAAATATGCAGACGGAAACATATATACATGCAAACGGCAAATGGGAGGGAAGAACCAAACAACCGTATCTCACAACGTGAGCTTCGCAAACGCTTACAGAGAAAAAGAAACAGGGATAATACATGCCTTCATTATATCTGCGACACCATCCTGCGGCACCTCGGTATTGGAATCACCGAAAACAGGCAGCGATGCGAACGAAAAGATGCATATGCACGCTACGACAACGATATCTACTTGCCGCATTTTGCTTCGTCAAGGTGCAGCGCGTTTGTTACACGAACGGTACACTGCCACATTTTATATCAATACGGCCCTTTTAAGCGTGTGATTCGACTTAAATTCATTGTGGGTTACGCATACCAGCGTTTGAGGGTATTGCTCTGACAGTAGATTAAAAATTTTGTACTTTTTTTCTCATTATCTTTCTAATAATTTTGATCTAGCGGACCAGCCGGAAACTTTGCCGCGGCAATTTCAAGCTGACCAATTTATATATGCCGCCTGTCGCCCGGACAATAATTTTACGCAGACAATGCAGTGGACGGCCTAGCGTTTCTATCTGTCTGTTATCCCTAACGCGATCCAGGAAGTTATTCGTTCTGCGTAGGAAAATATTTGCTGCGTTTCCTCTCCTTTCAACTGCTTCCAATTTTACAATTAGGCACAGTTCATTCCTATTCTACCTTGTTTATTCAGAGAGATAACCGACGTAGACAAAAGGTAACGTGCCTGTAATTATCAAGATAAGGGAAGCCCACATGTTATTTTTCTTCCCGCAGTACTTGACAGTTAATCATAAAACTTCATAAAAAGGTCACCATTGGATTGAGATAAACATAATGCCTGACTTCACTCACGCCGGTTACGAGCACGGGCGTTGCAAACATACCAGCAATGAAGCACATGAGCCACGAAATAATTTTATGAAATTAAGTACTGCTGGCCTCGAAGCATTTGGCACGTATCAGGTCGTCTCGCGTTGCTTGTGTTTTCAGATTGAGATTCAGGTGGTTTATTTTACTCGAATTTTTTTGCCAAGAAAGTTACAAAAGCTAAATGTATGGCAATACGTGACGGAGGCCTCTGTACCGATGATAAATATATATAATACATACAAAGTAAAAAGCTCGCAGCATAAGGCAATTCTCTTTTATACGACAAAAAATGTTTATGCAAATTGTTAGCGAATAGACCAGCATGTTTGCCTACGGCGACAAGTTCGGCGTGTAGGGCGAGCACACGTGTACCGAACACTCTACCGGACTCCTCAAAATCGAAATCACTGCAGCGGCGGGAATGCCTACGCATCCATTTCGTTTTTTTTTTGTAAGATGTTGCACACTGGTCTGTGGATTTACACGCATTCTTACGCTGACACATCACTTAATTTCCAATAAATGTTGCATAAGCTGTTGCCAAGCTGAAAAAGAAGTTTTGGCTTGCTCGACACAGTCTGCTGAAAATATGTCTTGCTCGGGAGCCAGTGTTTTGGCGTTGGTGCTACCGTGAGAAACAGGTACGCTGTCTAAATGAGGGCTTATCCACGAAATTGTGTTCACCTGTTTACACTCAAAAGTGCAAACTGCCAGAGCCAGCTGGTGAAGTTATCAGTAGCAACCCTTACAGCGTCCCTTGTTGCCGTTGTGCATTTGTGAATTTCTTAACTGATATATATGTATATCGCAGAGCGACATCAACGTTTTGTACTTCATGGAGAACTTGTCGATAATAACACTTCTGCTTTTCTGGTCAGGCAACAGTTCGCGTTTCGGTGTGAAAGCGCACCTTCATTGTGAACGAGAAATGTAGACACCAGCGCATACAGAGGTTTTAACGCCAAAGCGTTAAGCTACCCGTGCGTTGTGCATAAAATTTGCCGTCGCACTCTTGCGTCGGAAGCCGTTTGGCGAAAAACCATTCCTAACCAACACCACTCAGACACTCCGCGTGTCGCAGAGGCGCTACTGAACTAATTGGATTCGTCAATGCGTGATTGCGTGAGAAAGATTGTAAGGTACAAGGTAAACGCAACCTACAGGCATGATAGCATCAAATTGTAATTTGAATATTCCAGAAGACATAATTCTGTTCCCCAGAAACTCAAACGTAAACCACTTTCCCAGTGGTGGTGGTAACAACTTTATTGACACTCTGCTCAGTGTCAATAAAGTTGTTACCACCACCACTGGGAAAGTGGTGTTTCTAGCACTCATAGGGAGGCGCTCTGTGCTCCGTTGCATGCAACAATACTATCCAGATTGCGCTCGCCTCCAAGCATTCGCGACCAACGCAAGAGCCTGCATTTCTATGCGAAAGCTCACCCGCTCGTCTTCGTGGCCAGCGTTCGCCGCCTGCGTTTCATGGGAAACATTACGGTTAAATAAGTTGCAGTTGCCGGAAAGCGTGAGAAGCAGTGAGGGATCGTCGAATGCTATCGTGTTCCACTCTTAAAGTGAAGCTTAAGCGTCTTCCATATTTTTAGGAATCAGCTTGGTTCCGGCTAAATTGTGTGAAGAACATAAGCAGCGCCTGTTTCGCGTACGCTGCTGTTACACTTATATGTCCTTTTTTTGCGTTGCCACGTTCTGGCTGCTGCAACGATTTAGGACGCCGATTCGTTGCGCAATCTATTTGTGGTAAGGCATTATCTAGATGCAACGAACCTACCACGTATTTGCACATAATGACACTTGACCCTTAAACGCCCATAAGGCCTCTAATGTAAGTACCAATGCAAGCTTTCTTGAAAACAGTGTTTATTGTCAAAAGAGCATAATTCAATGCCAAAAGCTTTCTAAAATGACGCAAAATAAAGACTATTAGGGTGGGAATATATTTCCCGATAGGCTTTTGGCAGACTGGTGGAATTTCTCACAGAATGGTGGGGCGCAAAGGTGAACATTGCATGTCGAGCAAACAATCTTCAACCTGACGTTGTTCTGCTTACTTCAGCAGCACCGGTAGCGTTCGAATATTGCTTTTCTAGGAAAGTGTGGTATAAGCTTAAAGCCCCACTTGATGGGGTGTACCAAATTTCTTCCTTTCATCTTGGAAGGCTTCCGGGGTGCGTGTGTTGCTGCTCCTTTTCTACCCTAGTATCCATTCAGAAATTGTCACGATAGCATCGTTCTTTTCACCGACATTTATTATCTAAGAATTTCTTTTTTTAACAACCAACAAGGATTCAGGCAAAGTTTTTCTTCTGAAACCCAGCTACTAGAATTAAGTGCGGAACTACATTGCAACATGAACAATAACCTCCAGACTGACTGCATATTTCTTGATTTCTCAAAAGCCTTTGATCGTGTCGCCCATTGCCATCTGATTTCTAAATTGTCTGCCCTTCGATTAGACTCGCTAACCTTATCTTGGCTCCGTAACCTCCTTTCACTTCGCCAGCAGTTCACGGTAATTAAAATTTCCAATCATCCCTTTCTCATGTAAACGACTTGCCAGAAAACATTTCTTGCTGCATGCGAATCTTCGCTGATGGTTGCATCATATATCGTCCAATAAGCAGTGCCGAGGACCACTTAACGCTGAAAAACAACCTTTAGCGCATGAACAACTGGTGTAAAAAATGGCTCATGTTGCTGAATACAGAAAAATGCAAAATAATCTCTTTGACACACAAGCAAAACATTTTCAACTATTGCTGCACCATTAACAATTACCAACTATCGCAGGCATCATCTTATAAGTACCTTGGTATTGATTTCCTCCCCAGCCTCTCCTGGTCTCACCATACCACCACCATATGCGCGAAAGCTTCAAAATCTTTAGGATATTTACGTCGACATTTACATAGCTGTCCCACTCACGTTCGTAAACTAGCTTATCAGACCTTCATTCGCCCACAGCTTGAATTCGCCGTATGTATCTGGTCCCCCTACCACAATTATTTAACATGCTTGAAGCGGTTCAGAATAGGGCCGCCCGTTTCATTTCACGCAATTATGACAGCCATAACAGCATAACGCAAATTAAGCTTAATCTTCCCCTCGAACCCCTCAGTGCTCGTCGCGACATTGCCCTTTCATGCCTTTTTCACAAATACGCATACAGCAACAGACCATTCCCACTTCACCTCAATGCTCCTTCCATTAGATTACGTCCGTTGCATATTCACTTAAGTTTCACGCGATTATATGGGTCAACTCATCTGCTCTTCCTCGCGCCATACATTTGTGGAATGGTCTTCCAGACAACATCGCATCCGAACCAAACCACGATAGTTTCCGTCGACTTCTGCATTCTTTCTTTTCGCAATAAAAACTTACCACTAGTTTTCCCAATTTTGTTTTGTTTCCTGTGCCCTGTCCTGTATCCTGCCCATGTATTTACTTATTTCTTAGTTTTACAGCTTTATGACCAAAGACATTCGTTATTTTTTTGTACCACTGCACGTGTTTTTCTGTTGTTGTTGTTTTTTCAGTATCCCACTTTGTGGCCCACTGCACTTTATATATTGATAAATGTTTGCATTGTGCACGCGATTAGTTTCTGAGTTATTATCATGTCCTACTGTTGCGCGTCTTTGAAACACTGCCAACTGTTCCGGCGCCTAGAATCCGCATATTTGGCAGTCTATGTTTCGTTGTAGTTTCTTTTCTTTTTACTGTTGTCATTGCGATTGGTACACTTTATAGCTCTTGTTTGCAGTTTTACTTTATGTATAATGCCAGCCAATATATATATATTTTTGGGGGTTTTCCTTTTTCCTGCCCAACCTTATATTTGCCGTCATACCACATCATCATCGATTCCTCTCCATTTCTTGTGCTAAATTGCAAATTTGAGGCGTAGTTCAGATGGCACCGTCTGTTTGTAATCGAGAAGGCTGGTGACGCAGAGCAGGAACAGCTGGTTGCCCGAACGGCTCACGCTCGTGCTAAGCACTGGCGATTCGGCTGGCCCACTGGTGGCACTACAGGCATGGAACAGACGATCTGGCTGGCCTTGTCCTTGTGCTCTTCTTCTTGATCACAATAACCCCCGGTGCAAAATCGAAGCCATCCTGGCGACTTACGACGTGGAGACGAGCGGGTCATAGAATTCTTTCAGGCGTTGAACGTGAACAACATCTTGTTTACCGCGGCACTTGTCAGATGTCGGTGCAAGCGGCTCTATGACACAGTTGACCGGAGACGTGCGTTCGACGATGCGGTACGGTCCATCATAATGCGAGAGAAGTTTTGTCGAAAGTCCAGGCATGGCAGGAGGCACGGACAACAATACAAGTGTACCGGGAGCGAAGTTCGGATTCGTAGCGTCGCCATCACGATTGGCTTTTTGTCGTTGTTGGTCAGTGGAGGTCAACTTTCGGGCTAATTCACGGCATTCCTCGGCGTATCGAGCGACGGCTGAAACGAGAGGACACCCTGACGTGTCTGGTGTATAAGGGAAAACCGTATCGATGGTCTGGGAAGGATCGCAACCGTAGAGAAGAAAGTATGGAGAAAATCCTGTAGTACTTTGTGTAGCCGTATTATATGCGTACGTTACAAATGGGAGGATCATGTCCCAGTTTGTATGCTCCGAGGAAATTTACATGGCGAGCATATCACCAAGGGTGCGATTGAAACGCTCTGTAAGTCCGTTGACTTGAATATAGTACGCCGTGGTCTTCCGGTGAACTATGCAGCATTGAGCAAGCAGAGCTTCAACCACCTGCGACAGAAACACACGGCCTCTATCGCTGAGCAACTCCCAAGGTGGGCCATGACGAAGAATGAAACGATGGAGCAGAAAGGATGCAACGTCACTGGCGGTCGCTGCAGTTAGAGCAGCGGTTTCGGCATAGCGTGTAAGGTGATCAACTGCGACAATAATCCAACATTTGCAACCAATAGGCATAAACGTTTCAAAGGGAGTTTTAGAATCTGTTCGATATGCTAAATTTCAAGCTATAAGAAACAACATTTAGTTTGGTTTCTTGGCGTATTCCTTTCCTTTCCTCCTTTTTTTCAGCCGGCGTTTCAGACACCGTTGACAGGCCGGCTAACACGCGTGCGTCGACACGTGGTTGACAGACGGGAGGGGGGCGGGCGGCCCTGGGCTTGGCCTTATGATCAGCATTCCTTTATTCTCAATTCGACACGCTAACACACCTTCCCTTGTTGCCGCACCCACCCGCCTTACACCCTCTCCCCTTTAGAACCCCACTGATATATATTGTGGTGAGGAAAGCATACATCGCCTTGAAGAAGACAAGTCCACTTCTCGAAACGTTGGCTCCTGCTTTCACCTTGTTCTCGTTTTACTGATCGTCTTGAATTGCAATCTCCCGCATTCCCCGTGTTTTCCCTGAACTTCATCAATAAGGATGGTTGGATTTTTGAATTTTCGCTAGCGACCGTGCAACATAGCAGCAATATCCATTAGTGATCATCCTAAAAACTAGAGAAGAGAGAAAGGTTCCTTTGGGTTAAAATGCTTCATAATGACATAAAAATGACTAACATTATATGCAGAGATTTTTTGAGCATTTTATTTTCGGCGGAGTATACACATACACAAGCACTGGATAGCACCCTAGACCAGGTGTCATTTCTTTCTCTCGGTTCAGTTATACTTGACTGCAAGACTCCTTATCGTAGGCCACAACTTCTACGTCGCAGTTCTTTCGAAATTGCTCGGTACATTTAATTGGAACATTGTCTTTGACTTCGTCCGTAGTCCACAGCATGCACTCTGCAAAGAGAGAGGGAGAGAGGAGATTGCAAGGGACCGTTGTCTGCGTAAAAGGTGAAAGCGACTGTATTGTCGTACAGGATCAGCGCAGCTTACACACGGCATTCTTTCGTTTTAGCCCTTAATATGCAGCTTACCTCAAAGAAACACCAAAGGACAGCTAAAGGATGCATACAGCATATGTAGTGCATCTATATTTAGTGAAACAATTGATCTGCACGCGAGCACAGATATTTATCAGCCCTTCCACTCTGTGAAGAAGTAATAGGAGTGAAGCAGTTGTGTACTTTTCCTCAATGGACGCATTTATGTATATGTAGGTATTCTTCTTCTTATTATTATTGTAATGAATAAGAACGCCTGGACGAAGGTGGCAGGATTGCCAACAGCGTCTCGTGACGCAGGTGCTCGATCTTAGAAATTGTGCTCAGTCAATCGCTGTATCCGTCATCGGTCCGTCGTGTAATTATTTCCTTTTATAATTGGTCGACGCGCTGGGTCCCTTTAAATTCTACCATCCTGGCGCCCCGCACTCGGACGCTGCCTTCCGCCATGCCAAAAGTTCTCCCGTCGCGCCCTGTTCTCCGCGCTGGGTCTATTCGCCAGCGGTATCCTACCATCTTCAGCGGAATGGGCAACAATGATGTTGCAGATGGGCTTGCTTCCTACGAGCATGTGGGCGCTCATGACAAACTGGATGACTCGACGGAACTAATCAACGTTGGTGTCAGGCCTGCCAGAATTAGGCTTTACCATCATGCCGACGGCTAGATGTACGGGGAGAGCCCCTGGATATTGAGACGCTACACGCGATCGGCAAGGACATGGGCTATAGCTGGTACCGCTCGCCACGAGCGGGTTAACGCGTAACGCGCAATATGAAAGGACCTCCGCGTGCAAGCTCATGTGGATCAGTGTGAAAAATTGGAGCTAGAATAAAAGCGACTACAAGCCGAGGAATGTGTTTTGTAGCTGAATCTGAAGCCTCAAGAGTGGGCAACCAGTTCGAACGCGGACGATAGTCATCGTTCAGCAAGCGACAACGTGAATTGACGGGCTGTGCTAGAGGGATGTGGGCCTCCGCACAAATTATTATCACCTTTAATGAGACGGGAATGAGCTCGACGCCTAAATACTACGATCTTAGCAGGTCACGGTGTCTCAAGAGTGGCCACGAACCAAACGGGCACTTTCGCTCAGTTTGTGCCTATCACAAGAGGGCTTACGGTCATCGAGCGACTAGAGTCGGCCTCTGTCGCTGACTGTGATCAGCTGAAAGCTACGCTATTCCTGCGATTGCGGTATACAGCTGAAGGTTACAGCGAGAAATTTCCCAAAGTGAGACCAGAGGTAAGAGACACGTGTCTCCAATATACCTCTCACCTAGCTGGTCATTTTGACCGTTGGATCGAGAAAGTGAACGTTAATAAAACGTACGACGTTCTTCGAGACGTCATTATTTCAAATCAATTTATGAAGGGATGCTCAGCTCCACTGCGAGTATTTTTGAAAGAAAGAAACAGAAAGAAGTTGAGCAAGCCGTCACAGATTGCTGACAGCTTTTTGGCAGCCCAAGAGCTCACTAATTTGAGCAAGGACAAGCTTTGGAAGAACAGCATGACGGAGAGTAATGAAAATATAGAATCTGGAAAGTGACCAGTTAAAGCGCACAATCAATGCTTTCTTGTGTAATAAGCCTGGTCATCGTGTATCTGAGTGCTGGACACGGACGAGAAATAATAACTCCGCTTTTTGCTGGTGCAGTGGTAAAACATCTAGGATGCAAGAAAACCAAGCGTCGTGTGTACTGTCGACTGATAGGGCTACCCACAAGACGTCACCTGAAAATGGGCACGTCGTGCTACAAGACGGGGAGGTCGTTCCTACATGGACTACATGGACGCATTACTACATGGACGTTACTACATGGACGCATATTCCGACTTCCTCCGGTATAGAGACTTCGCCCTAACCGAAGGATGCCTCGAGGGTAAGGCCGTAACTGTGCTCAGAGATACAGGCTGCAACACTGTAATGGTTCGATAAGGACTCGTTCCGAAGGAAAAGCTTACAGGAACAAAACATCCAGTATTTCTGTTAGATCGAACTGTACATCGTTTGCCATACCCAGTAGTCTTTCTAAACACGGCCTCCTTTACAGGCATGGTGCGTGTCAAGTGCGTGCAGATGTGATGTTGAGGAACGTCGTAGGTGCAAAGCCAATCACTCAAGTTAACCCACATCTGCCACAACATGATGGAACGGGCCAAGCAGATAGCAACGCGAGAAACGTGCGCGACATGGCCATTTCGGCGGTACGTCTTGCAGTGGAAGACATCCGCGTTTTTCTTGAAGTCATGGGAATGCCGTCAAATTTCGTCCACAAAGAGGAAGACATCAGGAGAAGACTTCAGCTTGCGACTCTGCAAAGTTGAAGACTAAAATTACTTTCTGGGTGATAGCGCTGCAGCTGCAAAGAGAATTCCAGCACGCCCTATGACCAATCTGCCAGCTATGAAACCCTCAGCCACAATTATAAGCAAAGTGTCTCTCAAGAACCTGCAAAGAAATGATGAGTACTTACGACGTTGCTTTGAGAATGTCGGTAAGGCAATTGTGGCAAACAATCGTGAGAAACTATAACTTATCTGAAGGAGTCTTATATTGAAGGCAGAAGCTGTCATGTGGGAATGAGTAACATCAGTTCGTTGTAATAAGTTTGTTGTACCCAGACCCAGTACCCAGTCAGGTAATCAGTTTGTTGTACCCAGACAGCTGAAGGACTATGCCCTGAATATGGCGCAAGAGAGAATAACCCCACGTCACTGAGGACTATCCCAGACGACTAACTGCATTCCCATCGCCTTTTACTGGCCAGGTGCGCACTCTGAAACGAAGAGTTTCGTGAACTCCTGCGGTGTCCGCCAACGCACTCGTCTTCGTCATCTAGTCGGCCGTGCCCCAATTCACACCTTGCCTGGTAGTGAAACACCTTTGTCTCGCGTGGGCATTGACATCGTCCGCACCATCGCAAAGCGGTCCTATCGGCGCCGCCGCGGGACAAAATTATTTTGGCGAAATGGCCTGACCAGAAGAAAGTTCCACGAGAGAGGTGCTGTTTGTACTTTATTAACACCTACATGCCAACTCTTATTGTAGTTTGAGAGATCTTACCTCTGAATTTTGTAAAAGATCCTTTCTACGTAGTCTGACAAACTCAGTACTCCGTGTTACGTGTGTTGACTAACCGCGTCGTACCTGACCGCCGCGTCGTTCTTGAACTGGGGCGAAGTGTAGTAGGAGGATGGCAGTTGAAAAATTCGAAGAAAAATTCGCCATGGTGAAATTCGTCTGGACCAGGACGAATTTTTCTTCAGCTGTGGGGCTTTTCTATCGAGGAACCCGTATGGGTTTCCTTTGTAGCAATCGCACGAACGGGTGGATGTCTGATTTTCCCTTTATTAGTTATTTCTCTCCACCTTACGGGTTTCCATAGAACTATTACGTCACTTCGAGTGTTTCTAGGCTTGGCGGGCCATTTCAGAGCATTCATTCAAGATTATGCTCTCAAAAGTCGCTGTCTGACAAGACTGACTCAGACGGATGTTTACTTTTGTTGAACAGAAGAATGTGATGACGCCTACCGAGAATTCGTCCGAATTATTTCTTCGGATCCTGTCTTGTGCTAACCAGACATTGCGCTGCCCTTCGAGTTGAATATTGATGCTTCTCACTATGGAACGGGAGCAGTCTTATATCGGAGAGACTGATCGTGACCACCAAACCAACAGCGTCGTGTAGTTGGATACTACTGCTAAAGATTTACCAAAACTGAACTGAACTATACCACAACAGAAAAAGAAGCTCTCGCCATTTTAAAAGCCGTCCGCTACATCCGTTCATATTTAGAAGGTGCAAAGTTCAAGCTATACACAGACCATGAAGCACTAGCGTACATATTCAACATGGCCGAACTGAAAGTAAAGATTGCGCGTTGGGTGGGTGAACTGCAGGAATTTGATTTTGAAGTAGCTTATCGCCCAGGAGGTTCTATGAAGGACGCCGATGCAATGCCGCGATTAGCCATTATGCTTCCAGACAATCTTGAAGAGGCAGATGTTGCAAGGATATGGGAAAGAACCGAGGCTATGCGACGTACTAAAAATGGGCGAGTTGCCGTTTCTACTTCCTTGGTTACAAAATATTAGAACTGTATCATGATAGCCCTGAATCAGGAGGCCATGATGCCTTTTGGAGAACCTACATGAAATTGACAAAAAGGTTCTCGTGGCCTCGTGTCAAGCAAGAAACAAAAGGCTATGTTTTATCATGCCCTAAATGCCAGATTAACAAAGTAAAATATAAACAACCGACGCAAAAAATAGCTATACCACAACATTCTAACACGCCATTTGAGGTTATTCATCTAGACTTCGCGGAACTAAGAAAGAAGTCTGAAGGAGTTAAGAAAACAGAAACCTTCCTGTGGTGCATTGATGAGTTTAGCAGGATGATTGCAGCAAGACCTCGTAAAGAAGATGCTAACAGCATAATTTCATTTTTGAACAGGAAAATGTTTGACAATGTAAAGGTAATTGTCTCCGACAATGGACCTGCTTTCCGATGTCGTCGGCTACAGTAATGGGCTGAAAAGCGTAAGATCAACTTACGGTTCACTGCGCCCTACCATCTTGCAGCAGAGTGGGCTAGCTGAAAGGGCTATTAGAGACATCAAACAATCCATTAGCATGTATCCATCATTCCCAGGTGGTTGGAAATGTCTGGAAGCGGCAGTAGCCCACTGCAACCACTCGTATAAAGCTGGCCTGGGATGCACTCCTCTATTCGCTGCAACTGGGAGACCAACTTATCTGCCTGCGGATATAAGTCTCGTTTATTGACAGGGATACAAAGCTCACAGAAGGAGCAAGAACTGAAGACAGTAGATCAAGGTATCGTGAAGGAATGAAGAGAAATTTCGACAAGCGACAAAATACAACGTTACCAACGCTCGACGTCGGTGACATCGTACTGGTAAAAAGGAGGCCAAGCCAGAACGCGGCCTATAACGGACCATTTCGTGTGATCAAGACAGAAAGTTAACAAGGACACTTAAAGACCATATGGTACATTGGTCCCAATGACACCATGGAATCCGCTGCTATTGAGATTATATTAAAGTATTATCAACCAGGAGGGATGAAAATATGCTGTGGGGAATGAAGCAATCCTATGACGGCATGCAAAATAGAAGTTGAAACAAGACAAGCGGCAGGCAGTGAAAAGAGAATAAGGAAGTGCGATAAAGAAAATGGAGTCTGTGTTTTGAGGCTACTAAGTACAGTTTTTATAAAATTATTATTATTATTATTATTATTATTATTATTATTATTATTATTATTATTATTCAAGGACACACACAAGGAATAAATCTTTTGAGAGGGCAGTGCTTTATTCTTATTCTTCTTCTATGAAGTAGTGATGTGTGCAAGTACCGCCGCATTTCCAGACGGCAATCGCACAATATTTACAGTTTCACTGTGAACTACGTAATTATGAAAAATTTATGAAACTTGACGCAATGTTACAATAGTCTTAGCAGCTAATTGTCATATAATTTTATTCGTAATAGCTTTGATAAAAGAAGAGTTGCAGCCGTTTCCTGTAACCATACTTCCTCCGTGTACGTCCATGTATTGACAGCCGACGGAAATTCTCTATTGTTTACAACGTCACTGTTAAATATTTATAACAAGTAAATCAAACTAGGCGCTATGATAGAGTCGCCTTAGCGACCAATTTCAGTATATTTTTTTGCCAAGATAGCTACATTAGATTGAGAGCTACAGAGCATTCGCGAGAAACTGGAGAAGAAAACGCAGGCGGCGACTGCCGCAGAAGCCGGAAGAGAAGGTTCGAATTTTGTGTCGACACTTCGACACGATCCTCGGGGAAGAAGCCCTTAACAACTTCGCTGTAAAAGGACCTAATACTTGTTTTCACAACGCTGTAGGCGCTATACCAGCACGCTTTAGGAGCAAATTTTTCCTTAAGATGGACTCGAAAATGTCTCAACTACCGACACTACTCGAATAGCAGTTTTACTTCAGGTAACTCCATGGCTGCCGCGAATACTTAAAATAAGCTGCTTCTTTCCTTTCTATAATGGTACGATAGTAATAAATCGTGAGAGTGCATCGGCAGTACACGTTTATATATGTATGTACATATGCCGTGTTCTTTCTTTACCTGCATAAGAATTTTAAGAATGGCGTGTGGCAGATAGCGCAATTATAACCCTTCATCCAAATTATTCGATGAGGCGGCGATTAGTTCAACAAGAAATCAAAATGCTTAGCTGAATAATTAGCATAGTTGCGATAAACAACTTGTTAATATTGTGCCCCTGTATAGAAGTTTCAATGAGTATTGGCGGCGACATATGCTTTATTTGAGTAGTCCACAAAAAAATTGTAAATGTGCATGTTTAATAAAGATTGCGAAAATAAAACTGCACGACTGTAATGGGCTCACTATCGAGATGCCTTGTTTTGATGAACGGCCTTCTACATTGGTCAAGTATTTGGATAAAAGGGCTATCACGTATGTTTGCCGGATCACGTAGGAATCCGCTTAGTCTCACTGGCTAGTGCATAAATTTGTTATGTTACAGAAACCTAGCGCTACATGACGTCTGTTTGCTATCGCGTTCTTTCTATTACAAGGAATAAACGCGTTGCAGATGAAATGCAGCGTTGTACGAACATCTTTATCCGGGTCTCTTGAAGAAGCATTAGTTCCGCTTCATATAAATATAAGTGGAGTTATTACTTAGCATGTTGGCTTAAGAACTTCAGATATGTCACATATTACTTGAAGTAACAAAACATGAAAAGCCAACAAGCACTGACAACAAGGACAACATAGGGGAAAGTATTTATGCTTAATAAATGAATTAATGGTAATGAAAGTGTATGAAAAAACGCGAAATGCGAAGGTTGTGGGTTCGGTAACCACCTGCGGCAAGTTGTTTTTTCATCCACTGTCATTTCCATTAATTTATCGTTTCTTTATTTGAGGTATTGAGCAGGAGTAATTTCCCGTATGTTGCCCTTGGTGTCAGTGTTTGTCGGCTTCTTATGAATAATTAAAGAAATCGGGCACTTCGGTTAATCCCCTTCCTTCTTGTTGGAAGTAACAAAAGTCACGCATGAGATCGCCAGGATCGATGCCGCAGTTTTTCACGAAGGGTTCATTTATTTTTGTTTGAGCCTGAATTTCTTTAGCTGGTACCCATAGTGCACAGTAAGTTTTCTTGTTTAATATGATGACGTTTCCATGGGAATAAATATACATGGAAAAGTTTTTAGATATCTTAACTCAAGCAAACAAAGATGTAAATTCCTTTAGCTTGGTTCACATCTGCAAATATTGCTGTGGTCCATTTCTTTTGCGGAATCTTGTAGACCTTAATTACACGTCTCCAATGACGATTTAAGATAACTGTCTGTTAGGCTAAACGTTGAGAGTTCCTCAGCACACAGGGCACGGAACATATTAATGTGTGCAGTAACAATATTGGATGTCCATATGGACTGAGATTTAGCCATTAGACTGAGATTTCGGAATGTTAATATACCGTAAGAACAGTGTTCATCCGTTCTGTGTAGAACTTAGCAATGCGTAGCTGCTATGTACACCACAAAAGAAGTTCGCAGAATGAGGAAAAACTAAAGGGATAGCTCATTAGGCTGATGATGTTCAACCCGCCAGAAGACTTCAGCCTACATTCGCGCTGCCCAGTCTAAGGCAATAGATAGGGACAGTTCCTAGGCAAGTCTTCTTACCTCAGTGTACTGATTTGTGCGAATACGGCCGTCGTATTGAGCGATGCTAGTGACGGCAGACAACAAGGCACGATAACGCTTTGTATCTTAGGTACCGAGATTAAAATGACGTTTCCGATGTCATTATTCCTTAGCAGCAGTGAAGGCCAATGATATTGGAAGAGGCGGAAGTCGACAGAAACAGCCTATCAGGAAATGAATTCACAAGCTAAGTTATGTAAAACCTAGTAGCCATATCTTAGGTACTGTGCAAATGCACTTACAGGTGCCGCTCTCGTACTTCAGTGCTTTCGAGGGGATGCGCCTATGCTATTTACATATGTTAGCGTCGCCGCCTCAAACATATTGATTTTGACAGACACAGTCCCTATGTCGGCCGTACTTGCTGACTATGACACGGAACTTCCTTACGTAGATTCCCGTTATATGGAATCTCCAGCACGCCGCACGTCTGGTAGTCGGCATAGATGGCTCTTGCTTCCTTGTTTTGACGGTCATCTGTAAAATTACGGAAGAAATTTAGGCACACAGTACATCCTGTCTTACTCGCCACGAGTGATAACATTACTGCAAACGTAGCTACTGGGAAAAATGTATTGCCAAAATTCTTTATCCAGAAATTAGCAGAAGAAAAAAAAAAGAGAGAGCTCTGAATAATACATTGCAATTTCTGGTCTGGCGCTTCGTTCACTATGATTCTGAGGTCACTTACTGCACCGTTTCAGTTAGAATGAATGCCGATATTCTCAGAATTTACAAATTACAGTATTCAAGTCAAATATTTATTGCGTGAAGAGCACCTTTATAGCAATACAGCTTCCGGAATGAATATGAATGAATATGAATGAATGTTCGCATCCGCGGACGAGGCTCGGCGCGCGAGATCTCGAGCCAAACTGTGTGCCGACGCGTTGCCGGGCACAGCCGCGTGAGTGGGGGTCCACACGAGGTTTTTCAAGCCGCTTAGGGGGCGTCGTGTGAGGACATAGTACGCCTGTTTGGAAATTCTACCGCAGACGAAATTACCGATGGCCTGCTTGCTGTCGCTGATGGCGGCATTCGCTTCCGCATGCATGGCCATGGAAATCGCGGTTTCATCCGCTTACACCACTCGGCCAGCCGTGATTGTTGTGTGTTCCATCAATCCTCCGTTGGGATCTGCTACCACCGCGGTCATGAGGTCTCCGCGAGGGTGTCTGGCTGCGTCTGTGAAGACCACTCCATCTTGCGAGCCGTAGCGTCGCCAAATGGCTTCACTACGGGCCTGCCGACTGCCCTGATGGAACTCGGGGTCCATGTTGCGGGGTAGAGGTGGTGCATAAATATGCCTCCTGATCTTTCGCGGAATCGTCATGTACTTTGTAACTTCGGGGATAGCCTCGAGACTGAGCTTCCGGAGGACTGTACGGCCAGCCGGGGTTAGCGAGAGACGACGGACTTGGGCTGTGTGTTGAGCGTCTAAGCGCTCCTTGATCGTGTTGTGCATGCCTAAGGCCTCTAGCCTTGCGGTGGCCGCGTGATCCGGAAGGCCCAGGGCTGCCTTTGTGCTTCGTCCGATCATTGTGTTTAATTTGGCTGAGTCCGTCGCTGCGAGTTGGACGTATGGCGTCGAGTACATGGTTCTGCTAGTTATGTATGCCTGCACAAAACGAAGCAGATCGCCCTCGCCCATGCCGTGGTGCCGGCTAGCAACCCGGCGAATGAGCTGTAGTGTGTAGTTGGTCACCCTCTGGAGTTTCTTTAACATGAGCCCGCAGCGCAGCGTCTTCTGAAAGTCTAGCCCGAATATTTTGATACTAGGGCACTCCGGCATGGTAAGTTCTTCGACCTTAAGTTCAAGGAAGCGCCTTCTCCATGTAGCGTGATAGTGCTTGTACAGCAACAGCAGTCCAGGGTCCTTTGAGCAAGCTCTATTAGTGCGAACTTGTGCCCAGTTAGGAAACTAGTGTGTCGGTGTAGTGGGCAGCCACTGTCAACAATCAACGGGATAAAGAAACCCTTGGCGATACTAAGGCGAGTATTCATATATGTAAACACCCACTCAAAAGCATTCGGCATGAGTGCACTAATGCCACGTGGCAAACAGCAAACTGGTAAAGATGAGCAACGCGCAGGTCAAGCAGGCCAACAAGATGCGATAACTTCCTTATGGGGGACCCCAACAAAAGGTAACAATTCGTAACATTACTCCTTCCTTTAAAACGCATCGACTCGATGCTTGAAAACAGCAAAGAGGAAAAATAGCTCAACAGCTGAAAATCACAACATAATCAAAGTTGTAATAGCAAACATTTAAGAAAATAAAGAACGCACTGTGTTAACATTCATAATAGGGCTTAACGCGAGCCACGTGAACAACGTCAGGGCGGACGCAATGACAATGCGAAGCCGTGGCTCCGTCGGGCACAACTTCAGGCGCAGCAGCTTCTCGCTAAGGCCCCGACGGCGAATGGGCGTCCAAATCCACCTGGTCAGCGGGTTTGTGGTGGACGTCACGATGACGGAGATTGTGGTGGTGTTCATCCTGGCGTTGTTGAACACGTAGAGGGAGCCTCGCAAGTTGACGAGCTTCCTCATCGCGTTGTAAGAACTTGGAGACGCCGAGAGCGAGGGCATCATCCTTGATGTGAGGCAGCATTGGATCGTGCGTCGCAGTTGCCTCTCTGGCGTACACGAGACTAAACAGTGTGACACCGGTAGTCACCTGGATGGGGGTGTTGCATGCAAAACGTCACAAACGGGGGCACATCATGCCACGTTTCGTGCTCGGCGTCCACGTGTATTGATAACTTATCTGCCAACGTCTTATTAAGCCGTTCAGTGAGCCCGTTAATTTGTGGGGGCTAGGCCACCGTTTTTCGGTGAGCTGTATGGCTGCAGGGCAGAATCGCCTGCATGAGGTCGGCCGTGAAGGATGTCCCTCTATCAGTGATGAGACCTTCTAGAGTCATGGAGCAGAAGAATTTGATGGATAAATAACTTGGTAGCCTCTTCAGCAGTCCTCCGTGAAATTGGAGCGGTTGCTGCGTAGCATGTCATGTAGTCTGTTACAACGATAATCCACCTATTTCCTGATACTGACGTCGGGAATGCTCCAAGGAAGTCCACGCCAGCAGCTAGAATGGTGCCAACGCTAGTCTAACGGGGCTCAGTAGCCCAGCCGGTTTAATAGGTGGCGTTTTGCAGCGTTGACAGTCATGGAAAGTGCGGACATAGCTGGTGACTTCAGTAGCCAGGTGAGGCCAGTAGTAACGGCGGGCCATTCTACCAAGTGTTCGGGCCACTGCCAAATGTGCGGAGTTTAGTCTATCATGGCCGGCACGGAATATTTCCTCGCTCATACTCATTTGGATAACAAGGCGATATTTATTCCCCATAGAATAAAAGTTCTTTTCACTAGCACATTCTGTTGAAGGCAGAAACTGGGAAGTGCATGCTTGAATGTATTCGACGCGGTTGTACTATGACCCTCAAGGTAATCAGTCAGGCTGCGTAATTCAGGGTCGTCGTGCTGCTGCTGGGCGAGGTCGACAGAGGTGACGATACAAAGAAAGGACTCGACTTCGTCAGCAGAAGCTTGATGTGGGCGAGTTGGTTTTGCGTACTTGAAGAAAAGAGCGCTATGAAGACGCGGACTAAAGAGGAACATGTACGACGGACAAGGCGCTACTTCCAACTAAATGTTTTTTGAAGAAACAGGCTTTTAAATAAATACAACCTAGCATGGCCCATCGTGACATCCTGACCTCCCTATCTCATTAGAAATGCTATCTCTTTTTCGGTAAGCGTCACTGAAGGGCAGCTAATGCACGTGCCCTCAGCCTTTGCAATGTAGAAAGCTTTTAATATCTCCCGTTTTAGTCTATCTCTAGACCGTGCCAGAAACCCGGTGTCACGAATATACGGGCGGCAATTGTGACGCTTACAGTGTTCTGCCAGATGGCCCCCCGCATTGTTATTTACGGCCCAATTGCGCTCACGCGCTCTTTCATTAAAACACCATCCGGTTTGACCGATATAAGCCTGTTGGCAACTTAGGGGTATCTCATATACGACATTACATTTGCAAACCGTATACTTCGCTGCATGTTTCTTAACGCATGGTTCGGGTTTTGCCTTTGTCAGGCAGTCATCGTCAGAATGTATTCTCCCTGTGTTGTATACAACTGTAACGTCCAATTCCTGCAGCCTTAAGCTCCAGCGGTCGAGGTGTTCGCAAGGGTGCTTCACGTTCGCAAGCCAGCATAAGGCGTGGTGGTCGGTGACCACCTTGAAGGGCCTCCCATACAAGTAGAGGCAAAATTTGGTACGTCGCCCATGATATTCCTTTTCAAAAGTCGAATAATTCGTCTCATCTTTGCATAAAGACCGGCTAGCATAAGCGATAATATTTTCTTGGTCATTCTTCTGCAGCGCGAGTACCCCATTCATAGCGATACCGCTTGCGTAGGTGTGAATTTCTGTTTCGGCCGCGTCGTCAAAATGGGCGAGGATTGTCGGCGACTGCAGGAGGGCTGAAGCTTTTGGAACGCCTACATTTGCGCTCTTCTCCATGGAAGTCGACGTTTTTCATCGTTAGACGTTTAAGCGGCTTGGCGTTTCGAGAAAAGTCTTGTACAAAGCGTCAATAGTAGGCGCATTGTCCCAAGAACCTGCGCACGCCTTTCTTATCAGCTAGTTGCGGAAAGTTTTGAATCGCAGCTGTCTTGTCAAGGTCGGGACGAACACCTTTCCTGCCGACCACGTGGTCAAAGAACTTAAGTTCTGCGTAGGCGAACCGACATTTGTCAGGTTCATTTTCAGTCCGGAGACCTTGATTGCATTTTGAACTATCTCTAGCCGGCGACGATGTGATGTGATGTGACGATGTTCGTCAACGTTTAAGGAGAAAACAACGACATCGTCCAGGTACACGAGGCTGCTGCGCTATTTTAGAACTGCCAACACAGTGTACATTACCCTTTGGTGGTTACCCAGTGGTTACCCATTACCCAGTGGTTACGATGCGATGTCTGATTAACAGTGTTGATTAACGCTTCTGCAGGCCTTCACAAATGTTCGCAAGGAACGAGTAGAGGTGCTGTAGAAAACACGAAGGCAGCAACATAACGAAAATGTGATCGTTTTCGCTGAAGATATGGCCACGACGTCATTTCTTCACTGAAAACTGGAGAAATGATGTGGTGCTTCAGTCGCGCGAACCCTAGAATGCCTGAAGAAAAGGAGGTTCGGCTTCTAAAGAGGCGCATAAAAGAGCAACTTTTTGCCGGACTTGTCCGCAAACCTCCAACCACAATCACTGACTGAGCAATCGCTGAACCACCGAGGCATCGGCAATCTAGAAATCGCGGGATATGCGTACCCGGCACTTCCACCAAAGTGCCACAGGTAACGTTATGATGCATGCATAACAGCAGTCCAGCGCCCATGGAGCAAGTTTTATTTGGGGGAACTTGGGCCCGGGCAGGAAACTAGTGGGGCGGTGTAGCGGATATCCACCGTCGGAATCGGTGCGGGAAAGACACCCGTGCCGATATTCATACGAGTATTTTACACGTGCACGCCCACTCAAAAGGATTCGGCATGAGCGCACTAATGCCACGTGGCAAACAGCAAACTGACAAAGATAAGCAACGCGCTGGTCAAGCATGCAAACAAAATGTCATAACAACTTCCTTATGATGAAACCCAACAACAAGTCACACTGCGTGACAATGTTTCGTGTGCAATGCTATTACTTCTACACGCATTGATGTGAGCTATTTTATAATTACCGTCATCAATAGTGACGAACGCTTTGTCCGGCGCGTCTCCTTTCTCAAAGTGGAGGGTGATGTTCTTTCTGAAATGACATTAGAAAATGTGAACACTTCAGAAATTATTAGGAAACATTACAGAAAAGCAAGAAAGATTACTTGTGGTCTTTAGCCCTGCAAAGCCAGTGAATAATATCTGTTGTTGACACAACGGTTGATCGTTTCAACCAATTCATCATAAGCTTTTATGAGTCATTCCCGGTTGTAAAGTATGGTGAGGTCTATCAATGTTTTCATCCTACGAATAATCTAATGATGATATGGAAATGCTGTTACGTTTGACCCTGGTGCGAGCATTCTAACAATGTATGCCGCAGTCTCCTCCGGTTGCAAGGAATATTTTATCTACGCATTTCGTTATATTGTGCTCTCCACAGTATGATATTGCACCGATAACAACAAGAGAAGTATGATATTACATAGCAATGGGAATTTAAAAAGTTGTTGTCCCCCTAGACTGTAGCAAGAAGCGACAAAGGAGACTCGATCGAGTTTCTGAAAGAAAGAGTCGCAACCGAAGAAAAAAATTGTACCGGTGCGGGATTTCAACCTGAGACCATGGCTTTCCGTGGCAGTTGTTCTAGTATCTTAGCTAACCTTGAGGTTAGCAGGTAGTTAATTCATTGATAAGGGCGAATTCATCGACAAATCAAAGCACAGGCAAAAACAATGACCAAAATCAGTTTTGTGAAATCCCGCAATGTGATTACAGGTCTAAGGTCTACATATATGGGCTACTTCAAGAGATATTAATTTATCTAGGAAATAAAGTATTCAACATTTCAGCAAGCTTTATTCATGTTTAATGAATATACTCAATTCCAAACCATCTAAGGCACAATATGATTCTAAGAAGATCCACTCACGCTTGTGGTGGACAGTATAATTCATGTTATAAATGCCAATATGATAGTAAAATTTCTAATTTCCTCTAAATATAATTCACCAAAGAAATTTGAACGGAGCGAATGGCATGGCCCTCGCCAAAATCAAGATGAATACAGC
The DNA here is from genome assembly GCF_050947875.1 of Dermacentor variabilis. Classification (NCBI taxonomy): domain Eukaryota; kingdom Metazoa; phylum Arthropoda; class Arachnida; order Ixodida; family Ixodidae; genus Dermacentor; species Dermacentor variabilis. The sequence goes on from NC_134569.1 coordinate 139,238,578, forward strand.
CAACACCATGAGACTTTTGAAGCGGGTCTCCAACCGCCGTGGGGGTATGGAAGAGGAGAATCTGCTCCGAATAATCCAGTCATTCGTAATTTGCCACATCACCTACGTTGCTGCGTATCTAAACTGGTACAAGGCTGAACAAACCAAGATCAACATCCTTATACGCGGTGTCTATAAACAAGCCCTCGGCCTCCCCGGTTGCACCAGCACTGACCTCCTCCTTCAACTAGGCGTCCACAACACACTGAACGAGCTCATCGAGGCCCAACGTCGCTCTCAACTGGAGAGACTCACTCTCACAGCGACGGGTCGCCATATCCTCACCTCGCACGGTATCACCTACCACCATCAACACGGCCATAAGCACCAGATCCCCTCCACCATACGAGCTTGGATTCACGCCGATCCTATCCCCAGAAACATGCACCCCAAATACAACCACGCACGTCGCACAGCACGTGCCATGGTTCTCACCAAATCCCTTACTCGCCACGACGGTGTGAGTTTCGTCGACGCCGCCGAATTACCCCACGGTACCCGCTTTGCAGCCGTCACCACGCGTGAAGGCTCTCTCCACCATGCTATCAGCCTAGTAACCCCACACGCTGAGGAAGCTGAAGAAGTGGCCATCGCGCTAGCCACACTAGACCCAACATGCCATACCATCGTCTCTGACTCCCGCTCCGCCGTTATCAACTATATCAACTGCCGTATTTCACACCAAGCCTTGCGCATCTTGCAACAAGCGCCCCGCTCAACAGACCATCAGGTTACACTCGTCTGGTTCCCGGCTCATGTAGGCACCGTCCACCCGCACCTCCCCAACCTCAATGAGGTTACCCACTCCCTAGCGCGAGGCCTAGTTAACCGCGCGGGAGAAGGGGAGGCTGCCCCCACCGGTAGGGATCGCCTGACACGCTACAGTGATCTTGTGAAGTCCTTCTACTTAGAGCGTAGAACTTTCCCCGGCCCACACAACAAACTATCCCAAGCGCAGGCTACAACTTTCCGCCTGTTACAAACCAATACTTACCCCTCGTTACAACTTTATAACAAGATCTACCCAGACATTTACCCCAATCCCACGTGCCATATCTGCAAGACACAGCCAGCCACACTTCCACACATGCTTTGGGACTGTACACACCAATACCCCGACACTAACCCCACGACCCTGTCGTCGAGATAGCACGCTGCCCTGCGTAGCCCCAACCTTGACGACCAACTCTGGGCGACCCAGCAGGCCTGCGAGGCGGCGAAGAGGAAACACCTCGACGTCCCCACGTGGGAGGCCTAGGCCCAGCCACCATCTCTTGCTGGTTTCAATAAAGTTTATTCAGTCAGTCAAGAAATTTATCCATCGTAATATTAGCGAACGCAATAAATTTGCTATTTTAAGGAAACATTTATTAACCGGAAATGTTGTTTAGACATATTCCAAGAAAACAGTGACTGAATAGACGAGCTGAATATTCGCTTTTTAATCTACTGCGGTAAAGGTATACTGAACGTGAAATGTTTTTTTTGCGAAATTTGGTCGCTAGTTAAGAATATGCAACGCAGCTTTGAAAATATTATAACGTTTTGAGTCTTGATGCATTTGGCGTTGTATTTGATGATTATTAGTGAGAGCTAGCCGGTCAACCAGTGAAGTGCTGATGAAAACCACAAGTTTGATGGACGAGACATCATGAATATAGTGAGTTTTGCTATGTATTTGTGGGCTAATTTGTAATTTGAATTCACGTCTGCGCAGGCAAGTGTGTGCGTGGATTTTAGTTTACAATGGGGAGACACGACCCCTTTTACAATTCGGTGTGGTGCCATGACTGTTGTGAGCGGTACCATGGGCGCATGCCGGCGGCACAAACGCTGATGTACAAAAAAGGTCTATCTCCTACCGGGCTCCCGCGTTTGGGTTAACCAGAGTGCGGCCTCCTCCATTAGAGGAAGAACGTGAACAGCGCAGCGGGAATGCGACAATCGAAGAAGCAACATCTGCAATGGCGCACACCATGATGGTAGGTAAAACACATTTATATGGCTGAGCGTGCTCATGCACCCAATTCGAAGGAGTGCGCATGCCATATGTGCCTCCACCGCTACGTTCTCGACGTTGGTCCAGTTAGGGCACGGAGCAAGAAACATTTAGGAGTGGAAACTCCGCTGTTTGCGGCGACCAGAAAAAGTCACATGCCCGCGGAGCCGTTATCGTGCTCGCGGTGCCTGGCGGCCTGGAAAGAAATCACCGCCGTTGAGAGCGCGCTGGAGCCGCCTGCCCGGGCGCTACGTTTTTTTTTTCGCTGCGGCTTCTACGACGCGCCGCATGGCGCCGCCACTGTATATGGCCCCGTCGGCGCATACAACAATTGCGACCTTATCTGGTCGCCCGCGCTCGCTCGCGCTGACGGGAGTTTCACTTCCTAAATGTCTTACTCCGTGAGGTAGGGCGAAGGTTGGCTATGAACAGAGTTCATTTCAGCAGAGCAGCGCACTTGACACGGCGGACTAATTGGCCGGTCCGCGCTGTCGTGCGGACTACACAGAACAATCGACGAGTCTAATTATTCTGAGATAGTGGTTCCTGAAATGTTTGGTAGTAATGCCCTAAATAGCATTGTAGTATTGTTTCTATGATGCTCTATTTATCACTAAGAAAGCATAGTTGTTGAAGAGTTCCTGCTTTCCCGGTATTGAGCAAAGTATCCCCGGTGCTATGGGACAGTCGATCTGCAAGTGTGCTAACCAGGACCGGTATCCACAAAAAAAACTGTTAAAACAGAATTGCTCCTAAGATAAATAATCAGCCAATCTTTAGGCTGGACATGCCATTATTGAAGGCAGCTGGTCAGTGGCAAAGAGCACCTACGAACGAAAAGCTTTGTGAATTCGGCCGCAGAATTTTTGCTTGGAGCAACCTACGGGCAACTTTAACAGCAGTTTGAGCAGTTATCTAAATATTCCGGCGGGAATCGACAAGGTTGAAAAACACTCAGTATTGGCAACCCCTATTCAGCATAAGCCCATATTTACATTATTACATTCTTGACTTCTTAGCTATTGCGACTAAAAACCTCAGGAAACTTATCTAGTCATCGCGAGTGTTTCTCTTCTTTGCATACATTTCATTCTTTACGAGTTCATGTAACTTAAGCCAAATGACCATGTTATTTCGTATATACTTTCCAGGGAATTTTACATATCTATTATATCTATTATATCTAACATATCTATTTTACATATATATTTACATAGCCTGATGGTCAGTAAGCCGCTGAAGGCGTATTGTAGAGAGCTCGGATTGGATTGGCGGAATAGCGTATTGCAGAGCGCGGGATTGACCCTTCTTTCAATTGTGTGCTCCAGCGATCACTCAGTTCTTTATGTATAAATGCTCATAGCTCACTTCACATGGCCGTTCAAGCCCTTGAGAAGCCAGACGTAATCAGCACTTGGTCCATCCTTATCAAATTTTGTTCGGACAGCGGTCAGACAATCGAGATCTCCATCGTTGTCAGTGTCGAGTATGGCGACGCCGTAGGGGTGCTGCTCAAAAACCTGTAAAATGGTACAGCGACATTGAAATGATGGCAGATAAATATAGGAGTGGCGAAATGGAAACCACCAGACCATCATACCTTCAAAACATTGTGCCACGTAGTTAGGGATAACAAGCATCCTATACGTTACGACTAGCAAAACTGAGGGCCTCACTTCCGCACCTACTCCTTTGTTTCTTTTAGCAGCTCCAAAGCAACGATGTAAAATTTCCAATGGCAGACACCTTTTTCACTTAAGTACAGCAACAGAAACTTATCTCTGTATATTCAGTAGGTACGCTTGCGTAGAATAAATCTTGATTTTGGTCGATAAAATAATAAGACGAATAAACATCATCTCTACACTACACCTTCATACATGAGAGTGAAGTGAATTATGGCCAGCCATATTTAGGACGGTTTCACTAGGGTGAAATAGGACAACATAAGGAAGTAGAATTTCCCAGCTATACCCTGTTTTCCACTTTAACCGACTGCCTTCGCCACTGGTCTTCATACTTTAGTGTCGCAATGAGTCAAATGACGCAGTACCGGCAAAGTCATGCATGAAGACGAGCGTAAGTGACGCATGTGTTGTTTAGAAACACAGACATGTATTTTATTTGAAAAGAAAAACGTTATTCTGACCCAAGGGCGAGCTTCTTGGTGCGTCGAATGAGATGGAATAGATTATTTGGGCTGCAGACGAGTGCTAGGAAGTTCAAGCCAGCTCTAAGTAATAACCCCTAAATCACAACCTAAAACAGACACATTTCATTTGGGCTCGTAGTCATCTCTTACCTATGCAAACTTTTAATTGAAAAGCATGTGATTTGCAATGAATACATTGCAATTACTAAATTTCTTATATTTATGTTACACTTCCTTTGTATGTGAGAGTACCTATTATCATTTTATTGCGTCACTCCCAATCTTTGGTCATGTTATCAAATCACTTTACAGGGTATCTGTGTTTCACAATTATACTGGTCCACACTGCGCACTCGCTCAATAGTTCTCTTGCAACACTTAGTCACACCCAATATTACCATTATGAGTCTTGTGTTATAGATATTCCTCAAGTGGCATTAATGAAATCAATTTCATAGATAACAGAATGGTTGAGAACATTGCGTAATAGACCTGGCCTTTGCATTTGCTACAGCTTGTTGTTTATTTTGTGCCTGTGTGTGCTACATTCCTCTCTTACTCCTCTTTGTCCATTCCTTGCCTCTACCACACCGATTGCTCCACCGAAGACTTACGGTACTGCATAGACGAATTTCGTTGTCAATTGTGCGATGCTATAGCTGTAGAGTCCTTGCGAGGAGGTTTGTCATGCAATGGTACTGGAATCGGTACACTTTGGTCTTCGATTAGACGAACTCCGGAATCGACCCCCTTCAAAAACCACACTAAACCTCTTGCGGTGACAGATATCGCGAAAGCCGCCAAGAAATATTCAGACATTTACGGAAATGTCGGAGGAAATGCACGCGCGTTCCAGTTACTTTTTTGCCTCAGTGCATTAAAAAACGTTTTGTTAAGAAGGTGATTGAACAACACTGAATTTTTATGGTAATTTGGCTTGCGCTGTCTCCAAAGTTTACTCTTTCTGGAAATTCATTCCAAGTGGGAAAAGCTTGAAAACTCGCCGTGTGTAATTGGTAAATTACAATAAGTGCATTACCTGCCTATGTGCGTAAAGTGCATATGCGATGGGATGAATTAATAAGTGACTTAGTGTTTCTTTTATTTAGATATTTATGCGTTTACATTTCTCATGAAAGTGCGCCTCTCTGGGCAATCCAGATAAAGCACTAGAATTATTTTATCTGAAACAGGCGATTTTGCGAAATTCCGGAAAGCTTAGATATGATCCCCCGGTGTTAAAATGTCGGCACAAGGTTTTGGCAAGATGTACATGTGACACCCTTTAAATGAACATGTTGAGTCGACAAACCTGGTTGTGTGTCAAACGCACTTGTGTGTTAAACGTGACCAGCGCGAGAGATGCGGTGCGCAGATCTACAGGAAAAGGAACCTTGTCAGTTTTGTTTTCATATTTGCCTGTCACGCACTGTTGATCTTAAAAAGAAAAAAAAACAACTTTTCTCAAATGCACGCGTGATGACGTGACAACCCGTGAATTTTCATCCTGTGGTTTATGTGCGAAACCAGGAATATCATTCTCAGGCAGGCCATTGGGGACGCGGAATATCTATATTTTTTAACTACCTTCAGTTCTTTAACCTTAATTTAGGTACACGAGCATTTTTTTCATTTCTCCTTTATCTAAATACTACAGCAGCGGCCTCCATTTAATTCACAAACTCGGGCGCACCAGCATAGGTGCTAACCTGCGGGGACGGGTGATAAAACCACACATCGAAAACAAATGTCTTCGTATAAGATTATTGCATATATGTTACGTGTGTCCCAATATAGTATTTATAGGGGACCAGTACAAAAGGATGCGCCTAGTGCAGTAGGTTGGCTTACATACGAAATGTATTACATCAAATTATTGAACTCACATTAACTGCGGAAATAAGTGTACACAAAGCTTTCGTCAGCCTGCATGGCAATAATTCCGACTAGGGACGCGCTTACTGTCCAGGGATGAACGTCCCCCTAACCTATCATGTTGGTCCTCGAAGTGGTAGAGGGACTTGTATACGGCCTTAGAACGTGTAGCATCAAAAAATACGATGTGCTTGAACTTCTAGAGGGGCACCACAGCGCGATGGAAGACGCGCATTTAATTTCGCAGACGAAAAGCTTCCCTCCTTATACATTGGCGTGCGCCCACTAAAGCCGAGGACGCACGGAAATCTTGAAACAAGAAACAGAAAGGGGATTAAAGCGCACATTAAAATCCTTGCATGTAGTGAGACGTCGACCAATGCAATTCTTTAATTTCAGCGCAGTCGCCCGACACAGATCCCAAGCGTCACAGGTGCGAAATGATGTTGATGAGTCTTATGTAGGAATGTCGGCGCGAATCAACTCAAATAGTGCTCGCAGTATATATATATATATATATATATATATACATATAATCTTCAAATGTATATATTGTTGCAGCACTGTGCGACTGAGGCAGACAAAGCAGAAGTACAGTGCCCACGCGTGATCTCGGGGGACTCTGCGCCTGCTGGGAGTGGCCTGTGGCTGTCTCTTCTAGCCATGATAATTCTGCTGACTTTAAGCGCATGATTAACACGTCGCTGTCTTCTAGCGAGCAGTGTCTGCTTCAAGGAGTGCTCGCTCGCTACGCCACAGTGCACGATTTCGCTCAAGGCCAACGAGCGTCCCATGCACCACCGGCGTCTCGTATGCAACACCGCCAATTTGTCACAAGCCTTATCGCGTTGCACCTGCAGAGAGAAAACTCATCGCCGAGCAGGTGGAAGAAATGTTAGAGAAATGAGTGATCCAGGAATACTGTAGCCCCTTAGCTGCTCCTGTGATCCTAGTCAAGAAGGAAGACAGCTCATGGAGATTCTGTGTGGACTATCGCCGCCTAAACACCGTCACAAATAAAGGCGTGCACCCTCTACCACGAATATACGACGCCGTCGACTGCCTCAACTCTGCGTCGTATTTCTCTTCTGTTGATTTACGGTCAGGATAATGGCAAATTCCCATGCGCCCCTCAGACAAGGTGAAGAAAGCCTTCGTGACACTTGACGGTTTCTTTGAGCTCAACGTTATGCCCTCTGGCTGATGCAACGCTCCAGCGACAGTCGAGTGATTTATGGATAATGTGCTCCGCGGACTCAAATGGGAAATTTGCGTGGGCTATTTAGACGACGCCATTATCTACGGCCGGGCATTAAACGAGCACAATCAGCTCCTGTCAGTCGTTCTTGACTGTATCCAGCAAGCTGGCCTTTTTTTAAACTCGAAGAAATGTCATTTCGCTGAGCTTCAAGCCCTCATACTAAGCTGTCTGGTCGACAAAGACGGCATACGACCGTACCCGCAAAAGATAGTAGTGGGTCGTGACTTTCAGCAGCCACGCACGGTAAAAGATCTGTGAAGCTTTTTGGGCCTTTGCTACATATTTCCGACGCTTTATCAAGAATTTCGCACAGCTTGCCTCTCCCCTCACGTCTCTCCTTCACAAAGACACCACATACTTGTGAACTGCTGACTGTGAATCGCTGTTCCAACAACTTAATTTTTTTTTACTTCTGGACTGGTTCTGCTGCGTTTTTGACCCGGAGCTTCAACTGAGCTTCACACTGACGCTAGCGGTGGGGGTGTTGGCGCTGTGCTTGTTCAGCTCTGCAGTTGCCGTCAGCAAGCCATTGCCTATGCTAGTCAGACACTTACAAAAGCGGAGAAAAACTACACCGTTACTGAACTCGAGTGTCTAGCAGTCGTCTTCGCCATTCAGAAGTTCCGTCCGTATCTACACAGCCGCGCATTCACGATAGTGACTGACCATTCACTCTGCTGGCTCGTTTGGCTGCATGACCTGTCAGGCCGGTTGGACCGCTGGGCTTTGTGCCTTCAAAAGTACCGCTTCTCCGTGAACCATAAAGCAGACGCTGTCACACGGATGCTGGTTGCCTTTCCCGTCTCCCTTCGCCGCACACTAAAGCTGTCGATGATGACTTCGATGACAACCTAGTTTCCATATCTTCGGACTTTCCAGACCTCAGTACCTTCGAGAGCGAGCAACATTGCGACCCTACCTTGGTATCCCTACGGGAGCCAGTAGGAACAGCACCGTTTACTTTTCGTAATGGTTTGCTGTACAAAACAATTACTCGGCGGATGGTCCTCCATTGCTTATAGTTGTGCCCGAAAACTTGCGCCCTGCTGTCCTTCGTTCCATTCATGAAAATATCACGTCCGGGCACCTTGGCTTTGCACGCACACCACACCGACTTCGCCAGAGATTTGTCTGGCCCAATCTCTCGAAAACAACGAAACAATGTGTCACCAGCTGTACTGTTTGCCAGCGCCACAAGCAAATGACGACGGCTTCAGCAGGCTATTTGCAAGCAGTTAGGCCACCGACGTTACCCTTTGAAAAAGTCAGCATCGACTTGCTCGGACCGCTCCAAAAGATGACAGCTGGCTACCGCTCGATTATAGTACGCGTAGCTTACCTTACTCGCTACACGGAAACGGCAGCACTTCCATCTGCCACTGCAGCAGATGTCTCTTCATTTTTGTTGCATCACGTCATACTCCGTCACGGCGCTCACCGGGTCGTCATCAATGACCATGGACGGCAATTCACCGCCGACGTCGTTGAAAAACTTTTTCAGCTTTGTGGTTCTGCATATCGTCATTCCACTCTTTACCACGCGCAAACCAGTGGCCTCACGGAGCGGACGAATCGAACGCTTACAAAAATTTTATCAATGTATGTCGCTGCTGACCACAAAAAATGGGACGACGTCTTACCGTTTGTAGTGTACGCGTACAACAGTGCCAAGTACGAAGTTAGGTGTTATGCGCCGTTCTTTTTGCTGTACGCACGTGCTCCCGAGAGCTTCCTGGACACTATTCTACCTTTATCGTGTCAAGAAGATCCTTCCATCGCGCAAACTCTGTGTCGTGCTGAAGAAGCACCTCGACTGGCACATCTTAGGACGTTGTCCTCACAAGGCAACAGCCAGATTCGCTATGGTGCGCGGCATATCCCCGTCAGCTTTACTCCCGGTGAATATGTTTGGTTGTGGACACCTGCTCGCAAAAAGGAATTGTACCGCAAGTTTCTCGCCACTTACACGGGACCATACGTTATACTGAGTCGCTTGAGTTATGTGAACTATGTCGTCGCCAAAGTGACGATGCTTCGTCTGCCCCCGGGGAAAATGTGGCAGCACTGCGCGACTGAGGCAGAGAAAGAAGTGCGCGCGCGTGATCTCAGGGTACTCTGCGCCAGCTGGGCTTGGCCTGTGGCTTTCTCTTGGACCTCGTTTCACCCTGTAAATAAACATCATTCGTAACATCTTATATATATACCACCAGGTTTCTGGAGGCCTGTGACTTCATCGCGAGCTAGACGGTGCCCGCGCGTTCGTGTTTCTTAGGTAAGTTGTTTCTTTACGACACGCCTAAAGCACGGATCGTCTCAAGGCGCTTGATTGCACGAGGTAAATCTGCAAATGCCCTTTATTGCGCCATTTTAAGCAAGCGTTCACGAACTAACTTTAGAGCAAAAGCGTCGCGGCTGTGAGAACGGAGTTTAATGCCATCCGTCGGACGGTATTGAACCATAGGCACGTGTCAAGATCACTCTGTAGGGCATATAAGAGGCAGACAGAAACATATATATACATGCCGACCGAAAATGAGGGGGAAAACCAAACAACGATATCGCTGAGCGTGAGCTTAGCAAACGTTTACCGAGAAAAAGAAAAGAAAAACATGGATAATACTTGCCTTCACTATATCTACGACATCATCCTGCGACACCTCCGTATTGGAATCACCGAATACAGGCAGCAAAGTGAAACAAAAGATGCAGACACACGCTACGACAACCATATTTACTTGCCGCATTTTGCTTCGTCCCGGTGCCGTGCGTCTGTTACCCCTACGATACACTTCCGTTTTTTATATGAATACGGCACCACCCTCTTAACTGCATGCTTCGACATAAATTCATTGCGGGTTGTGCATATCAGCGTTTGAGGATATTTCTCTGAGGATGGATTGCAAAATTTGTTCTTTTCACTTTTGTTTGTAATAATTTTATCTAGCTGATAAGCCAGAAAATCCGCCGCGGCAATTTCAAGCTGGCCAATTATTTGTGCTGTCTGTCGCTCGGACAATAATTTTATACAGACAGTGCCGTGGACGATCTGCCCTTTCTACCTGTCTCTTATCTATAACGCGATCGAGGACTTTATTCATGCTGCGTAGGAAAATGTTTGCGGCATTTCCTTTCCGTTTTAGCTGCTTCCAATTTTTGAATTAGGCGCAGTTCATTCCCATTCTACCTTGTTCGTTCAGAAAGATAAACGACGTAAAAGAAAAGTACCATGCCTGTAATTATCAAGATAAGGCTTTTTTAATTATCAAGATAAGATTTTGCTTCCCGCAGTGGTTGACAGTTTATTATTAAACTTCATAAGAAAGTCCAAATTGGATCGAGATAAACATAACGTCTGGTTTCACTAATGCAGCTTACGAGCACTAGCGTTGCCAATGTATTTGCAACAACGCACATGAGCCGCGAAATAATCATGTGGATTCCAAGTACTGCGGCACTCGATGTTATACGAAGCATTTTTCACCCATCAGGTTGTCTCGCGATGCTTGTGTTTATGCAAATTGTTAGCAAACAGACCCGCGTGTTTGCCTACGGCGATGAGTTCTGCGTGTAGGGTGAGCGGACGTGCACTGAACACTTCACCGGACTCCTCAAAATCCAAATCACTGCAGCGGCGGGAATGCCTAAGCATCCATTTCGTTTTTTTTTGTAATATGTTGCGCACTGGCCTGAGGATTTACACGCATTCTTACGCTGACACATCACTTAATTTCCAATAAGTGTTGCATAAGCTTCTGCCAAGCTGAAAAGACGTTTTGGGTTGCTCGACAAGGTTGCGTGAAAATATATCTCGCTCGGGGGCCAGTATTCTGGCATAGGTGTTACCGTGAGAAACAGATACGCTGTCTAAATGAGCACTTGTCCACGAAATCTTGTGCAGCTGTTTACACTCAAAAGTGTAAAGTGCCAGAGCCAGAGCCAGCATCACCATCGACATGGCTCCGTGAGCAGCTACCTAACTGTTCACCAGCCGATAATTCCTAGCCTCGGCGGCCGCACATTGCCTTGATGCCGGCGGTGCGCTAAATCTGCAACATCATTGCGTTATTTATCGCTTCTGTGACCAACCTAATTTTCGGTGGCACAAGTTCCAAGCTATATTCAAATTAAAGCTTTAAACTGCTTGCCTTCACAACAACAACGCGAATAAAAATCGAAAGCGGACTGGCCGCAAGGAACATAATCAAGGAGTCACGCTATTGATGGTTGTATCATAAAAGGCGGCTAAGTGCGCTCAGGTTGACCTTACAGACGTGCTATTTCTGCGTCAGTTGCCCATTTTAAATATGTTTAATTGCAAAGTATTTGTTCGGATAACACTTCTAGAAGCATGTTTACTCAAAATTTCTTCGCTCGACTAGATAATCTCGAGGACGGGCTAAAAACTACTTGTTTACTTTAGCCACCTAAGATCAATAATTGAAAAGTTAATTAGAGTGACTTCGTTCATCACGAGCATAACTTCTCAACTTACTCCGTATCTAGAGGTCACGACGTGAACAATCGAATGATAAAATGTTGTCACCAATATTTGCATGGGTTCAATAATAATATTTGGGGTTTTACGTGCCAAAACCACTTTATGATTATGAGGCACGCCGTAGTGGAGGACTCCGGAAATTTTGACCACCTGGGGTTCTTTAACATGCACCTAAATCTAAGCACATGGGTGTTCTCCCATTTCGCCCCCATCGAAATGCGGTCGCCGTGGCCGGGATTCGATCCCGCGACCTCGTGCTCAGCAGCCCAACACCATAGCCACTGAGCAACCACGGCGGGTTGCATGGGTTCAATAGCTTTATTTGGTGCATTTAAAAGCAGCCGGCGTATTGATGATGCACTAGGCTTCTTATAAAGCAAGTGTGAATGTTTGGACATGTTTCCTTGGCACAAATGAACTTCATGAGCTTAAGCACATGTGCCCAACCGTGCACTCCTACTTTTATAACCAATTCTACGTTATACGAGAACTTCAGCGCTACGGCACATCGCATAAGGTGTGCGAGAACATTGTGTGCGCTCCCGATTAGATTTCTGAGCATTGATGCTATTAGGCTCGGTGTCTTGGCATCATCAGGAATAAAAACAGCTGCCTGGGGGAAAGCATTGAATACATTTTCAGTACTTTATAACACATGCATCTGCGCAGATATGTACGTTAGAACAAAAAATACTAAAGTATTAAAATGTGGTTTTGCTGCATATATTTTGCCATTATATTGTTAAGAGATAAATGAAAAGTACGGTTATTTTATAACATATCATGCTGGCATGAAATATGAGCTCCGACACGGCACCCGTGGCGGAAATGGCCCCTGGACTACACGGCTACATTGAACTACGGTATGCTGGTTTGAAAAATACCAGTAACAGGAAAGTGTTTAGCTCTGGAATGTTTGGTATGGCGGTACCTCCGTGTGTTCTTGGGGGCCCTTTTTACCACGAGCACTATTTTCAGCTACTGTTCTACGCAACTGTGTACATTTTGGGGGAGGGGGGCGGGGTAAGCTTTTTTTTAGCGTCTAACCACTGTTCCAAAGTTATCGGTTAGATCAAGACACACCTGCATGTGTTTCCAGTATCCAGTATGTTGTCACAGATTCAATAGCGAAAGAGCGTTACCTTATTAGATTGCGCACGTGAAGCGAATACTGGCGTACATTCTCCATCCCATCTGAGGACCCGAGATTACGCTGCAATGTACGCGCATTCCAATCTGACGAACTTATGCCTTGATCCCTAGATCAGATTCAGAGGAAGCACTACTTTGCGCGCAGCCATCGTTGTGCTTTTAGTGTTGTGTTCTTTTCCAGCGCAAGCTAACCTTAAAATGAACTACATTCGTGGCTCACTCTTTTGGAATTACCTTGTTTTTCACTACAACCTGACAGTATCGACGCGCTACATATTCATTGAGTGAATACTGGGAAATCGACTAGGACTTTTGTTGGAGTGTGCATTTACACACTTACCGCAACAATCTATTTTTCATAACTTACTTTTTAATTGAGGAGACTGTAAAAGACAGCAACCTTATATTAACAGGACGTCATAATAATACAGAAAATTTAAATGGATGTTAGTCGGCTTTCACCTCATGGTGAGGAATTACAATAAAGATATTCTTATGATAATTTAAAGCCAATCCACTTGATGACGTTTCATCTGAGTTTCCCCTTTGCAAGCTGATACCGACTTGAAGGTGGTTCGTATCGTGGGCCCTTGACATAAGTCCAACAGTCAAACAAAGGGTTATTCCGAATGTCTCATTGCAGGAAGGCCTGCGACCCTCCTGGCTTTCACTCCCGCTCACAAACACGCATAAGACGAAAGTGCTACGCGAAGAGCGTCGTTAGGCCAATTTCACAAGCTACCGTAACTCACCTCGCCTAAATCGCTGTCAATCCGGCTTAGATGAGAAATGCATATTTTATATCGACGCATCACGAATCCGAAAAGAGCAGCCCTCGAAATTCCTGCTATAGGTGTCTTTCATTTCGTAATCCTTCCTAGCGGCTAATCCCTTACAAAAATGACTTTAGACTGTCTATAGAAAGTGTACAGACTTTTTATAGACGACCTTGCTTTTCTATAGATTTGGACTTTGTTGATATAAAGTCTGTAGACTGTCTATAGACGAAATTCAATGAAGTTTCTATTTATTTTTGTCTATTCGCAGTCTCTAGACGGTCTATAGTAAAAAGTCGATAAAGTGTTTGCTTCTTTTTTGTCTACTTCCCCCCTAAAAACTACCAATAGACAAATGTCGATAAGATTTTTATTTCTTTTTGTCTATTCGCAGTCTATAGACGGCCTATAGAAAAAAGTGGATAAGGTGTTTGTTTCTTTTTTGTCTACTGCGCCTCTATAGATTAGGTATAGACAAAAGTCGATACCGTCTCTGTGTGTTGTTGTTCATTCTTCGCCTTTAGATTGTCTATAGGCGAGAGTCGAAAAGGTGTATATTTCTTCTTGTCTATTAATTCCCACTCTACGTAGTTCTTCAATCACGCACAAGCACACATTCACACACACACACACACACACACACACACACACACACACACACACACACACACACACACACACACACACACACACACACACACACACACACACACACACACACACACACACACGCATATATATATATATATATATATATATATATATATTGTCACGTGGTGGTGAAGTTGAAGAACACAGTAGCAATACTGTGAAAGACAAAACGAACTTTTATTGAGCGAATCGGTGCCCACAAAACAGGCTACACTTATAGCAAAACAATAGTGGCGAACACGGTCGGCGACCGTCAAAAACTTGATCAACGAGTCAAGCGCGTCGGCTTTTATACATAAATCGTCGAATGTTCCAGAGTAATCATTGGGACCCGCGTGTCTTCCATAAAGTTCTACACCATTCGCGTCAGGTGATGAAATCAGATAACATAAGGTTCGGCGACAACAGACAGCGGATAGAAGCATCGATAACTTTCCAGAAACTTTGGATACAGGCAGGCACGTCCCGCGCTGTGCATTAGCATTTGTTAGGCAGTGAGAAGTGGTCTCCCGATAAAGATGAAGAAGTACACGTGTCATTACTCCCCTCTTAAAAATCATCGTCCCCATGCTACAAATATAAGATAGCGAAACACAAAAGGACACTTATTAAACAAAAGTAAGAAAACAACGAAAGAAACAAAGCCTAAAGGTCAGTTACGCGAAGTCCCAAAGTTCATTAACGCTGGCAGTACGGCTTGAGTCGCACAACGTGGACTATTTCAGGTCGTGAGCGGCGCCTTTGTGATAGCGAAATGCCGTCTGGCACGACCTCATAGTCCAGTGCACCAATGCGTCGGATGATCTTGTACGGTCCGAAATAGCGACGCAAAAGCTTCTCGCTCAGTCCTCGTCGGCGTATAGGGGTCCAAACCCAAACACGGTCACGGGGCTGGTACTCGACGAAGTGTCGTCGGAGGTTGTAGTGTCGGCTGTCGGTACGCTGCTGGTTCTTGATCCGTAGGCGGGCGAGTTATCGGGCTTCTTCGGCGCGCTGGAGAAAGGTCGCGGCATCAAGATTCTCTTCGTCGGTGACCTGCGGTAGCATGGCGTCGAGCGTCGTCGTCGGGTTCCTGCCGTAAACCAGATTAAACGGCGTGATCTCTGTTGTTTCTTGCACCTCCGTATTGTAAGCAAAGGTTACGTACGGCAGGACCACGTCGCCCGTCTTGTGCTCGACGTCGACGTACATTGCCACCATGCCGGCGAGGGTCTTGTTGAGGCGCTCCGTGAGACCATTCGTCTGTGGGTGGAAGGCAGTTGTCCTCCTGTGGCTTGTATGGCTGTACTGCAGAATGGGTTGGGTGAGCTATGCTGTAAACGCTATTCCTCTGTCGGTGATGATGACTTCTGGGGCACCATGTCGCAGCAGAATATCAGGGAACAGACGAGCAGCTCCTCGATGAAGTCACAACCAAATGCTACGGCACTGATGAACCCAAGGGATATGAAGGAGATTATCTCGGAGAAGAAAACTCAGATATGGACAAGCCTATCACCAGAGAGGAAGTCACCGTGGCAATGACAGCCATCACGAAAAACACAGCGGCAGGAGCAGATCGAATTATAATCTTTCTCATAAGGAACGTAAGCGATGAGGCGGTAGATCAGCTGACGGCCTACCTCAACAAGCTTTGAAAGAAGGAAAGATACCAGGCGAGTGGAAACATGCCGTAGTAGTCATGATTCCCAAACCAGGCATGAAGCTGCTGATCGAGAATCTCAGACCAATCTCCCTCACTTCTTGCCTAGGAAAACTATACGAGAGGATCGTCACGAAACGCATCCAGCAACATCTAGAAAAGAAGAGGCTCTACCCAGACACCATGTTCGGCTTCAGGGCGAACCTCTCGACGCAGGACATGCTTCTGCAACTTAAAGAGGCCCTGGAGACAATGCCCAAGAATGGGGAAAACGTAGTGATGGCACTTGAGATAAGAGGCGCTTTTGACGTCAGCCACGCCGCTATAATGGAGGGGCTAAATAACACCAACTGCGGGAGAAGAATCCATGACTATGTCAAAGACCCTAAAATTTAAATTGGCCCACCCCCAAATTTATAGTCGGCTACGCCCGATTTTCTTTTCGCCCAGCCTTAAACTTGGAGTTGGCCCAATCCCCAATTTCAATTGGGCCACCCCTAATTTTCAAGTTGGTCCACCCACGAATTTCCATAAATCGTCCCCCAAATTTCCAGTCAATGCACCCAAAAATCTAGGTTGGCCCACCCTCATATCGCCCCCAAGTTCAGATTGGCCGACCCCGAGATTGCCCCCACATTTATGTAGGACCAACCCTATATCACCCTCAGATACAGATTGGCCCGCCTCCCCAACATCACCAAATTTATATTGGCCCACTCCAATACCACCTGCAAATCGAGGTTGACCCACACCCATATCAGCCCCAAACTAACGCTGGCCCACCCCTCGATCACCACAAATGTAGGATGGCCCACCGCAAATCATCCCCCAATATAGGTTAGTCCACCCATCACCCCCCCCCCATTCAGCTTGGCCCAGCCAAACATAACCCCCATGGTTAAGTTAGCCCCGTCCCCATGTTACCTCTAAATACTGCCGGCCGCCTTTTGGTAGCCGGGGCAGGAGTGCGTACATGACGTTTTACATATTAATGGTCCATCAAGAAAACAACAACAGTACCAGTTACAACAGAGAACCACAAAAGCACACAGTAAGGTTACTGCGAAGCAAATGAGGAGCAAACAAAACAAGAGGCACACGCGTCATATTCAAATCCGAAAAAGGAAAAAAAATCCGAGAACACGAAGCTTATTGGCTAGAACTGACTGCTGAAAGAAATGCATCGGGTGATGGTAAGGTGGCCCCATCGTAGGGTAACTTGTTCCAGTCTGCTATCGTTCTTCGAAAGGACAGCTTGTATGGGCTGGTTCTGCACTGAGGCCTTATGATTGTTTTCTCGTGTCTGTGCCGAGTCTGTCGGGTTCTGTTTACTGCATGTAAGTGTGGAGTTCTATTTTGGTACGATTATTAATGGTTGCAAATAACGTATTGAGACGGTGCATTTTTGGACGAGATTCCAAAGTGGGAAGACCGGAGCGGCTAAGAAGATCAGATATGGATGCCCGTCTTCCGTAGGCGTGGTGTATAAATCGCAGTGCCTTTCTCTGAACCCTCTCAATACCTTTTACATTCGTTTTAGTGCGCGGATCCCAGATCACGTCAGCATATTCCAGTAGGGGACGCACGAGCGAAGTATAAGCTACAAGTTTTGTTTTAGTGGTTGCATGTTTTAACCGGTGTATTATTAGCCATAGCCTTTTGGGTGCCACTGAAATTATGTTTTCAATGTGGGGGCTCCAACTGAGGTTCGAGATGATCGTTATGTCAAGGTACTTGTTCTACTGGTTCTAGAGAAGCGCTATTAATTTTGCGTTGAGGATTGAGTCTTGCTAGACTTGTGAGACGTACCATTCTCCACTCACCATGTATATATTGTGAATAAACCCAGTACGTCTCGCTCTCGATGAGATGATGTTCCTCCCTTCAGCAACGTTTTTAGCGTCGATGAGTCGGACGACGGCATAGGACAGCTACCCCTCTTGACAAGCCCGACCCTAACTTTTACAACTGACTGGCAGCGGTGAGATGGACCTTGCGACCTGATGCTGTGTCTGCTGTGAGTTCTTGGTTTTTGCTTTAACTCGCTAGGCTTCATTTTGTGATTGTTCTGTTTATAACAGTGCGGAAGCTGGATTTTTCATTGTTAGCTAGGTTGTGTTTGCCTAGTTATGTTTAGCGAGCTGGGCCAAGGCAGTAAAGCAGCAATCATGGATTTGAGGATATTACTGAGTGGCAAATTGTTGGTCGCCGGCGAGGTGCTGGTCTTCGAAGTATACAAGGAAATGATAGAAGCGGCAATATTAAAGCGGATTTTCTAACAGGCCAGTGAAGAGGATATTGGAATTGTGGTAGAACTTTTTAAGGAAAGAGACAAACGGGGCAAAGAGAGAGAGAAGAACGGGACAGAGAAGACCGCGAGGTAATTAAAATGCAACTTTGCCTTGAAAGTAAACCTCCGGTGTCTCGAGCGAGTGAAGGAGCTCTAGAACTATCGATTGAGGCAGAATCATACCGCATGGACAGGCTGTTAAAGCCCTTTAAATTCTGGAACGAAATAGGGTTGCTCATAGGAAATCTTGAAAGGACTTGCGAGAACATGAACTTCGCTCCGAGTATACAGCCATTCGGAGTTGCTGAGTGAAGCTGCTGAAGTAATTGGCAGACTCAGTGCATGCACATTATTATGCGAAGGTTAAGGCTAGCCTTTGAAGGAGTACTGCTTTTCAGCCGAAGCTTCTTGGCAAATGTTTCAAAACATGGGTAAGAAGGATAGCGAAGGATATCCGGAGTTTCCATATGGCTTGAGGGCAAACCTAGTGGTGTGGTTTAAAAGCACGGTAGCGTACGACAGCACAGACATGATTATTGAATGCGTGTAACTAGAGTAGTTATACAAAAGCATCGCCCAATCTGTGAAGCTGTGGCTTCAAGACATAGGAAACGTGAACACTGCGGGAAGGGCAGCTGAATTAGCTAAAGAGTACGCAACGCGTACAAGCTGCACGCCAAGCACGGATGTTCTGACTGTCGAAATAAGGAAACAATTTTCGTTCAAAAAGCAATCGGAGATAAAACAAACTGAGCGTGTAGACGCAGAGAGAAGGATGTCAGAAAAAATCGAAGAGAAGTCAAAAGCCGAAAGCGTTATAAAAGAGGAGAAAAGGGAATTTGAATCCTTTAGCCGATCAACTCCTATAAGTGCCACAAACTCGGACATATCACTGCGGTCTGCATGAAGCCTAGCGTAGTTTTCTCCTAAGTAAACGTAAGAGACGAGAACATGGAACATTGAAGCCCATATCTTCACGGCCTGCATAATAATGAAATACAGTCCCGGGTGCTACGAGACAGTGCCGCCACTATGGACAGTGTCCATCTGTCTTACGCGACGGTAGATGGCTTCACCGGAGAAGTAGTATGGATTAAGCAGGTAGTGGAAGAACGCAGCGTGTGTCTGCCGATGGCAAAAGTCAAAATCAGTGGGCCATTCGGGGGAGTTGCC
This sequence comes from Dermacentor variabilis, assembly GCF_050947875.1. Taxonomy (NCBI): domain Eukaryota; kingdom Metazoa; phylum Arthropoda; class Arachnida; order Ixodida; family Ixodidae; genus Dermacentor; species Dermacentor variabilis. The sequence continues at coordinate 139,258,086 of NC_134569.1, forward strand.
GACCAAGGCTGCAGTTTACAAATTCTTGTCACTGCAGAAACCTTACATGTTTTTCGAATCGGTCCCATCAGTTACTGCGCGAAAAGGGGCTGAAACATGGAGAGGGCGCAGTACAGGAGTTGACGCGAACAGAAGCTCATCGAATTGCGTCTCTTTCGTCTAAAAATGTAAAAGACGCTCGAGCAGAAGTAGCAAAACAGGTGGCTTGTGACAGCAAGCGAGCTGGGCTCGAGGGATGAAAAAGCGGTTGAGCAAATTCTGCCAGCTGACCAGCTCAACGGTTGAGAAAAATCTGCCAGCTTTCCAGCTCAACGAGAGCGAATCACAAGGCATGTGCCGAAGTTCACGCTTGCAGGGAGAGCCGGCTGATCCACCCGTCAGCGAGACAGGGTCGTTACTGTCACCGGCCTCAAAGAACTTTGATCAGCTCTTACGTGTGGACATAGAGTTACTGGAAGCCGAGCAAAAAAATAACGTCAGACTAGTTAAATTACACGTAACAGCTAAAGTAGACATTGATAGGCTCAACGTGACGATGCATGAGAAAGAAGGACAAGATTCTGGATCTGTCAGCCGTGCCTACTAAGTACGTGAAGGCCGTTTTGCGTCTCTGTCATGGAAAGGGGGGGTCTGGTGACCTCACCATAAACAAATCGAAGGAAACATTGCTTATGGAATACTACTGGCCAGGATGTTTCAAAGACGTAGAAAATTTTGTGAGATCGCGCGATGCCTACCAGTGCTCCGGTAAACCAGGCGAAACACGGAACGCTCTACTAAAAGAAGTGCACTTTATAATAAAACCTTTCAGACGGCTTGTAATAGACACGGTAGGGCGTCCAGCAACGACAAAGTTCGATTAGAGGTACCTGTTTGCTATGCTGTGTCTTGCTACAAAGTTTCCGGAAGCAATCCGTCTGAAATAACTCAGCTCCACCGTAGTATAGTAGACGCGCTTTTGACAATATTCGCTCGGGACGGGTTTCCAGCCGACATTCAGACGGTTCCAGGTTCAGTATCCACCAGCTGACTGAATTAGACATTCTTACAGAAGTGCAGGGTAAAGTTAATACACAGTTCTGTCTATTACCTTCATTCAGATGGGGCAGAGAGGTGACATTCATTGCTTAAGGGAGTTTTGCGGCACTCTGTTACGAATACAAGGAGGACTGGGAGAATTGTAGTCCCGCTACTTTGTTTGCTTGGCGAACAGTTCCTGATGAGGCTACAGGGTTCTCGCCAGCAGAACTAGTCTATGGAAGGACACTCCTTTCTCCACTGTGAATGTTGAGAGAGATGCAGGAGAAAAAGAGGGAGAGCCAAGATATGGTTGGGCACATGCTTAATCTGCTGGAACGGATAAGCGCAACACAAGAATGAGACGAAAAGAACATGGGCGTCGCACAAAAGAACGCCAAGCTCTATTACGACAGGAATGCGAGGCTTCGAACGGTTAACGCTGGGGACCAGGTAATTAATTTCAGACCTTCAAGAAAGAACAAGCTTGAAGTTCACTGAGACGAACCCATCAAAATGTTCCATAAGCTTTGATATATTAGGTATGCTTTGAAGATGCCCTGTCGCAGGAAGGAGGTGAGAATTTACCACTGCAAATTGATGAAGCCATATGGGGAGCAAAGCGGAGTCGGTAAATGATATTAATACCGAGTTTATTGAATGTAAGGCAACCTGCAACTCTCATATCAGCCTCAACGAAGTTGTAGAACACTCGGTAAGCACAGACGCTCTGAAACCCCAGCTGCTAGATCAGCTAAAGGTGCTGCTGGGGGAACGTCTCGATAGATTCATCCATCGGCCAGGTAGAAGTGAAGTAGTAACGAGTGAAATAGAGCTGACATCAACCGAACCCTTAGGATTCGCCCCCTCACTTTGCTCACACTTTTCTCACCTCTCACACTTTTCGCACTCTCGTTCTTAGCTTCAGGCAGAAGCGCGCGCTATTTAGCTTATCTAAGTTGATGGATGTTGTCCTAAAATACTTGCAGCTGCTCGCATTGTCACATCTTGATTATTACGCCATTTCTTCTGAAAGCTGGAAATAGCTTGTATCGCACCTCAAACAGGTGTCCTCGTGGGTGAGGGAAGCATGATTAACGACGAAGGCCAAGAAATGTAGGTTAGGCTGCTTGCAGGTTACTTGTATGGGCCCGGTTGTCGGCCAGGGCACGAGACGGCTGACCGAGCTGAAAACGGCTACCATTTGAGATTTCTCACAGCCGCGCAGAAAAAAACATACGTTCCTTGATTTTTGGGATTTGTGAAAGGTGGCACCGAGTAACGTTCATTGGAATAATAACAAAGAGAACGCTTTCCAAGGTTTGAAAACGCCATTAGTTCCTCGTCCTGTGCTTCGCGCGCCAGATTATAAAAAGGAAATAATACTTCGGTGTGACGCAAGCGACAGGGGAGTGGGCGTGGTACTTAGTGAGGTCGGCGATGATAATGAGAAACATCCTGTTCTCCAAGACAGCCGTAAGGTAATTCTAAGAGAGGAAGCCTATAGCGCTTCAGAGAAACAAAGTGCCTGTTTGATTTGGGGAGCCCAGAAGATATCGTGTTACTTGTACAGAGCTATATTAATCTTTGAGACTGACCGCAACCCTCTGTCAGAAGTGTAAAAAAATGCCCGTTTGCTTCGATGGAGCCTCAGTCTCTAACAGTCCAAATTCTCCTTTACATATAAGACCGGAAAGTTGCATAGCGGTGCGGATGGCTTGACCAGGCTAATTTGAAACTAGTTCAGTGTTTAGGCTCCCGACTAATCTTATTCCGCTAATCTAACGCAACCCCCTTCACTTAACTGGACTTAATATATGACTGCTAACTTTGTCGGCACGAAATTTCTTTGAAATTTGGATAGCGAAATTCAGTATTTGTTATTTCTGCACTCATGTTTTCTTTGAAGCCTGGGGCCTTTAAAGCGATATCCAAGATACTTCATCGCTGCGCCGAGCCGTGTTATGCAGTTCGGTTTGCTGCTTCCTGTCATTGTGCGATGTTTTGGGGTCTCTGTCCGCATTTAGCAGCTGGTTTCTGCAAGCCAAGTCTTCACTATTGCCACCAGCGATTCTCTTCTTGCCCAGCGGTTATCCCCACTGGCCATTCGAGATTTTTCGGGCCATGAAGGATCTCACAATATCGGCCGGAGTGGGTAGTGACACTCTAGCCTTTCCTGCGCTATTGCGACGAATCGCTTCGTGAACCTAACAATATGTCCCACTAAGACAAACCTATGGAGGCAGCAAGGGGAGACACGTCTGGTGGATCAAGTGCTGCTTGTTGGTTCACTGTCGCCGTCACAGATAGTGGGAGCAAGAAGCTCCTGGAACAGGGTCTTCTATGGTGTTTCCTCAGGGACTCCGGTCACCGCCACGGTCTTTTCGCAGACGCTCCCGCTAATTGCTGGGTCATCCCAGGAACCAAGATGCGCCAGCTTGGGTCAAGCATAACAATCCCTGTCTACGAAGCGCCCCTCTTTTCTGTGTTTCCACTGAACAAAGGTACGGAAGTGGTCTTGTGAACCCTCGCTCTCAACGCGTGTACCTCGACGACTTTGGACGCTCGGATAGGACGAAGATGGGGTGGCAGATTTCCCTGGCCTAGGGACCTAGGGAGGACAGAGGGGACTTAAGCAGATGTTTTAGGCTATTCATTGTGGTTCAAGTGAGTCTTCCTAGACTGATGAGACGTAACATTAACCATTCTTTGGGTAGATATTGTCAATAAACCCATTACTTCTGGTTCACGATGAGAACATGTTCCTCCCTTCAACAACGTCCTTAGCAGCACGTGCCAGCTACACCTTTTCACATGCCCGACTCCGTCACTTACAGTAGTGTGTGTCCTTCAGCTTCGGGTTGTCGATTAATTTGCGCTCGCGCTGCGATTTCATATACTCCTGGTTAGCTCAGGTGATAGAGCGACAGCCCCGGAAGGGCGCTGGTCCCGCTTTCGTGCCCCGGACCTGGACGAATTTTTTTTCACTTACGAAGATTTGTTTCCCAGAAACCCGTGGTGAGTTTCGTTTCTAGCTTTGCACTACAGCACTACCTTCCTCCACCTTGCAGGATTCCACAGAATTGGCTTGCACTAAGTTAATAAATAAATTTTCTCCACTTTATATTATCTAATACACGCAGTTTACAGAAAGTCGAAACCTATTTTTATTACAGAGTTACGCCTTTGTAAACTGTGTACTTCGCTTTTGAAAACCCCATAGTTTGTGGTAAAATATGTAAAAAAATTCCAGGCCCTTAATCGAAATTGCAGTTTCGACAGTGGCTAAAATTGAACTTCCTTTCTCTCAGATGGAATGAAGTTAATGCTGATTCGTTCCGGAGATTACTTCACAAAAGCGTTCGCGCGTTTTAAATGTATTTCAATACTCGACATTGGAGATGGCCTGAGCAAAGAATGCTGTCTCTTAATCGCTGCGTTTGAGACAACCGGAAAGTCGTAATATCGCAGGAAAGGCGACGCATTGATAGAAACATTGCATTAGTAAACGTATTGGACAACTACACGAAGTAAGGTTCGCAGTTTTTTTCCCTGTGTATAGTGTAATAAACATTCACCCACTGAACAAAAGAAAAGGAAAACACACATGCGGTAACGTGCGCAGAGGCAAATAAAGACCGTGCTCAGTCGTTTACCGTGAACACTCGCTGCCCCAACACTGCGTACGCGGGAAAACAGCGCGCATGCAACCATAAGTCATGGGAACTCGTCCAGCTTTTTACCCACCGCAGTTTACCTTTAAGACAGGATGCATGGGCCGCGTATATGCTCAGCCATGCAGAAGCACGCACAGCCACGGCAGGCCTGTACGAGGAAACTCAAGCTCACCTCCCCCCCCCCCCTCAATTAATGAGTGGATTTCAGACGTTGGGCGCGGGAAGCATCAAGCCATCATCCATCTCTGCTCACTCTCGCACTCTTACCTTTACAAACATACTACACGGCGCGCAGGGCGCAATGTTATCCTACTCTGACTTATTTCAAATCGGCGATTGTCCGACGAAGACGCAGATAATTGTCTTGGGGTGTCTACATTTATTCGCTATCACGTTAGATATGTGTTCCCCAGAAAAGAGTGTGAGCAAACGCTTACTTTCTCCGCTTCAAAAGACATGTTGTCTTACGTAAAGAGGGTGATCATTTGTAAGTTTTATTTATTTTAAAAAAATAGCCTGTTGCAGATAACACAATTCTAGTCATGGAGCTAGATTACTCATAGAAGCGGGCATTACTTGCATGAGAAATTGAAACACGTATTCAACTAATTACCACAAATCCACTAATTGCCTTTGAAATTATTTACCTTCGGGCACCTATTCCAATCTACGAATTGTAGTCAGTGAGTTTGCCAGGAGCATCCACTTGGAATTATTTTACAGAATGACGCCAGTTTAGAGGTATGCGGCATCAAACATGCCGTAAAAATGTGTTGTTCCACTTGCTTTTTTTGCTTAAAAATGCTACTTTCTGCATTTCAGTACAAAAGTACCTGGAACTGGACAACTAACTAGACTTCTATCATTTCTTTTTAATTCATTTTGGTGATCGACTTCAGCGCGTTAAACTAGATTATAGCTACAGCAATCTCAAATTAATAAAGTGGGATGGGCCCCAAAGAAGCACGCTAGGGCCAATACCCTGTAATCTTATATGTCTCCGATATCGGCTTCCTAACACAGAAATGAAAACTTTTTCAGTACGCTGACAACAATGGCGTAGCGCTGCAAGTGTGTGACAGTAACTCGGAATATCAAATCTTTTAACGCGACATATCAGTAATCGTACACTGGTCCGCACACAATTCAGTTTTTATAAATCATCAAAACCTAAACTAATCTGCTTTGGCAGTCCACGTAAAGCGTTTTCATTCAACAGGAATCTATATTTGTGCGCGCCACATCGGAACGCATGCATTGGTGAACCGCTACAGTCTGAGCGTGAGGATAAGTGCTTGGGTATTTTATTTGGTCAGCACCTTACCTGCAATAACCACGCCATACAAGTTAGATGAAAGCTAATAGGTGTCGCGGCCATGACGTATAATCTGTGCGCGAGAACGCCTATAAAGCTAAGAGTTACTATATATGAGGCATTAGCGGAATCAGTAATTGCATATGGTATAACATCTTATTCTACACGTTATGACCATGAAAAGCAAGTTATTTATCGTGTAGCTAAAAGAACTTGTCACTAGCATAACTTGTGGAACCGCACTAGAACAAGCAGAAAGAGAAGAAAAGAATAATATTCTAGGAACACTTCCAGAACAGGAGCTTTTTTATAGTATGTGGTTGTAACACTTCATTATTATCTAAGTGTTTTTAATATATTTGTAAAAATATGTTTGCTACAAAAAAAAAACTAACTATATTTCAAGCAAAGAGTCTCAACAAACTACAGAAAGAAAACAAGAAAATAATATCTCCATGATATTTTTAATGAAGTTGGTGAAACGCTGTATCAGATAAATTGAAAATATAAACTGATGAAACAAATGAAGAAGTGGTGGTATTCTACTTTTCCTTGCAATATGTGATATTTATTTCTATTCTTACGCGATTGGAAAGAGCGGTATTTCTTCTTTTTGTCTCAGAATATTTTCTTTCAAGTTGTTCAAATTTCAAAGTTAGTTGCACAATGCTCCATATTTCTATTGAAAGATGTGTCACCTGCTGCCTGGTCTTGTAACAAGTACGATGTGCTTAAATTGACCAGCAAACACTGTCTGTCAAAATGTATTTGAAATGAACTCTGATTAGATTAGATATGAACTACCATGTATATCGCTCGACTCTTTCGGAGATATCTCGAATCTGCTGTCTTCCTGAAGATTCATTCAAGTGCATGCGACACGCAAGCTCAGCGGCTAGGATTCTTAAATTGCAATATGAACTGTAAAGCAACTAATTAAAGCGTAAATTGTTGAATTTTTAATAATTTGTTGAATATGTGTTTTCATTTGCGTGCTAGTCATGTCCGCCTTTTTGAATAATCTAACTTACGGTCAACAATTATGTTATCTGCCTTAAGTGATTTTAAATATTCTTTGAAAATTAGAAATGATCATCCTGTATAAACGGCTGCTGTTTAAAAAAAATTGGTCATCAATTTAATAACGCAGCAATCAGAAATAAGAATCAACTTCACAAGTAATTATGCTCCGCCTCAGGTTGCTGAGGCGGAGCATAATGCTGTGTACGATATTGACCATAATTATGAGGTGAGCATAATTTTACGGTGGTATTACCAATACCCACACCCGATGCGCGTTCTCACGTTAGGAAAATACGCCACAGCCGCAAGTTGACGGTTAGAACGTCTCCAGAGAAGCGAGATACGCGCAGTACTTTTTGTTTGCAAAAGAAAGCGAATGAAGCCACCCATCACGCCCCTCTCGACAGGCAATCCCGGGAAGAAAGAGCATCGTTCTACATTCCGCTGCTGGCCTGAGTGTTGTGCGCATGAACGCAATGATTCCAACTCAGCAGCTGTGCGCACACGACATCGGGGTGCAACGGCATCACCTCAGGCACCATCGAGATGCAAACCCATTTAACGCCGCTGGCGGCGCTCCTTGCGACTCCAGAGTACAACTGCCGTGTTTGGGCGCCCACTCTACATGCGCGCTGTGAAGCAGCAGGTTTCTTTCTGCTGCGCAGCAGTCTTTGGCTCGCCCATTACGTTGCGTCTACCCTCATGTATTTTCGTACGCCGTCCTAAGAACTACAGCGCTATGTCCTAAGAAAATACCACGTAACCAATGAGGATGGCTCAATTTTAGAAGCGATCGTGCAACGCAGCAACCCAGATTAGTGATCATTCGGAAAACGAGAAAATAGTGAAAGGTTCCTTCACGTACAACGCTTAATATTGACATAAAAATGACAAGCATCATCAGCAGAGATCTTTCCAGCATTTTATTTTCGGCGGAGTATAGAAGTACACAAGAACTGGGTAGCGCTCAAAATCAGCCGTCATTTCTCTCGCCCCATTCAGTTATACTTGACTGCAAGACTCCTTATCGTAGATCACAACTTCGATGTGGCACTTCTTTCGAAATTGCTCGGTACATTCACTTGGAACATTGTCTTTGACTGCAATCGTAGTCCATAGCATGCACCCTGCAAAGAGAGAGAGAGAAGGTATTGCAAGTGACCATTGTCTGCGTAAAAAGTGAAGGCTACTGTATTGTCGCACAGGATCAGTACAGCTTACACTCGGAATTCTTTCGTTTTCGCTTTTATTGTTCAGCTTACCTCATATGAGCACAAAAAAGACAACTAGCCGATGTATACAATGCTTAGTGGCTTGAGGAAGGTTGAGTGAAACAATTGATATGCACAGGAGAACAGACATTCATCAGCCCTTCACAGTGCGAAGTACGAGCAGCGAAGCTGTAGTGTCTTTTACCTCAATCGACGCATCTATGTATACGTAGGCATTTTTCTTCTCATCATCATTATTATTGTAATGATTAAGAACGCCTGGATGTAGGCAGCATGCCGCATGTGCTCGTGCTTAGAAACGGTTCTCGGTCTTCTACCCCTCATCGGTCCATCGTGTAATAAATCTCCTTTATAATTGGGGGACGGGCTGCGTCCCTTTCAAGTCTACCATGCGGGAGCTGCGCACTCGGACGCTACCTTCCGCCATGACAGAAGCCGACCATCATACGCGCCCGTCGCCACATGTTCTCAGCGCTGGCTCTATTCGCCAGCGGGTTCCTACCATCTTCAGCGGAATGGACAACAATGACGTTGAAAATTGGCTTGCGTCATACGAGCTTGGATGACTCGACCAAGCTAACCAACGTCGTTTTCTATCTCACCGGCGTGACCAATCTCTTGTTCAAGAAGCATCAGGCGGATTTCCGAACGTAGCCTAAGTTCAAGACGGCTTTTACAGAGTTATTTAACCGTCCCGCCGTCCGCAAACTCTGAACCAAGCAGCGCTTGAGCACACGCACACGGGGCACGGGTGAGACATTCACCAGATACATACAGGACGATCTCGATCTATGTCAATGCGTCAATGTCACGATGTCGAAAGGAGACCGAATTAAGGACATCATGAAAAGAATTGATGATGATGTTTTCCAAATGCTACTGGCCAGGAACCTGAACACCGTTGCCATGGTTATCGCTTTCTTTCAAAGCTAAGACAAGCGATGCAAACAGCGCCTTTGACGAGGCATTCTCCTGCAACCGATGCGTTGATCTCCAGCCTGTCCATTGGTTCCGGCCAAGAGTAACTCATCACGCAGATCAAGGCCTTTGTACACGAAGAAGTCACACCACGGCTGTCCCTGCTACCCTTAACCTAGGTGCCTGCTAATTTTTTGCCATCTGCTCTGCACGACGTTAATCAAGGAGAAACTGCTTACGCACTACCGGTTGCTCCCCAGCCACCGCTGACTGCCGCTCCGCTAACTTATGTTGCGGTAGCTGTCAGGCGATGCCAAGCGCCGATACGACTCTTTCAGAGGCACATGTGGCGCCCTTATCCTCCCATCTCCTGGGCAGGCCCTCCTGGGGCCAACTCGTGGTGCACGCACAAAAATCGGCCTACGGCGAACGTGCAACACCTACAGGTGGCGCAAAAATTCATTGCGCCAACGCCACGAAGGGCCACTTCAGTTTCGAGCTGCGTGCTACGAGCTGCTGTCTCTCCTTCTGCTACGCCGGCATTGCATGGGACTGCGTGTGCGCGATCACGACAGGTGCGATAAAACGGATAGGTTTCAATAAACTTAGCAGTGAAGTATTTTCTAGGGCTTCCGACGAAAAGAAATGGAGCAAATTATACCGAAAGAATCATGTTTTCGACGTGACAGAAGAAAACGCGGACGTGCGACTGCGTGTTCGCAGAGTTTCTCGCGGAAGCCATATCAATGCAAAAGGCACTGCAGTAGCGAACACGGCAGTACAACCCCGACGTGTCGACCCTATCGCGTGTCCCTCTCGCTATGCACTTGGACAATACCGACGCCTTGTGGGACCTCATTAGGCTTGTTGTTCGAGAAGAGCTCCAAAAGCGTCAGGTGGCTCCGGCATCGGTACAGCGACTCGCTCTGGCTGAGGTTGTCCGAGAGGAAATCAGGCAGGCAGTCCAAGTACCAGAGCGAAGCGAGACACCCCAGCACGAATTACGGCAGCCACAACCTCGCATGTCGTATACGGAAGTAGCGCGAAGGTCACTGTCCCCGATTTTTCGAGATGTGAGTGACGTTCCGAACTTTCATGGTGTGCGCGCCGTTGAACAAGCAACTTGCAATTTCAGGGCTCACCGCACGCTATTCACGGCTGAAACACGACCACCCCGCAAGAGCGACGTATGGCGCACAGCATACCGGAGGCCCTTGTGTTTTCATTGCGGTGAAGCCGATCACCTCTACAGGGCGTGTCCTTACCGCCGAGCTGGACTCCGTGGATTTTCACTGAATGCGCCGTGCCCGCGAAATGGTGAACGCCCCCTGGAGATTGAAGTATACCTCGCGGACGCCAGGACCACGTTTGCCCAACGATTCCGTGAACCCCGGTCACCGTCACCAGCCCGAAACAGGTCTTCCAGCCTCCTCTTCACGCCGAGAGCAACGAGGCGTCCCTTACCCTGCCCTGCCTGCCGGGAAAACTGAGTCCAGCCACCTGCGGAGGTGAGGTCGCTGACGTTGCAAAGCCTGAAGATCCTCCACTACGGCGACCGCGATATGACGTAATCGAGAATGCAGAGAAAGCAGTATAGTTCCGTGTCAGTATCCTGCGACGTACTAGTTACCATAGATGACCACGAAGTCAAGGCGTTAATCGACACGGATTCGGGCACGTCTGTTATGAGCCAGAATATTGCGCGTATACTGAACAAAGTTTCGACGCAATGGACTGAAACTCAGATTCGTACGGCAGGAGGGCATCTCATAACTCCAATGGGCCGGTGCACGGCGCGAGTCAACATTCGGGGCTTCACGTACTTCGTCATTCTTCCTGACCGTTCAAAGGACCTTATACTTGGCATGGATTTCTTTCAGGCGAACGGTGCCATCATCGACCTGCAAGAGTATACAGTCAGGTTCGCTACTACACTCTAAGAACAGTTTACACCCTTTGGCTTGCCCCTTCTGCCACACAAAAATAATCGTCATCTGCCTTGATGAGTTTCCTTTCTTTATCGCTGCAAGCCCAGAACTTTCCAGTAACGAATGACACGCGCGTTATCAGCATAGAACAGTTTACACCCTTTGGAGTGCCCCTTCTGATAACGCGCGTGCCGTTCGTCACTGGAAAGTTCCGGGCTTGCAGCGATAAAGAAAGGAAACGCATCAAGGCAGATGACGATTATTCTTGTGTGGCAGAAAGGGCAAGCCAAAGGGTGTAAACTGTTCTTAGAGTGTACGCAAGCGATAGCGAACAGTAATGACGACCATGAGGTCGCGCTTCATGTAGCTGACGATCACCTCACTTTGCCACCCAAGAGCAGCGTGCTTACCCTTGTCCGATGCGACATGGAGGACGACGCCGAAGGAATTGCTCTGGCGAACGTGTCCCTGCTTCTTGAGCGCCACATTTGTGGAGGCAGAGGGCTTCTTCAGGTGCGAAACAAATGTTTAGTGGTTTTCATAAAAAGCTTTAGCAACCAATAACGGCATGTACCGCGAGGAACGACAATCGCATTCCTTCGGGAAATAACTGATGTTATTGACATTGCCCCATTGGAAACCGCGTCGTCTCAGCAATCTGAGTTACCCAGCCTAAAAGAACGGATTCACGTTAACGCCGCTCTGCCATACCACCAGAAAGATCGTCTACTGAGTCCCGTGAATGAATTTGCTAACTGTTTTTCAACGTCATCCAGAGTGCTGCGCACGTCCATAACAAAGCACGGCATCAATACGGACGAGTCAGCATGTCCTGTTCGTCAGCATCTCTACAGAGTGTCTCTAGTGGAAAGGGAAGCGTTCAAGCATCAGGTGAAAGAGATGCTCCAAGACGACGTGATCCAGCCGTCCACCAGCCCGTCGGCCTCCCCTGTAGTGTTAGTCAGAAAGACAAACACACTACGATTCTGTGTAGATTACGGAAAGTTGGATGCCACGCATGGACGACGCACTGGATCGTCTAAAACATGCCAAATTTTTCTTCGTTGGATATTAAATCAGGGTATTGGCAAATCGAAGTTGATGAACAGGATCCTCAAAACACAGCGTTTTTGACACCTGACGGGCTTTATGAGTTAAAAGTTCTCCCCTTCGGTCAAAGTTCTCCCCTTCGGTTGGAAAGTTCTCCCCTTCGGTTGGAAAGTTCTCCCCTTCGGTTGGAAAGTTCTCCCCTTCGGTTGGAAAGTTCTCCCCTTCGGTTGGAAAGTTCTCCCCTTCGGTTGGAAAGTTCTCCCCTTCGGTTGGAAAGTTCTCCCCTTCGGATGATGGATACCGTGCTTGCTGAACTCAAATGACAAACCTGCCTTGTATACTTGGACGACGTCTTCGTGTTCTCGAGCACGTTTGATGAACATCTCGCACGACTCGAGAGTGTCCTCCCTGCGATCCATACTGCCGGCCTCACCATCAAGCCTCAAAAAAGCTACTTCGGTCTCACGTGGTCTCACGTGCACCGGTTAAGCGCGCAACATCGTTTTTGAGGCAGAACGATCTGTGTGTTTTGTCTGCGGACAAGGAAGGTGGCTTTGTTGTCCTCAAAGAAGGTGATTTTAATACGAAAGCCGGCTCTGCGATTGCCTCTATTCGACCAGTGTAGTAATGGATCTCTCAGAAAAATCAAGCTAGAAGCAAAGCGTCTTTGTAAGAAGGCAGACCTTAGCCAGTTGGTTCGTGAAATTGACAACGTGAAGTCTGGTTGCCTTCAAATTATGTTTAGTGCGAAGACGCATAAACCCGTTTACCCATTAAGGGTCATAGTTTCAGAAACAGGGTCATGGCAGAAAAAGTTCGCTCTTTTCTTGCAAGATAAGCTCGGAATTCTTAATATTGACGCCCCATTTTGGTTAGGAGCTATGCAGAAATCGTAGATTTCCTGAAAGAAAATTCTGACAAAAGCTTATCAGCTTGCTCCTTTGACATAAAGGACTTGTACTACTCCTTGCCTCAAAAGAAAGTAATAACTTGTGTAGAAGAGTGCATAGACGAGTATGGCGTGGTTTCGTTCCAAAATTCAGCCGGTTTGTCCGTTCAGGGCTTTTCAGATATGCTTAGTTGCTACCTTCACTCTACATATGCAGCATGGAATGCCGACATATTAATTCAAAAGCAAGGGGTTTGCATCAGTTCATATTTGGCGCCCATACTAAGTGACATTTTTCTAGCTCACCATACAGAAACCTGTCTCGTACCTTGTCGGAGCACAGGGTGGTTAAAGTTGTCAGATACGTTGACGACTATCTCGTTCTTTCTGAACCAGACGCACGTTTTACAGTAGGCAAGCTTTACGAAGTGTTTTCTGCAGGCCTTAGCCCACTTACTTTCACGATTGAAGAGCCCACCCATAACGTGCGGCGTTTCCTAGATATTCAGCTCGAGTTCATGGAACGGCACACGTGTTGGGAGTATAAACCTAGAGCTAATAAGCCCCTGTTATCGTATAGGTCAGCCCACTCGAAGCTCGGCAAGAGGAGCATTGCCAACTTATGCTTCGGAAATGCTCTAAAGAAGTCTTGCCACCATAAGACCTATACGAGTCTTATGAATCAATCGGGAAGGTTATCAGCAGCAGGGTTTCCGGAATCAGTGCAAGTTTCGGTCGTCGAGGGGCTGCTAAAATGGCGCAGGTCAGATAGCAGAATTCGGGACACGGCAAATCAAGGGACGGAACGTATAAGGAAGGTAGTGCCCTAGGTGCACAGAACGGCACATAAACTGAAGAAAATGTCTAGCCGAGTGGACACAAAAGTGATCTTTTCCGCTCCAGAGAAGCTGGCAAAAATATGTCGATTAACGGACCCGTACCGTAAGCCAGCTGCCGGATGCTCTACGAATCACCGAAAAGCGCCAGTGGGATGCATAGAAGCTGTTGTACATGAGCTTCCGCTGTCCTGTGGGAAAAATACATCGGACAGAAAGGGAGATGTCTTAATGACCGATTACGGGAACATTGCCAAACTGTGAAAAATAAGCAATACGGTCATCTGTCAACCCACTGTCAAGAATGCGGCTGTGCGCGGGTGTATGGATCCTGCCGGGTTCTTGCGAAGCACAAAGATAAAGACGTGCGAGCGATTATTGAGGCTCAGGCTATCTGGCGAATAGTGACACATGTGTTAGTGCCCCTTCGGTCGACTCGTTAGATAAGGAGACGGCTTTTTTGGAAGGGTAAGGTTTGGATAAGGTGGCGCCACTGTGCATGGGTTATATAGGTGTATTTCCTGAAAATCAAGCTGTTGAAGTTAGCGCATTGTGGTGTCGTCTCCCTTCCGTCCTTGTTTGCTGGCGCTAAATATGCTTTCAGTTTACCAACACGCCCAACAAATGGCAATTGTGTACTGTCGACTGATAGGCCTACCCACCAGACGGTACCTGAAAATAGGCACGTCATGCCACAAGACGAGGAGGTAGTTCCAGTCGTTAGTACAATATGGACGCATATTCCGGCTGCCTCTGTTATAGAGACTTTCCCCGTGACCAAAGGATGCCTCGAGGGTAAGGCCGTAACTGCGCCGAGAGATACTGGCTGCCATAATGTAACGGTTCGACAAGGACTCGTTCCGAAGGAAAAGCTTACAGGAACAAAACGTCCAATATTTCTGTTAGATCGCACTAATCGAAAGAATAATGCCAGAGGCATTAGTATTTCCAGACACGGCCTTCTTCATAGGCATGGTGCGTGTCACGTGCGTGCAGAACTCGCTTTAGGATGTGGTGTAGGGGAACGTCGTAGGTGTAAAGCCGATTATTCTAGTTAACCCACATCCGCCACGACAACATCATGGAGCGGGCCAAGCAGATAGCACCGCGAGATACATGGGTGACACGGTCATTTCGTCGGTAAGTCCTGCAGCGGAGGACATCCAGCGTCATCCTAGAAGTCGTGGGGAGTGCCCTTAAATTTCGTCCACAAATAGGAAGACGTCACCCGAGGACTTCAGCTTGCCACTCCGCCAAGTAGAAAACCAACATGACTTTTTGGGTGATAGCGCTGCAGCTGCAAAAAGAACTGTAGCACGCCCTATGACCAATCTACCGGCATTAGAACCCTCAGCCACCGTTATGACCAAAGCGACTCTCGAGAACCTGCAAAAAAATGACGAGTCCTTAGGACGTTGCTTTGAGAATGTCGGTAAGGCGATTGTGGCAAACAATCGTGAGACTCACTGTAACTTATTTGACGAAGTCTTATATTTAAGACACAAGCTGTCATGTGGGAATGAAGTACAACAGCTTGTTCTCCCCAGACAACTGAAGCAGAAATCCTGAATGTGGTACATGAGAGAATTATCCCAGCTAATTGAGAAATATCCCAGACGACTAATCGCATTTTCACCGAATTGTACTGGCCAGCTGTGCCATCTGAAACGAAAAGATTCATGAAGTCCTGCGATGTCTGCCAATGGACTGGTCATCGACATCTAGTCGACCGTGCCCCAATTTACGCTTTGCCTGTTCGTGAAGCACCTGTGTCCTGCGTGGGCACTGATATCGTTGACACCGTCGCAAATCGACCCTAACGGCGCCGTCGGCACCGTGGGACAAAATAATTTGGCGAAACCACCTGACCACAAGATCCACGAGAAATGTACTGTTTTTACTTTATAAGCACCTACGTGCCAACTCTTGTGTTGCTTGTAAGCTCTTACCTCTGACTTTTGTAGCAGATCCTTTATATGTAGTATGACGAACTCAGTTCTCTGCGTTTCGTGTGTTGACTCACCGCGTCATACCTCACCGTCGCGTTGATCTTGAACTGGAGGGAAGTGTAGTAGCAGGACGGCATTTGAAGTGCGTGGGCGTTGGATTGGGCGCTTGTGTCGCTGTGCGAGGCCACAGCGAGGGTGAAAAGCGCCAGTGTGCGTGTGATCGCCGCGCGGGCCCCGCGAGATCGGTTCGAGCAACGTGACCGACAAGCTGAGTGGAGCGGTACAGAAGGGAAGCTGTCGCCGGGCCATGCGAGTCGAGCAGCGGGCCACGTCCCCACGTCTCCGTTCCTGCTCCTGGTGAACCGGGCTTCGTCCCGGCTACCAGCACTCTCCTTGGAGGCTCTTGGTGCTTCCTAGAAAGACAGTGTAGCAGTGTTACTCGTCGTGCTTCCCTGTCGGCACCAGGCTGCTGCCCGGCTTTTGTGTTGTCGAGATAGGCTGCACTACGGCGTTCATCGCCATTTCTCGTCCTCCAAGGTTGGGCTATGCCCTTGCTCCCGTCATTCTCGTAGGGACTTGCGGCTGAGCTACGCCCAATCCAACGCTACCCCACCACTGCGGCTTGAATCTACCACCATTCGAACTGTGAGCTGTGCATTATCTGAACTGAGTTTAGCGACTAGAGTGGCAAACCTGTTAAATGTATTATCTGTATTTATCCTTATGTGTCTGTCTAATCTCATGTCTGCAGTCCGTGTATGAATTCGTTCCTTTCCGTCTTGGGGTGATCCCTTAGTACGTCTGGCTAGCCTGCGCCCATACATTTGCTCCCCCCCCCCAACCCTCGTTCTTCTGCTAAACTTGTCGTCCAGGAAGACACCAATATATCGCCGTGCCGGTCAGCACCTGTACAAGTCTCATGTGGCGCTTTCTACGATAGAACAGTCTTCTTCACGATGTCCGTCCTCTTCGTTGCCCGAGAAGCCCTTCCTCTGCTTTTTTCTACCCTTCACCACGCTGCCGGTTTCAGCACAATGCCCGTTTATAACACGCTTTCATCCCCGCTCACATTGCTTCATCACGAACGCCTTGGCCATATCAAGACCATCGATTCTATTTAGATCGTATTCGTCCCCGTCGAGACGTCTCCTACAGCTGTCCTTCTCCTGAGCGCCATCTCTGCTCCTGATCCAACATCTATGCATGTCTTCAGCCCATTCATGACCGAGGATCGGACACCCTTGCAGCAGTCCTACCTTCTTACCATTCTGCAGAACTTACAAACTTCTTTCGACGTAGCACAAGCATTCTTAGGCCACACATCAACAGTCGAGCACCAGATCGACACTGGCTCCCACTCACCGCTACGCCAACGTGCATATCTTGTATCCGCTGCGGAACGCCGCGTCATTGCCGACCAGGCCTACGACATGTTCAGTCGAGTTGCGATTAAACCTTCACAGAGCTCATGGGCTTCTCCTTTGGTACTTGTCACAAAGAAAGATGGTTCCATACAGTTTTGCGTCGATTTTTGGCGCTTAAGCAACTATGCGCCGAAATATATTTACCCATTGCGGCGCATAGATGATGCTCTCGACTGCTTACAAAGAGCCGAGTTCTTCCCTTCATTCGACTTGCGGTCAGGCTACTGGCAAGTCCCGATGGCGGAGGCCGATCGCCCAAAAACTGCCTTTCTAACACGAGATGGCCTATATGAGTTCACAGTCTTACCTTTCAGACTTTGCAACGCGACTGCCAGATTCGAAAGCATCATAGATGATGTTTTGCGAGGCCTTACATGGAATATATGTCTATGTTTGCTTGATGTGATCGTGGTATTTGCTCCTGATTTCGCAACGCACATGCGCCGCCTTCAGCACGTGCTGAGTTTTGTAAACAACGCCGATCTGCAGCGTAATCTAAAAAAATGAGGCTTTGCCGCACGCAAGTTGAGTATCCTCGGCTACGTTGTGTCCAAGGATGACATTCTTCCGGATCCCGAGAAACAATATTTACAACTTCACTGAGAACTACGCAATTATGAAAAATATATGAAACTCGACGTAATGTTCCAAGCTCCGTGGGCGCCCACCACTAGGGCCTACACACAAACGCCCCTACGAGGTAATCCAAGTCCACATGAGGGATGGTGGAACCATGCCTGTGGTCACTACCACACGGCCCCTCGGCATGACCATCGCAGCCAACGGCGCCAACTCAACGGCTGTATCCAAGATCCACCGACTGAAAGCGAATACGTCGCGGCTGCTGAAACGGCTGACCAACCGGCGACAGGGCATGAAGGAAGAAAGCCTTATCCGCCTTGTTCACTCGTTCATCTTCTGTCTTATTACCTACGTCGCCGCCTTCCATAATTAGTACAAAGCAGAAAAGACTAAACTGGACATCATTATACACGGAGCCTACAAGCTAGCCTTAGGACTGCCAAACAACACTAGCACAGAACTCCTGCTCTAATTAGGACTCCATAACACCCTCGACGAATTAAACGAAGCAAGGCGTCGGTCTCATCTGGAGCGTCTCACCCTCACAGAAACGGGCCAGCACATTCTAACTAAACTCGGCATCACCTACCACCGTCAACATCTAGACAAATACCCAATTCCACGCGACGTACAGACTAGGGAGCATCCCAACCCTATCCTCCAAAACACGCACCCGGAACACAATAAAGAACGCTGAAAGGCAAGCTCTGCCTCCCTCATTAAAGCCTATGGCGGCACGACGGACGTAACCTTCATTGACGCAGCTGAATATCAAGACAGGCACCGCTTCGCGGCTGGTACCACAGTAGGCGACTCGCTCATACATGCCGCCAGCATCGTAACCCAAAACGCAGAGACGGCCGAAGAAATGGCCATCGCCCTGGCCACCTTCGATCCTGACTGCCTCACCATCGTGAGTGATTGCCGCACGGCAATCAGCCATTACAATAATGGTCGTATTTCACAACAAGAACTACACATCCTACACCTTCACTCACCCGCAAGTCAAATAAGTCTCGTCAGGTCTCTAGCTCACGCCGGCGTCGTAAATCCGCACCTCACCAGCCTCAACGAGGTCGCTCACTCCGAAGCGCGAGGCCTTGTAAACCGTGCCGGAGAGAGCGTAGGTGCACCCGCGGAACGCGATCGCCTCACCAGCTTCAACGACCTTACGAAATCATTCTATCTCAAAAGAAGAACCGTCCTCATCCCTAATCCCAATTTAAACAGAGCACAGGCAACCACGCTTCGCCTGTTACAGACAAGCACGTACCCCTCACTAATACGTTACCACAGTATCAACCCAGACACCTACCCTAGTCACACTTGCAAGATCTGGAAGAGTCAGGCAGCATCGCTTCCCCATGTGCTATGGGAATGTAAACAACAGCAATGTCACTCTCTCGTCGAGATGGCACGCTACCCTGCGCAGCTCCCACCTCGACGACCAACTCTGCGCTACGCGGCAAGCCGGCGAGGAGGCGACGAGGCAAGACCTCGACGTCCCCATGTGGGAGGCCTAGGCCCAGCCAACTAAACTGCTGGTTTCAATAAAAGTTTGTTCCTCCTCCTCGACGTAATCTTATAGTCGTCTTAGCGGCAAATTATCATATAATTTGCTTCGGAATAGTTTTCTTAAAAGAAGAGTTACAGCCCTTTTCTGTAACCATACTCCTTGCGTAGACGGCTACGTGTTGACAGGAGATGGAAATCCTGTAGTGTTTACAACGTCACTGTGAACTAACTAACTGCAACAAGTAAATCAAACTGCGCGTAATGATAGAGCCATCTCAGCGACCAAATTCAGTACATTTTTTTCCCAATATATCTGCATTACATTAAGAGCTACAGAGCATTCGCTAGAAACTTGAGACGAAAGCGCAGGTGGCGACTGCCGCGGACGGCGGAGGAGAAGGCTCGAGTTATGTGCCGACACATGGGTGCGATCCTCGGGGAAGAAGCCCTTAACAGCTTCTCTGTAAAAGCACTTACTACTTGTTTTCGCAACGCTATAAACGCTATACCAGCATCCTTTAGGAGGCAATCTTTCCTTAAAATGGACTGAAAATGTCGTCATTACCGACACGACTCGAAAAGCAATGTTACTTCAGATAAGCTCATGGCTGCCGCGAATACTTAAGACAAACTGCTTCTTACCTTTCTATAATGGTACGACAGTAATAAATCGTGAGGCTGCATCGGCATTACACGTTTATATATTGCTATGTACGTATACCGTGTTTTTTCTGTAGCTGCACAAAAATTTCAGAAATGAACCGTGGCAGATAGTACAATTCTCACCCTTCATCGTAATTACTCCATGAGGTGATAATTAGTTCAAAAAGAAATCAAAATGCGTAGTTGAAGAATTAGCGTAGTTGCGATAAATAAATTGTTAATATTGGGCACATGTATAGAAGTTACAATATGCAACGGCGACAACATTGCCTTTATTTCAGTAGTCTACAGAAAAATGAATATGTGCATGTTTAGTAAAGATTGCGAGAATGAAAGTGCGCGACTGTAATGGGCTGACTATCGAGATGCCTTGTTTTGACAAACGTCCTTCTACATTGGTGAACTATTTCGATAAAAGGGCTATGACGTGCAGTTGCTGGCTCACGTAGGCATCCGCATAGTCTCATGGGCTAGTGCACATGTTTGTTATCGCACACATAGCTATCACTACACGATATCTGTCCACTATCGCGTTCTTCTATTAAAGGGGATAAACAGACGGCAATGGAATGTAGAGTCGTACGAACATTTGTATCCGGGGCTCTTGAAGAAGCATTAGTTCGGCTTTATATACATATAATGAAGTAGAATTATTACTTCGCACGTTTGCTTAAGTATTTCGGATATTTCATATGTTAATA
Source organism: Dermacentor variabilis (assembly GCF_050947875.1). Taxonomy (NCBI): domain Eukaryota; kingdom Metazoa; phylum Arthropoda; class Arachnida; order Ixodida; family Ixodidae; genus Dermacentor; species Dermacentor variabilis. The sequence continues at coordinate 139,278,805 of NC_134569.1, forward strand.
CCAATAACAAAAGTCATGCGAGAAATTCCCAGGATAGACACGGCAGTACTTCCATAATGGTTCTATTTATTTTTTCCTTTGAGCCTGACTTATTTTCAGTTGGTTTCCCCAGTGTACAGTAAGCTTTCTTCTTTCATATGGTGAGGTTTCCATGGAAACAAACATATATAAAATTTGTTTAGGCGTTTAAAGTCAAGCAGACAAACATGTAAATTCCTGTAGTTTGGTTTACATCTACGAATATTGTCGTGGTCGATTTCTGTTGCAGAATCTTGCAGACCTAAATACACATCTCCAGTGAGGATTTAAAATAACTGTCTCTTAGGCTAAACACTGCGAGTTCCTTAGCACACAGGGCACGGAACATAGTAATGTGGGAAATAACTATACGGAGGTCTATATGGATTAAGCTTTAGTCACCTTTCTGATTGTAAATATAGGGTAAGAACTGTGTTCTTCCGTTCATAGTAATGCGTAGATATTACGTACACTAGAAAGGAGGCACGCCGCATGTGGAAATGGCTAACAACGATAGGTTGTTAGGCTGATGATCTTCAGATCCCAAGCATACTTCAGCGTACGTTCGTACTGTCCAGTCTAAGGCCTAAGGTAAGAGCAGTTTTCAGCAAGTGTTCTAGTCTCGATGCGCTGTTTTGTTGTGAAGACACTCGTCGAATTGAAAGTTGCAAGTGACGGCGGCCAAGAAGGCATGATGTCGCTTTGTATCTTGTGGGGTACCAAGGCTAAATGACGTTTCCGATATTGTTATTGCTTGGCAGCAGCAAAGGCCAATGATATAGGAACAGGTGCAAGTTGACAGTAACAGCCTATGAGAAAATTATTTCACAAGCTAAGTTATCTGAAACCTGGTAGCAACATCGCTCCCGTACTTCAGTGAAGTCTCCAGGGGCTGCGTGCTTATGCTACTTATATATATTAGCATCGTCACCTCAAGCCTTTTGAATTTAACAGACACAGTCGCTATGTCGGCCGTACTAGTCCACCATGACATAGAACTTCCTTACGTGTATTTCTCTTATATGGAAACTCCAATACGGCGCACCTCTCGTAGTCGTCATAGAGGGCTCTCGCTTCCTGCTTTTGACCATCACCTGTAAGATTATAGAAGTAATTTAGGCTCATAGTAGGTCCTTGTCTTGATCGGCACGAGTGATAACATTACAGGAAACATAGCTTCCGGAAAGAAAATTCAAGATCAACATTGTTAATCCATAAGCTAGCCAAAGAAAGAAAAGAGAGACTGCTATGAATATTATATTGCAATTTCTCATCTGATGCTTCGTTCACTATGATTCTCAGTTCATTTACGGTACCGTTTAAGTTCTAACTATACTATCTATATAGTATATACTATACTATATATTCTAACTATACTAGCTACAGAAGTCAAGTGAAATAATAAATGCGTGAAGAGCACATTGATACCCGTACAGCTTCTAAAATGGATGCGCAGTTTCTTGGCATGCACACCATCTGCTTGCAATACGAGGCCAGAGCACGCCATGCTTGCAGAGATCCTTGACGTCATTTGCAAGGACGTTGCTTCTTTTATGAGAAGACTAATACGGACATTTGATTTATTATGGCATGACGATTGTTACTTTCACAAAAGGATTACTGATTTTTCTTCGAACTAGAATACAATAGGCCATTGCTTTTAACTTGTAGCGGCCAGCTATGCAATGTGTTTCATTGAGTCACTTCTCGTAATATTTATGGATAAGAGTTTCGTTTCCGTGATTACTGTAGGATTTGAAATGACTTGGAATAACTGGCATAGATAAAAATCGACAAAATAATAAAAAACAACATTATTCGAAGTGTGAGTATCACAAGTCTAACTCCATCTATCGACGAAGTCACGCTGATAAATATGATTCGCCGATTACATCCACGACTCTGCAAGCGTCGTCTCAAGCTGCGAGTTAGGCATACCTGCCTTATCTTTCATTGCACGTATGCATGTCACGCATGACCGCAATTAAGAGCACCGACATAATGCACTACGAGGTATAATTAGGTGACCCTGTTTGGTTTACAAGGCGGAAATTTGGCAACAACTTCTGCACCTAGGCTACATTTCAAGAAGCTGGGTAGCCTTTGATTTTTGTTCTTGTGCAACAGGTGCAGTTCTGCACCTGTTCTGCATCGTGTAACTAAGCTTCAATAGGCACGTCGCACAGCAACGGTACATCTACATCCGCACTTCACTGCGCTCCTCTTCGCTCGTCCAGGGATAATTTCATCATCATCAGCCTGGTTACGCCACTGCAGGGCAAAGGTCTCTCAAATACTTCTCCAACTACCCCGGTCATGTACTAATTGTGGCCATGTTGTCCCTGCAAACGTCTTAATCTCATCCGCCCACCTAACTTTCTGCCGCGCCCTGCTACGCTTGCCTTTCCTTGGAATCCAGTCCGTAACCCTTAATGACCATCGGTTATCTTCCCTCCTCATTATATGTCCGGCCCTTGCCCACTCCCCCCATTTCTTTTTCTTGATTTCAACTAAGATGTCACTAACTCGCGTTTGTTCCCTCACCCGATCTGCTCTTCTCTTATCCCTTAACGTTACACCTATCATTCTTCTTTCCATAGCTTGTTGCGTCGTCCTCAATTTAAGTAGAACCCTTTTCGTAAGCCTCCAGCTTTCTACCCCGTGCGTGAGTACTGGTACCTCTTAGTACGCACCTCTTATACACTTTTCTCTTGAGGAATAATGGCAACCTGCTGTTCATGATCTGGGAATGCCTGCCAAACGCCCCCCAGCTCATTCTTATTCTTTTGAATATTTCAGTCTCATGATCCGGATCCACGGTCAACACCTGCCCTAAGTAGATGTATTGCTTTACCACTTCCAGTGCCTCGCTACCTATCGTAAGCTGCTGTTCTCTTCCGAGACTGTTAAACATTACCTTAGTTTTCTGCAGATTAATTTTAGGTCAGTGAGCATGCATTGTAATTTTTCCCCTGAGTTATTAAGCAAGGCAATATCATCAGCGAATCGCTAGTTGCTCAGGTATTCTCCATTAATTCTTATCCCCAATTTTCCCAATCCAGGTCTCTGAATACCTCCGGTAAACACGCTGTGAATAGCATGGGAGAGATCGTATCTACCTGCCTGAGCCCTTTCTTTATAGGGATTTGGCTGCTTTGTTATGTAGGAATACGGTGTTATACATGCGCCGCAATATAGCCGTAAGTGTCTATGGTGCAACACTTGCTATTCATTTAATTCTGAAGCAATCAATCTGATGCAATGTGCATATGGGATCGGGGCTGTACCACTCCCAACTCTAAAGTGTCTTGACGAATAAGGCCGCTTGAAACGAAATAGTTTCAAAAATTAGATTATGCCACATGCCGTTTTATTCTTTGGTTGCAATGTATCTAGTATACGACACATTTATTTTTCATGTGACGGAACCTGTAGATATCCAGTGACCTCAACAAACGCAGCTGTTGAAAATGATATAACTGCCTGTTAACCATTGACCAAGGCTGCTATAGATTGTGTTACGTGAATGATAAATATTCTTATATAGTTTACGGGTTGTTCTTTAAGGTTCTCATAAAGGCCCGCCACTGTGTAGCTTCCGTAATATGCTATGATATCTTGAAACTGGAGTCCGTCCTAAGTTAGGCCACCTAATATTTTTCGGAAGAGTGTTTTATTCTTTCACATTAATATAGATTCATGCTAACTTTTATTTAACTTCCGCCTATGTGTCTCAGCAATGGCTAAATTCCCATACATTCATCACCTAAATGTAACTTTTTTTCTACAGGCACCACTTATTTTATGCGCTTGCTGACGGCTTCTGTGCTTATGCTCAGGCGGCAACTGTTCGTTGTGCGCTCCTTTATTATGGAATGTTAGCTGCAGGTATGAAATGACAAAATACTGGAGAGAACAGTGGCCTTCCACTCCGCAGTATTGTCACGTGTAACGCGACAGCGCTTGTACAGCAACAGCAGTCCAGAGTTCCTGCAGCAAGCTTTATTAGGGTGAACTTGCGCACGGTGAGGAAACTAGTGTGGTGGTGGAGCCAATAGCGACCGTTAACTATCGCTGCGAAAAGGACACCCGTGCCCATACTGAGGCGAGCATTCGTACATGTACCCGCCCACTCAAAAGCATTCGACATGAGCCCACTAATGCCACGTCGCGAACGGCAAACTGATAAAGATGAGCGACGCACATGTCAAGCATGCAAACAAAATGCGATAACAACTTCTTTATGGGGGCTCCCAAGTAACACTGCGGAACGATATCTTTCGAGTGCAATGCTATTGCCTCCACACACATTGGAGTGAGGTATTTTAGTTACCATCATCGATGGTGACGAACGCCTTGTCCGGTGCGTCTCCTTTCTCGAAGTGGTACGTGATGTTCTTTCTGAAATGTTCGTTAAAAACGTGAGCACCTCAGAAATTTATTGGAAAATAAAGAAAGGAAGAAAGATCGGTTATCGTGGCTTTCGCCATTTAAAGCCGGTGGATGCTGTTTGTTGTTGATACAACATTTGATCGTTTCGACCAAATTCTCATAAGCAATTCCCGGTGTCACTTTAAATTATGAGGTTTTACATGCCAAAACCACCTTCTTATGATGAGGAACGCCGAAGTGGGGGTCTACGGAAATTTCGACCACCTGAGGTTCTTTAACGTGTGCATCAAGCATACGGGTGTTTTGGCATTTCGTTCCCATCGAAATTGGCCCGCCGTGGACGGGATTCGATCCCGCGACCTCACGCTCAGCAGCCTAATACCATAGCCACTGAGCAACCACAGCGGGTAATTTCCTGTTGTGAAAGTATGGACCGTAACTTACTTTTTAATTACTAACTTTTTTTAACTTACTTTCTTTAACTTAACTTCTTTTGCAACTTACTTTCTTATTTTTAATATGATTTGATAGTGCACCCATTCTCACAATATATGCCGGAGAGTCCTCTGGAAGGAAGCAATAGTTTTTCGGCGCATTTCGTTATATTGTGCTCTCCATAGTAAGATATTGTACAATAACAACAACAAAAAGGAAACATATTACAGAACAATGTGAAAGGGAAAATGTGTGTTCCACCCACACTGTAGCAAGAACCGACAAAGTAAACCCATACGGGTTTCAGAAAGACCCGAATTAGAAGAAAACTTAGGCCCGGTCCTGTATTTGAGCCTGGAACCAACGCCTTACCGTGGCGGTGGTGCTAGCATCTGAGCTAGCCTTGAGGTTAGCAGATAGCTACGCAAGGGCGAATTCGTCGATAAATGAAAGCACAGGGACATTGAATGTGGGAAATCTCTTTTGAGGAAGTCCGCAAGGTGGAGAAAAGATCATGTAACATTACTATTGAGACGGCTACAGGCATGGGCTACTGCAAGGAGTACTCAATTATCTAAGAATTAAAGTATTCGACATTTCATCAAGGTTTATTCATGTTTATTATGAATACTCCATTCCAAACAATGCTCGGCAGAAAAAGAGTGTATCAAGATTCACCCACAATTGTGGCACACATTATAATTGATGTTTTAAATGTCAATATGACAGTTAAATAACTACTTTCCTCAAGATATTATTTACTGAATTAATTAATTAACACCATAAAATTGCTATTTTGGAGGCACATTTATTCGCTGGAAATCTCGCTTAGCAATTTTATTTTTTTTTATTTTTTATTTCACAATAACCCTAAAGGCCCTCTAGGGAGGGTATTACATAGGGTAAATGTTACATAGGTGAGGTGAACAGTGCGTAACGTTAATACAATGGAAAAAGAAAACTGGGAAAAAATTAATTACAGTGCATCAACGTACAAATACAAAAAAATAATGATAGTTATCAGTACAGCAACTCTAAATGGTTTGTACAAAATGTGACACTGTCGTGGAAGCTTGGTTAACGGCGCATTAACAAAAAAAAAATATGTTTACAAATCAGAGAGTCAGACGTGATATATTAGGTATTCATGGTACTGCCTAGAGCGTCTGTAAATTTTAAGGCATTTGTTTCGGTGACAATGTGCGATGGCAGATTATTCCATTCTTTCGAGGTGCGAGGTATGAATGACTGACCAAATGCGAGGGAATGACACATTATGCATTTAACTTTGCAAGAATGATCCCGACGCGGAAAAATGACTGAGGGATTACGCATGAACTCGTTATGAAGGGATACGTGATAGTAGAGCTTATGGAATAGTGTTAAACGAGATATATTATGGCGAAGTGACAAGGCTTCAAGTCCAATATTTTTGGAAAACGGTGACCCAATATACGAGCTGACATTTGTCATTTTTTACACCGCGTTGGTAAAACTAAGCTGAACGTGCAATTTTTTGCGAGATTTGCTGGTTATTTTGGAATATGCAATGCAGCTTTGAAAATGTCCTAATTATTTGTGTCCTAATGCAAATGTCGCAATATATTATAATCATCAGTGAAAGCTAGGCGGTCAACCAGTGAAGTGCTGATGATAGCCACAACTTCGATACACGAGACTATATGAATCTAGTCAGTTTTACCGATATTTGAAGGCTCGTTTATAGCCAGAGTTGACGTCTGCGCAGGCAAGTGTGGGATTGGGGGGTTAGTTTACGCTGGGGAGGCGCGGCCACTTTTACGATTCGGTGTAGTGCCACGAGACTGTTGTAACAGTGCCCATGGGCGCGTGCCGGGGGCACAAGCGCTTATGTGCAATACAATCTAACTCGCACCGTGCTCTAACATTTCCGTTAACGAACGTGTTTGAGACGATTACTGGCAGAACGCGAATAGCGCAGCGGTAAAGCCGCGGTGGAAGGAGCAACATCTGCGCTGGCGGATACCATGATGGTAGTTGAAACACATTTGCATGGCTCATAGTGCTCCTGCAACAAATTCGAAGGAGTGCAAATGCCATCTGTCGAGCTACCGCTGCGTTCTCGACGTTGGTCGAGCTGCGACGAAGGTTAGCTTTAAACACGATGCATTTCAGCAGCGCAGCACCCTTGACATGGCGGAATAATTGACCGGTCTTCGGTGGTGTGCGGACTACGATGGACTGTCGAGAAGCTTTATTAACCTAATAAAGCTTCTAAACTTGAACTTGAACTTGAACCTGCAACAGTGACCCTTGAAGACTCTTGCATTTATACCCTAAACAGCATCGAATTGGTGTTTTCGTCATTTTCTGTTTATCAGTAAGAAAGCTTCGCCAATGAAGAACTGATTTTTTCCCGGTATTAAGCCAGGTATCACCGCCGCTGTGGGAGAATCGATCTGCGGGTGTCCCACAGGGAACTCACGAACGAAAAGCACTTACGGACGAAAAGCTTGGTGACTTCATCCCCGAAAGTTTAGCACAAGGCGACATAAGGGAAACGTTAATAACAACTTGATGTGTTATCTAAATATTCCTGTGGAAGTCGGCAAGGTTTAGAGGCGCTCAGTATTAGTCATCCCTATTCAACTTTTCATTATTATATTCTGAACTTCTCAAGCATCATGGTTAAAAACCACAGGAAACTTATCCAGTGATTCCGCTTGTTTGCACTGTCTGCATACATCATATACAACGCTACAATAAAGCAGCTCAAGTTCATACGGCTCCACAATCTTGTAGTTCTGTAACCTTTAGAATTTATTTGACTGCATTTCCTTACCTTCGAGGTTACCTAACTTAAGCCAGATTGCCATGGTATTCGGTATATTTTTTTGCAGGATATTTTCCATATCTAGAGGTGGCAGCATTGACTGACTTTTACTTTACTGAAATTTAGACAATATACAGTTGTCCGGGTGAAGAGGGCTAAAGGTGACACACGTGGTCACCTGACTAGGCCCTAGACACCTTGAATTCACGCAGGCACAGTTACGACATGGTAAGTTGCGAAGTACAATTTTTTTTACAGGAAGATTATAACAATTCACATGCAGCACTATACATGCACTGTACATTCAAAGCAATCTAATTAAGAGTGTATAATACCTGCAAACATGTTCACTTGACCAAAAAAAGAAAAAAAAGCAAGGAATCCTAACGATCTCCTACACAACAATAAAAAAATATGTTCACATGACAAATATGTTCACTTGACAAAAAAAGAATAAAGGAAAAAAATGTCAACTGGTTTATACACGATTTAAGAAAAATCTCTTTGCCTGGTTTCGGAAACAGGCAAAGAGGAACAGTTTTCCATGAAGTCAATCAGAGCAGGATGAAGGTTTAACACATTAGGAATTTGCCAATTTAACAGTTGTGTCCCGTAATTCGTCCTGCATTTAAACTTGATGAAGTTGGTTCTCCTAAACTCGTAGTGGGATTCATGTTTGGTATACCTCAAAGAGAAGAGTTGTGGATCAATTTTGAAATCTGAATATGCAAGCTCTGATAGTCGCAGTTTATATAGTGATTCAATGTCCAGGACTCGATTCTGCGAAAAATATACAGATGTCGATTCACGTTGTGGTAGATTTTCAATAAAGCGCACACTTTTTTTTTCTGTAATCGATGGAGGCTTTCCATGTTAGAGCTAGTAGTGGTGCCCCAAACAAGCAGGCAGTAATGCAGTCGCGAATGAACGGTATTAAAATACAGTTGACGTCGTATATAACGAGGCAACAATAAGCGAATCTTATTAAGCATACCAATACAATGTGCAATATTGCGCTTAATATAGTGAATATGGCAAGACCAACGAAGGTTTTCGTGAAACTGAACACCTAAAAAGTTAATTTGTGTTACCTTCTTTAGCGATCGCGACTCGAATGCCACATCATTATTAATATAAGCAGGTCTGTTAACAGGGGTAAAAACAATGTACTTAGTTTTGTCAACATTTAATGAGAGTCATAAGTTTACACGCGGAATTAAGGAACCTAGATTTTCACCAGAAGAAAATACACTTGTGTCGTCAGTGTAAAGGATAATAGAAGGGGTTTGTGGGATAGAAACCATGTCATTGATGTATAAAAAAAACAGAGTAGGTCCTAGGATTGACGCCTGAGGAACCCCAAATTTTATTAGCTCAGAATTAGACGTAGCATTATTAATAACAACATACTGGGAACGACCGGAAAGGTAGTTCTGCAATAATTTAAGTTAAGTGCCTCCTATTCCATAATACGGTAGTTTGCTAAGAAGTATATTATGTTTAATAGAATCAAACGCTTTGCTGAAATCTAGAAAAACACCTAATGTGTACAATTGATTTTCTATGTTGTTAATAAGTTTACTGAGCAATGCAGATTCAGTTGATTTCTTCCTCTGAAATCCGTACTGGCTGGGAGAGATTAACTTGTGTTTGTTAAGATAGGTAGTAATCCGTGTATTAATCACTTTGTCTACTATTTTGGAAAACAACGATAGAACTGATATAGGTCTATAATTACCAATTATATTTGCAGCACCGCCTTTAAATAAAACAGCAACTCTTGCCATCTTCATTTTTCGGGGAAAATACCTGTTGTCAAGATTAGATTTGTTATATGACAACGCAAGATTAACTATTAGGACAGCAATTGCTTTAATTGGTGCTACCGTAATGCCATCAAAACCGCAAGAACAGTTATTTTTGAAGCCTAATATACTATCATTAATCTCTGCAGGATTAGCTGGATATAAGAAAAGTTTGTGCGGAAGACTATATTCCATGTATTTTCTAATATTACTGGGCGTTCCTGCAGGAAAATCTCCAAATGCCAAAAAATGTCTGTTGAACTCATTGGCAAGATCTTTACCACTCAGAACCGTTCCTCCAATTGTCATTTGTGTATGCATATTTTTTTCTGATTTCTGTAGAAGATCTTTGACTGTACGCCACGTTTTTTAAGGGTCAAAGGAGATATATGAAAATTTATGAGCGTAGTATTGAATTCTAGATTTATTTATATCTGCACCTAATGGATTTCTAACTTTTTTATACTCTTTCAGAACTTTCAAGTCCTTAGATTTTATAAACTTGGAGAAAAGCCTATTTCGTGCCTTGATTCGCCTGAGCAGGTCTCGTGTAATCCAAGGCTTCCTTCCTTTTCTACACTTCGCCATTGTTACAACTGGGAAAGCGCATTCATACAACGCTGTCATTTTGTGCAAGAATTTGTTGTATAAGATATTAGGATCTTCATCACGCTGCAATTGGCTCCAGTCGACAGAGAAGACTATTTGACGAAATATTCAATTTTGCTTTGGTTTATAACGCGGTAACTATTTAGTGGGTAAGTATGTTCGAATATTTGTTGATTTGACCTTTCCTTAAGCAGAAGGTAGACAGGTGATCACTGATGTCGCTCAGGAGTACTCCTGCCGTGGTACCACCGATATCACTGTTTGTTAGGCATAGATCAATAAGTGTTTCGCTGGAGCCTGTGATACGAGTAGGTGTTGTGATTATATTGGAAAAGCCGTCGGCTAACATATATCAACAAATTCATTGACAGAATTTGACTTTTCTAGTAGGTTAATATTAAAATCAACTATTATTACCACAGGTATACTTTGTAAGGAGAGGTCGCCCAATACTATTTCTAACAAGTTGAACTTTTGAAGAGACGCAGAAGGTGGCCGATAAATTACGCCAAAGATGAATGCTTTTGTCTGAATAAAAAATGATTCGCACGAAGGGCTGAAAACTGTGCACTGTGGCATTATGTCGTAAGAAAGACTTTTTAATGTAAAAAGCTGCACCACCCCCTTTTTTGGCTTCCCTAAACAGCGCTTCACACCTATAACCAGGAAAGCGAACATCATTCCATTCAGTATACCAGGTTTCAGTGAAAACCAGCGCATCAAATTCATGGTTCAATGACGACAAAAAAATATCAATTTCTTCTTCTTTGTTTCTTAAACTGCATGCATTCAGATGATAAAAGCAAAAGCATCCGGATTTTGAAACCTTCATACATTTAAAAAAGTTAACATCGTGATAAGAACTGTTATCCATTTGAACTGTCATTCACAGTAGATATACACTATCTAAATAGCACATCATATCATGTTATCAATGTCACTTTCATCGCGGATGCGAATCGCGTTGGCGCCTTCAATTTTTCGTGCAAATATGTGACCATTCTTTTGCCACACAAACCGATAGTTCTTTTCCCTGCCTTTTCCACTTGCTAGCCAAAGAAGGCGTTTGTTGAAAGGTGTCAGGTTGTCCAAAAATTTCACGTTTGGTGCTTCATTCTCAAGGCGTGAGCGATCGCGCATCCATTCTTCCTTATGTAGGACGGATGAAAACCGAGCAAGAAGGATAGGCTTCTTTCCTTTTCGTGCAGGTAGCCTATAAAGCGCATCAAGGTTACTGTTCTCCAGCAGCGGTAGCTGAAGTTTGCATGCAAGATCATTCATTTTCGCGAGCAGGTCTTTGTGTTCCTCCACTATGAGGCCATGTACTTCCATGTTTTGCCTGCGAATGTGCTGTTCCAGCTCATTCAGCTGACGTTTGATTTCCCTCGTGCTTGCGGACGTTCCCGATTCTATGGCCTCGACTCTTCTTTCCAAGACTGCAATGTCAGAGTTTTGCTTGCCTAACTTACTTAATATTGTATCATATTTGCCGGAAAGGTGCTGTATCGATGTTTCAATGTCACTGACTTTTTTTCAATAGTTGTGTCAAATTGTCAACTTTAGTGACGAGGGGAAGCATGAGGGTTATCTTTTCATCTAGCTGTTTCAATCTCTTCTGAATGTTTGAGTCTTCTGTTGGTGTTACGGTGTTGCCACATCCTTTTTTTTCTAAGTTCAGATGTTGCACAGTTCCAGCTTGATTTTAGTGAGTCACCCTGGGCACGGAAATTGGATGTTTCACCCACGATCATTTACCTAGATTGTACGAGTACTTGCAACCAGTGCATGTTATATACATGTCATCTTCAGGCAACGCACTATGACATGTCAAACACTCTTTTTCTTCCATATCCGAGATCACCAAGAATGCTCTAATAAACACCTTACTGTGGCAGCAGTGGACACAACCAGATCTACAGTCCTTACAAGAGAGGCTAAAAGTACCACCAACCTGTGAACAAGCGTAGAATTTTGTAAGAACGCGTTCAGTCTGCCGTCCACTGCTGCCACTGCGTGAATGCCAGCACAGCCGGTGGTGTCAGTCTTTTTGTAGCCAGAGTGTGGTCACGTGGCTTGTCCGCAGTTATCGATGCGAAGATCGGCACGATGATTATTCGGCTGTCACTCAGGCGTACAGGCGCAGCTCCTATGATATCCCAAGGCTTTCGTGATATCCCAGTGGCTTCCTGTGAACACGCGTAGAATTTTGTAAGAACGCGTTCAGTCTGCCGTCCACTGCTGCCACTGCGTGAATGCTAGCACAGCCGGTGGTGTCCGTCATTTTGTAGCCAGAGTGTGGTCACGTGGCTTGTCCGCAGTTATCGATGCGAAGATCGGCACGATGATTCTTCGGCTGTCAGCCAGGCGTGCAGGCGCAGCTCCGATGATAGCCCAAGGCTTTCGTGATATCCCAGTGGCTTCCTGTGAACAAGCGTAGAATTTTGTAAGAACGCGTTCAGTCTGCCGTCCACTGCTGCCACTGCGCGAATTCCAGCACAGCCGGTGGTGTCCGTCGTTTTGTAGCCAGAGTGTGGTCACGTGGCTTGTCCGCAGTTATCGATGCGAAGATCGGCACGATGATTCTTCGGCTGTCAGCCAGGCGTGCAGGCGCAGCTCCGATGATATCCCAAGGCTTTCGTGATATCCCAGTGGCTTCCTGTGAACAAGCGTAGAATTTTGTAAGAACGCGTTCAGTCTGCCGTCCACTGCTGCCACTGCGTGAAATCCTGTGTCGTTAAGCCGATCAAGGCGTATTGTAGAGCAGTCTTGGTAAGATATTGAGAATTTTTGGATTGACCAATGTTGATATTCTTTTTTGTCAGAAGACAAATGATTCACCACAATGCTTCGCCTCATCGGACCTCGCTGCTCGCTTTGTCAACTTGCCTGACAGTGTGTTGACTTGGCTTGTCTCATTGTATGGTCCGATGTTCGACTTTAGAAAAATTTCTACGAAGAAAATGCGACTTTAGAAATTGTTTCTAAGAAGTTTGTAAGACATTACACTCATGAAGTTTCATAATTGAAATCCTTGCGCTCCGTAGAATGCGCGGCTTCCGCAAGATGCCGCGAGATTATAGCTGGCAATAAAAATACTCTCGCAACTTTGTGCTCGGCTGAGGCTCCTTGCGGTATGTGACTCCAGGTGCATGGGCGTTCCCAATAATTTCAGCCAGAGTTCACAATGTTCGCACATCATTATCTCTACGAGCATGAAAAAGACATTCTAGAGAAAATTCATAATGATTTCCCGCGCCGGGAGTTGCATTGGTCAGCGCTGCATCAAAGCGCGAAAAAAATTCGGGCGGCGCTTCAGCGCCATAAGGCCCCCCTCCCCCTCCCTGGCTAAGCCCCTTCTAGAGGTTGCAGCATTGCGGTCTGTAAGCGGATCGAACCGTATTGCAGAGGTGTTGTAAGGCATTGACAATTTTAGGATTGGCCCTTCTGTCATTTGTCTACCTGAGCGATCACTCAGTCCTCTATGGCAAACGTCCATAACTCACTTCGCACTGCCGTTCAAACCCTTGAGAAGCCAGACGTAATCAGCAGTCGGCCCATCGTCATCATATTTTGTTCGGACGGCGGTCACACAATCGAGATCTCCATCGTTGTCAGTGTCTAGTATGGCGACGCCAGCGGAGTGCTTCTTAAAAAGCTGTAAAATAATACAGTGGCATTGAAATAATGGCAAACAAATATACGAAGCGCGAAATGGAAGCTACCAGACGATCATAGCTTCAAAAAAGTGTGCCAAGTAGTTAGGCGCTACAAGTATGCTATAGGTTAAGTTTCGAAAAACACTTCCGCGACTATTGTTTTGTTTCATTTAGCAGCTCCAAAGCAACGACGCTATTTATCCAACCGCAGATGTCTTGTTCACTTCAGTATAGCAACAGAAACTTACCGCTGTATATTTAGTACTTACGCTTGCATAGAATAGTGATCCATTTCGGTCGATAAAGTATTAGGACGAATAAATATCATCGCTACACTTCATGTTCACGCATGATAGTGAGGTAAATTAAGGTCAGTAAGATTAAGGGCAGTCTTCCTACGGCCAACTAAGACGCTAAAATGACAGAATTTTCCAGCTATGCCTTGTTGTTCACTTTCACCGATTGCCTTTGCCACGCATCTGCATGCTTTAGCATATGGCGCATTACCGTGAAAGTGCAACTGCTGCATGAAGATGAGCCTAAATGACTCCATAGCCTAAATGACAAACATAAGCACCTGTCTCTGACGTGAAAAAACATGTTATTCGGATCTAAACGGGAGTTTCTTGGTATGTCGGGTCTTATGGAATAGTATATTTGGGGTAAAGACAAGTGCTGGTAAGTCCAAGTACTACGTAATAACTACAATATCACAACCTAAAATAGACACATTTCATGTCGGATCACAGTCACCTCTTAACCATACGTAATTTCCATTTGAATAGCGTATGGTTTGGAATGGAAACTGTGGTAATAGTAAATTTCTAATATTTATGTTACACTTCTTTTGATGTGAAAGTATCTGTTAGCATTCTATCGCGTCAGTCTGAGTCTGTCTTCATGTCGTGAAATCACGTAACACGGTATCGGTGTTGCGCAATTAGATACGCCGATACTGCGCCCTTGCTGAATGGTTCTCTTTCACCACTTAATCAAACAGAACATTACCAACAGGTCGACTTGTATTATAAATATTCCTCGCGTGGCATTATTGAAATCAATTTCATAGCGAACAGAAAGGTTGACAAAATTGCGCAATACGCCCGGCCTTGTGCACTTGGCTGCTACTACTTATCTTTTCGGGCCTCTGTGCCCCCTACATTGCCATCTTCTTTACTCATTCCTTGCGTCTACCATAATAGTTGCTCCAACGAAATTTACGGCCCTGCATAGAGAAATTTTATTTTGATTTGTGTGACGCTATAGGTGTAGAGTGCTTGTACGGACATTTGTCGTGCAATGGTACTAGGATAGGCACACTTAGGTGTTCGATTAGACGAACTCCGGAATTGACCCCCTTCAAAAACCACGCTAAATTTCTTGCGGTGACAGATATTGAGAAGCAAGCCGTCAAAAAATATCGTGAAAATCACTAGATTTTTTTCCTTGAAGTGTCGGAGTAAATGCAAGGGGGATAGTTAATTTTCTGCCTCAGAGCATTAAACGGCGTTTTGTTAAAAAGCTGAACGAAACAGTGCTGATTGTTACGGTGAGCTTCATGGCGCGTATTTTACAGCCTAAGTCATTCTGGAAATTCATTCCAAGTAGAAACGGCTCGAAAAATTGATGTCTACAATTCGCAAATTACAATATGTACATTAACTGCATACGTGCGTAAATTGCACATGTGATTTGACTATTTAAAACGCTTCTTAGTGTTTCCGAATAAGATGACTATGCATTTACATTTCTCGTGCAAGTAATGTCCGTCGTTCTTGACAATTCAGATTAGGGATTATATTTGTGTTATCTGAAAAACGTGATTTTTCTAAATTCCGGAAAGCTAAGATATGATAACCCGGTGGTTAAATTTTGGCACAAGGTTTTGGCACAATATACATGTGACATCATTTAAATAAACATATTGTTACGAAAGGATAAAACAAGAGAGAGGGAGAAGAAGATCATGCGATGCTGGCTGCTTCGTGTTGCCAGTCAGCCATATTAACCCCATTGATTCTGCTTGTATATGCATCGTAAATACAGCCTGTCTATACTCTCAACATGCCCGTGACAGAATGGTGGGAGGTGCGGGGTACCACGACGAGAAATGGAGCTCTGCAGTGGACGTCGCATCACCATCCTCAGCATGAATGACGGTGAGCACGCGGGATCAACGTCGTTACCGTCTCCAATGTCACCATTGCCAGCTACGTCGCTGTATGCTTCGGTTGTGGTTGTGCAACCCAAGTATCCCAGAACTCTCTGCACGACTGATGCAGCCGACATTGGAGAATGAGTGGCTGTTTACAAATGCGTGAGTGGAATCAGCAGATGGGACCCTACGCTTATGCTACCTAACCTGTTGTTCAAGCTAAGAGGCACGGCAAAGATGTGGTTCGAAAACCATGGAGAGCAGCTGACCAGGTGGGACCAATACAAAGAGGCGTTAACAGAGTTGTTTGGAAAACCAGCGGGTCGTAAAAGTGCCTCAAAGCAGAAACTGGCCTCGCTTGCCTAATTTCCAACGGAGTCGTATCTTTCGTACATGCAGGAGGTGCTGGCCTTTTTTCGTAAAGCCGATCACGATATGACAGAAGCTGAGAAGGTATGGCATGGGCTTAAGGGAATTACTGACGATGATTTTAATCTACTCATGTGCAAAAGCTGCTCTAGAGTTGATGCTATCATCAAAGAGGGCTGACAATTCGAGCAGGCGAAAAGTTTACGCGTCGTGCAACTATTCGCCAGACTACCCAATACTGCCGCAACGTCGACGTGTGAAGATCAGCCCGCACAGTAGCATGCGTCGCCATCAGAGCACGTAGTGCGAATCATTCGACATGAATTTGACGCGATGGCGCCCGCAGCTTTCTGTTCGCGTAGCTCTGGTCATCATCACCATCATCATCATCATCATCATCATCATCATCATCATCATGATTATCCTCGCTAGGCCCACTGCTGGGCGAAGACCTTTCCCACACTTCTACAACTGTGGCCATGTTGTCCCTACAAACTTCTTAATCCCGAGGTCCCGATACAGTCATTGACTATGGGACCTCCTTCTGTATATTATTTGTTTTTACAACCTGTAATCTATAATGAATAAAAATCAATTTCAATTTCAATTTCAATCCGCCTACCTAACTTTCTGCCGTCCCCTGCTACTCTTCCCCTCCCTTGGTAACCAGTACGTAACCCTTAATGACCATCGGTTATCTTCCCTCCTCATTACATGTCCTGCCGATGTCCATTTCTTTTGCTTCATTTCAACTAATATGTCATTAGCTCGCGTTTGTTCCCTCACGCAATCTGCTCTTTTCTTATCCCTTAAAGTTACACCAATCATTCTTCTTTCCATAGCTCCTTGCGTCGTCCTGAGTTTAAGTAGAACCATTTTCGTAAGCCTCCAGGTTTCTGCCCCGTGCGTGAGTACTGGTAAAACACAGCTGTTATACACTTTTCCCTTGAGGGATAATGGCAACCTGCTGTTCATGATCTGAAAATGCCTGCCAAACGCACCGCAGCACATTCTTATTCTTCTGATTATTTCAGTATCATGATCCCAATCTGCGGTCACTACCTGTCCTAAGTAGATGTATTCCCGTACCACTTCCAATGCCTCGCTACCTATCGTAAACTGCTGTCCTCTTTCCGAGACTGGCAAACATTACTTTAGTTCTCTGCAGATTAATTTTGAGACCCATCCTTCTGCTTTGCCTCTCCAGGTCAGTGAGGATGCACTGCAATTGGTCCCCTGAGTTACTAAGCAAGACATTATTATCTGCGAATCGCAAGTTCCTAAGGTATTCTCCGTTAACTCTTATTCAATATTCTTCCCAATGCAGGTCTCCGAATACCTCCAGTACACGCGCTGTGAATAGCATCGGGGAGATCGTATCTCCCTGCCAGACGCCTTTCTTTATTGGGATTTTGTTGCTTTCTTTATGGAGTACTATGGTGGCGGTGGAGCCGCTATATATACCTTTCAGTATTTTTACATCTACACCCTAATTCCGTAATGCCTACATGATTGCTGAGGTTTCGACTGAATCAAACGTTTTCTCGTTATAAATGAAAGCTATATGTAAGGGTGGGCTGTATTCCGCACATTTCTCTATCACCTGATTGATAGTGTGAATATGGTCTATTGTTGAGTAGCCTTTACGGAATCCGGCTTGGTCTTTTGGTTGACAGAAGTCTAAGGTGTTCCTGATTACCTTAGTAAATACTTTGTAGGCAACGGACAGTAAGCTGATCGCTCTATAATTTTTCAAGTCTTTGGCATCCCCTTTCTTATGGATTAGGATTATGTTAGCGTTTTTAAAAGATTCCGGTACGCTCGAAGTCATGAGGCATTGCGTATAGAGGGTGGCCAGTTCTTCTAGAACAACCTGTCCACCATCCTTCAACAAATCTGCTGTTACCTGATCCTCCGCAGCTGCCTTCCCCTTTTCCATAGCTCGCAAGGCTTTCTTTACTTCTTCCGGCGTTACTTGTGGGATTTCAAATTCCTCTAGACTATTCTCTTTTCCATTATCGTCGTGGGGGCCACTGGTACTGTATAAATCTCTGTAGAACTACTCTGCCACTTCAACTATCTCGTCTATATTAGTAATGCTATTGCCGGCTTTGTCCCTTAACGCATACATCTGATTCTTGCCTATTCCTAGTTTCTTCTTCACTAGTTTTAGGCTTCCTCCGTTCCTGAGAGCGCGTTCAATTCTATCCGTATAATACTTCCTTATGTCAGCTGTCTCACGCTTGTTGATTAACTTGGAAATTTCTGCCAGTTCTATTCCAGCAGTAGGGTTGGAGGCTTTCGTACATTGGCGCTTCCTGATCAGGTCTTTCGTCTCCTGCGATAGCTTACTGGCATCCTGTCTAACGGAGTTACCACCGACTTCTATTGCACACTCCTTAATGATGCCCATAAGATTGTCGTTCATATCTTCAACACTAAGGTCCTGTTTCTGAGTTAAAGCCGAATACCTGTTCTGTAGCTTGATCCGGAACTCCTTACCGCTAACTCATTCACCGGCTTCTTATGTACCAGTTTCTTCCATTGCCTCCTCAAATCTAGGCTAATTCGAGTTCTTACCATCCTGTGGTCACTGCAGTGCACTTTGCCGAGCACATCCACATCTTGTATGATACCAGGGTTAGCGCAGAGTATAAAGTCTATTTTTTTGTCTAGTCTCGCCACTCGGACTCCTCCCCGTCCACTTTTGGCTATCCTGCTTTTTCAGTTCCCTTCGTACAAGTCATTGTTCACCAGTAACTTCAAAATACTGGCCTGCATTCTGTCTGTGCTGCCATCAACCCCAGAGCCAATGAACGCCCTTCTACAGTTTTAGCTCCAACCCGACGCTTCTCTCCGGGTTTTCGCACCCTGACTGAGTGGAGAACTGCGGACGACCAGGCGATATGTTTCACCTGCCGCCGCATTGGTCATGTCGCCCGATACTGTCGCAACTCGTGGCCCTCAACACATCGCACGTCGACCAACCGGAGCCGTTTTAACGGAAATGCTCGCAATGTTTCGCCCACCGCCGAGTCTAACAGCGCCGACAATTCAGCTAGGAACACGTGGTACAGTCGCTCACTATAACAGTGCGGACACCAGTCTCGTTGACTGCAAACACGTCGCCCATCTTCTCGTTCACCGCAGCCACGCCGTCTTTCGTCCCCGGTGGCTTCTGGCCGCACCCTTTCGGAAAACTACGAAATGCAGCCCTGGAAGCTGGTGCTGCATTGCCTACTACTCCAGCAAATCCTCTGTCTGTGCCCACAAAGAGAAGTGGTATTGACAATAGAATAGACAGAATACCTCTCGAAGCACTCATTGACACTGGCGCCCACATGTTTGTGATGAGTGCTAGCTTACGTAGACCCCAGCAGCTGCCCGAGTCCTTCGTGTGGCCGGCGGTGGCGTGCTGGTTGTTCTTGGAATGTGTGCGGCGCGTTATCCTACGACATTATTCTTGGATTGGACATTTTATGCAATCACTCCGCCCTCATAGACTGCGCAACCGGCGCTCTTCAGTTGCAACTGCCTCTAGTCACTGATGCTCCTAGCACCACTCCACCGCACTTCAGAATGTGCGTATGTCACCTGAGGCAGTCACGTCGCTTTTACTGCACAGCCACAGATTCCTCACGGTGAATAAGTTATTCGCCCCATCACTGACGTGCTTTTGAACCAGAACTTTCCTCTTGAGCATACGCTGGTAACAATTACTAAAAACGGTGTCGATCTTCCGCTTCAGAATTTCAGCCTCTGCCCTCAAGTGCTTCCAGCCAGCATGCTCCTGGCCACCGTTTCTAATAATTTCGAATTTGACATTTAAAGCATGAATGCCGAGGGTGCTTTCTCACCGCCAATCGCAGCTCACAGGTCTCCTTCACTAACGGATGACTTCGCGAAGATGATTGTACCTGCCCTCACCTCTGCACAGGCCATGGACATACGTTTCCTCGAATCGTACCGTGACAGCTTTGATTTCAGCGACAGGCGTTTTGGCCAAGCATCTGTTGTTCACCACCGTATCCACACTGGAGACACGCATCCTATTCTCCGGCGTCCCTATCGTGTATGGCATGCTGAACGTAGAGTCATACAATCAGAAGTGGACAAAATGCTCTGGTCATCGAACCACCAGCCAGTTCATGGCTTCGTCTGTCATCCTTGTGAAAAAAAAGATGGTACCTGGCGTTTTTGCGTCGATTATCACCATTTAAGCAAGGTCACCCGAACAGACGTCCAGCCACTACCACGCATCGATGACGCCTTGGACTTCTTGCACGGAGCTAAATACTTCTCGTGCATTGATCTTCAATCCGGCTACTGGCAGATATCAGTTAATGAAATGGACCGCGAGAAGACGGCCTTCATCACAATTGATCGTTTATGTCAGTTCAAAGTCATGCCCTTTGGCCTATGCAATGCTGCTGCGACATTTGAACACTTCATGGACTCTCTTCTGCGAGGCTACAAATGGACCACCTGTCTTTGTTACCTTGACGACGTCATTGTTTTTTCTCCCATGTTCGCTAGCCACCTTACCCGACTCGCTGGAATTCTTGCGGTTTTCCGAAAAGCCGGCCTCCAAATGAACTCCACAAAATGTCAATTCGGATGCTGTCAGCGCTTGAGTCAGGTGGCGGCAGCAGCTCGCGCAGGTCCTCGAGGGGCGAGGTTTTCAACGGCGTCGTCTGCTACGGCGGCGCGCGCTGGTCGCATTGTCGGGAAGCGTTCTACTGTCGGTTGCAGCGCACCGATTTCATCGTTACTGCGTGAAATGAGCCGGTATTCTTTACTAAGCGCTTTGCGACGCCCACTGATACGGCTAGAAGGTAACGTCATCGCTGAAAGGTGCAGGGCAGTCAAAGACGATGTACTAATTCCATACATTCTTGACGGCCCGTTCCTGGAAGGCGACTATATATTCTAGCATGATAAGCCGCCGATTCACACTGCTCGTGTTGTGCAAGAACTGCTGGAAGAGCGCGCCGTCACTCTCTTCGAGTGAGCGCCTACATCCCCGGTCGCCAACATAATTTAAGATGTCTGGGGCTCGTTGAAAGTATCCCTGGCACACCATCCCTTCTATGAGTCGCCCGAGGATATGCTTCGATCCACCATCGTCAGCGACTGAGACGTGCTGCGAATGAACACATCCCCGATCAAGTCACTCTACACTTCACTACCTTCCAGGATGAGCGCTGTCATCACTGCCGCTGGGCTCATGACGAGATACTAACTGAAGTTCGGAATGTGACGTGTCCAATTCCCCGGCGGTGGACAGGGTCTTTCTGGTGTAGTGAATGACTGTCGAGAAAAATCACTTCTAGCTCATTGTCTTAACCTAAAACATTCCTTTAATCGTATCCGTTTGTTTCATCATGTTCGACCCCCATAGTTATCAATGTTCAGTGCTGTGTTTTTCTTTCGAGTCAAATAAAGACTGAGCACGTTGCGCGCACATCTTGGTGAGTCTTGTCGCTGCTTATTGCGGTAGCAGAAACAGTGAAGAAATATATGTGCATGCGCTCAGTACCCCGGCCTTTCGAAAGAACAAACGAAGCATGCTGTTAAAAGAAGTTTGTAAAACTCCATTATCGCCAACGAAGGCTCAGAGTTTGGCGTCGCACAACGTTTAGTAAAAAAATATCAGCTCAGTTCCCATAGTACCGATGGAAGGTGCACTGCCCCTGACACTAGCACGCCTCCTGACAATGCGGCCAGCGCGTGCCGCCGTAGCAGATGACGCAGATCACGACTCCGCCCCTCGAGCGTCTGCGCCTGTTCGAGCTGCTGCCGCCGCACGACTATACTGCTTGCCGCATCGCGATGCAATACGTTCCGAGTTTTCCCCTAAGTGTAAAACAGACTGTACATGCTTCTATTTGCTTTTAAGAAGATCGGTAGGCTTGACGATTATTTTTACAGCTGCCATGCGGCGAAACGGGAGCGTCTGCCTAGCAATTTAATTGACGCTGAGCAGGTAATCGGAAACGACATCGTGGTGCCGCCGGAAAAATCGTCGGCACATACGATGCGGCACGTACATACGGCACATACGAGCTAAAGTAATTTTTGCAGTTCCTCACAAAATGTTTGCTAGAAATCCGTGTTGTCTGTGATGGCGACAACGGACTTCCATCGGCACTGTATAATATATCGCTGCATAGCACAAGTACTACATGCGCCCAGAACTTTAACTAGTACGTCCCCTACAATATAGAATAGAGGCACCAATGTAAACAGCTTGGCCATTTCTTAACAGTGCTCAAGAGACAGAAGTTGAAAGTATTAGTAATCATTTCTGCTTCAACAATGCCGGCGCGACCAAGACGCGGTCGTGCATCGTCCAATAACTCGATCGATCGGTCCAGTGGTGATGCAGGAATGAACTCCGGTCATCTTCAATGCATTGAGCACATAATCAATTTGTCTGCACGCGTGAACTTCGGCCACTGCTAATGCATGCACCAGAAGTGGTTTCCATTCTTGGGCGGCGCACACACAAACCAAACACGAGAAAGAAGACAGGAAAAGCGCTGGTGGAACAGCAGAAAGGTTTTATATGAATAGAAGGATTATATACAAAGTAAATATTAAATTTATGCGTGTTAGATATAAAAACCGTCATACACTCAGGAGCGATCAATGAACGAGCTCGCTTCGTTTGCCAGTTGTTTACTTCGTTCGGCGTACCGCAGTGAGCCATGTCTCTCGTCTGCTTTTTTCGTGCCATTTTCTTGTGAATCCGCAGAATTTCACTGGTCGCATTAACCCTTTCGTGTTTACATTGCTGTCGTGACAGTTAACAACACAATAATAATTTCCGGTCATGCGAAGAGGCGCCGTTGCAAACGAGCGACGTTTCGCGTGCAGCACGAACTGAACGCGGGCGCGATCGTGAAGGGAAGCGGCGGTAGAAACCTACACGCGTTGGAGGTGAAATCCTTCCGCCAGGGGAGAAACGAGCGCTCGCGTCTAGGATGAAACTTGGCGTGTGGACGTCTGTGGAAAAAGCAACCTTGTCAGTTCTGTTTTGGAGTTTACCTGGCACGGGCTGTTGATCTTAAAACGAATAAAAAATATCTTAAATGCACGCGTGATCACTAGACAACCCCAAAATTTGTATTCTGTGGGTATACATGCGAAGTGACGAATATCATTCACAGACAGGCCATAAGGGACGCGGGGACATCTATATTTTTTGCTACCTCCCGTTCTTTAACCTAAATTTAGGAACACACGCATTTTCAAACTTCGCCTTGATTTATTACGACAGCAGTGGCCTGAATTTAATTCGCAACCTTGGTCGCACCGGCATAGCCACTAACCTATGGCGGCGGGTGATATAATCACACATAAAAACAAACGTCTTCGTGCAAGATTATTACATATATGGTATGTGTGCTCCAATATATCATTTATAGGACACCAGTAAAAAGGATTCGCCTGGTGCAGTAGCTTGGCATACACATGGGACGTATTTCACCAAATTACGCAAATTACATGAACTGCGGGAATTAGCGTGCGTGGAGCTTTCGTCTGCCTGCATGGCAATAATTACGACTGGGGACGAGCTGTGCTGTTTAGTCATGAAAGCGCCCTCACCCATCATGTTGGTCCTCGAAGTTGTCGAGTAATTTGCATAAAGCCTTAAAACCTGCTGGAACCAATGATACGACGTGCTTTACCTTGTAGAGGCGCAACACAACGCGATTAAAGAAGCTCATTGAATTTTCGAGAAGAAAAGCTTCCTCCCTATACATTGGCGTGCGCCCACTAAAGGGGATTTTCCAAAAAGCTGCCGTCCAGCGGATGACCAATAATAGTACAATATGGATAGAATAGAACATGCTCTCAGGAACGGAGGAAGCCTAAAAGCATGAAGAAGAAACTAGGAATAGGCAAGAATCAGATGTATGCGTTAAGAGAGAAAGCCGACAATATAATTACTAATATGGATGAGATAGTTCAAGTGGCTGAGGAGTTCTATAGAGATTTATACAGTACCAGTGGCACCCATCACGACAATGGAAGAGAGAATGGTCTAGAAGAATTTGAAATCCCACAAGTAACGCCGGAAGAAGTAAAGAAAGCCTTGGGAGCTATACAAAGGGGGAAGGCAGCTGGGGAGGATCAGGTAACAGCAGATTTGTTGAAGGATGGTGGGCAGACTGTTCTAGAAAAACTGGCCACCCTGTATACGCAGTCCCTCATGGCTTGGAGCGTACCGGAAACTTGGAAGAATGATAACATAATCCTAATCCATAAGAAAGGGGACGCAATAGGCTTGAATAATTATAGACCGATCAGCTTACTGTCCGTTACCTACAAAGTATTTACTAAGGTAATCGCAAATAGAATCAGGAGCTCCTTAGACCTCAATCAACCAAACGACCAGGCAGGATTCCGTAAAGGCTACTCAACAATGCACCATAGTCACACTATCAATCAGGTGATAGAGAAATGTGCGAAATATAACGAACCCTTATATATAGCTTTCCTTGATTACGAGAAAGCGTTTGATTCAGTCGAAACCTCAACCGTCATGGAGGCATTACGGAATCAGGGTGTAGACGAGCCGTATTTAAAAATACTGTAAGATATACATAGTGGTTCCACAGCCAACGTAGTCCTCCATAAAGAGAGCAACAACATCCCAATAAAGAAAGGCGTCAGGCAGGGAGATATGATCTCTCCAATGCTATTCAAAGCGTGTTTACAGGAGGTGTTCAGAGACCTAGATTGGGAAGAATTCGGGATAAGAGGTAATGGAGAATGCCTTACTAACTTGCGATTCGCTGATGATATTGCCTTGCTTAGTAAGTCAGCATACTCACTGACCTGGAGAGGCAAAGCAGAAGGGTGGGTCTAAAAATTAATCTGCAGAAAAGTAAAGTAATGTTTAACAGTCTCGGAAGAGAACAGCAGTTTACGATAAGTAGCGAGGCACTGGAAGTGGTAAGGGGATACATCTACTTAGTACAGGTAGTGACCGCGGATCCGGATCATGAGACTGAAATAATCAGAATAAGAATGGGCTAGAGTGCGTTTCGCAGGCATTCTCAGATCCCTCAAGAGAAAAGTGTATAACAGCTGTGTCTTACCAGTACTCACGTATGGAGCAGAAACATGGAGGATTACAAAAAGGGTTAAATTGAGGATGACGCACCGAGCTGTGGAAAGAAGAATGATAGCTGTAACGTTAAGGGATAAGAAAATAGCAGATTGGTTGAGGGAACAAACGCGAGTTAATGACATCTTACTTGAAATGAAGAAAACGAAATGGCCATGGACAGGACATGCAATGAAGAGGGAAGATAACCGATGGCCATTAGGGGTTACGGACTGGATTCCAATGGAAGGGAAGCGTAGCAGGGGGCGGCAGAATGGTAGGTGGCCGGATGAGATTAAGAAGTTTGCAGGGACAACATGGCCACAATTACTACATGACCGGGGTAGTTGGAGAAGTATGGGAGAGGAATTTTCCCTGCAGTGGGCGTAACCAGGCTGATGATGATGAAGCGGAGGACGGACGGAAATGTAGAAGCAAGAAACAGGACGGTGAGTGAAGTCTAAATTAATATGTATGCATAAATTGAGACGTAGACCAATGTGATTCTTTGTTGTTTCTCAGAGCAGTCGCCCGAGCCAGAGCCCAAGCACCACACGTGCCAATAGATGTTGATGAGAATTCTATGTAGGAATGACGAGGACAGTCTGCACAAAGAGCGCTCACAATTTGTATATATATATATATATATATATATATATATATATATATATATATATATATATATATATATATATATATATATATATATATATATATATATATTTCAGTATGCTTCTTTTCTGTTACGTCTGGTAACGTTCACCAATTTCCAAGAGGCCTGTGGCTTCATCGCTACCCCGACGGTGCCAGCGCGTTCATGTTCTTTGAGTAAATCAATACTTTGCGACACGCCTAACGCACGAATCCTCTCTCTCAAGGCGCTTGAGCGCACAAGGTATATCTGGAAATGCCTTTTATTGCTTCCTTTTAGGCAAGCTTACTCGACCTAACTCTTAGGGCCCATTCACACTTGCCAGTCGGAGAGGTCGTGCGACCGTTCTGATCGCAAAGCGACAATCGCACACGGTCGCATTGGTAGAAAAGCGACGATTGCAGTCCAGTCGCACGCTGCTTGATTTTACAGCCTTGCGACTTCGAGTCGCAAACAGCTAAACCAAACAGCGATGCCCCGGAAGTAGCGCGTGAGGTTTTGTCCATCCGGTTGTCATTTCCGGTGGCAAGCACGAAACGACGTCGTTCCCGAGAGTTGTCGTTTCGAACGAGAAGGTGACCCGCAGGTCGCTGATGTGGCCCCGCGAGTGTTATCGTCGGTGTTGTCGAGCCGCTACTTGGTCACACACGACTGACGGTCACACGACATCTCCGACTCACAAGTCTGAATGCAGCCTTAGAGCAAAGGGCGTCGCTGATGTGGGAACGGAGCTCAATAGCATGCGTCGAAATTCTGACTTGTTTATGTACTTATAAAGGCACGTGTCAAGGTAACTATGAAGGGCACATAAGAACGCAGAGAGAAACATATATACATGCAAACCACAATATGGGAGGGAGTAACTAAACAACGCTATCGTTGAACGCGAGTTTTGCAAACATTTACAGAGAAAAAGGAGAAAAACAGTGATAATACGTGCCTTCATTATATCTACGACAACATCCTTTGTCTCCGTATTGGAATCCCCGAAAACAGGTGGCCATGTAAAGCAAAAGGTGCAGATACACGCTACGACAATGATATTTCCTTGCCGCATTTTTCTTTGTCCAGGTGCCGTGCGATTGTTACCCGAACGATACGCTACCATATTTTATATGAATAAGCCATGGCCCTTTTAAGGCTGTTTCGACAGAAATTTATTGCCGGTTGTACATACCAGCGCTTGAGCATATTGCGGTGACAGTCGATTACAAAATTTGTTCTTTTTCATTTTGTTTGCAAAAATTTTGATCTAGCTGAGCAGCAAGAAATTTGACGCGGCAATTTTAGTTGCCAATTATTTGTGCCGTCTGTCGCCCGGTGAACAATTTTGTACAGACAGCGCAGTGAACGCTCCCGCTTATGCACCTGTCACTTATGTGTAACGTGATCGAGCACTTTATTCGTTCTGTGTAGGAAAATATTTCTTGTTTTATTCTTCTTTTCAACTGATTCCAATATTAGAATTAAGCACTGTACATGCGTGCTCTACCTCGTTCACTCAGAAACATAGCCGACGTAGAGAAAAATACCATGCCTGCAATTATGAAAATAGGGCGATCTCACAAATTGTTGTGGGTCCCGCAGTAGTTGACAGTCCATTAGGAAAGTTCATTACAAGGTTCACATTGGACTGACACAAACATAATGTCTGACTTCAGTCCTATCGCGTTCGAGCACACAGGTTGCGAACATATTTGCACTTACGCACATGAGGCACGAGATATTTATGTGGATTCAAAGAACATCGGGACTCGCTGTTATGCGAAACATTTGGCACGTATCAGGCCGTCTCGCCTTGCTGGGGTTTACGCAAATTTTTACCAAACAGACCGGCATGTTTGTTTACGGCGATACGTTCTGCGTGTAGGGCGAGCAGACGTTTACGAACCTCCCTACCGGACTCCTCAAAATGAGCCACCGATCACTATCATCGCAGCTTCGGGAATGGCTGCGCAGCCATTTTATTTTATTTTGTTAGATGTTACACACTGGCCTGTGGACTTGCAAGTATTCTTATGCTGACGCATTATTTAATTTCAAACAAATGTTACAAAAGGTTCTGCCATGCTGAAAATGTTTTGGGTTGTTGCGTGAAAATATGTCTCGCGCGCAGGTCAATATTCTGGCGCAGGTACTACCGTGAGAACCAGGTACGCTGTCTAAACGAGCACTTATCCACCCATTCTTGTGCAGCTGTTTACACTCAAAATTGTAAAGCACCCTAGACAGCTGTCGAAGTTAGCCGTAGAAACCGTTATAGTAGCGTCTCCTATTGCCGTTGTCTGTTTCTGAATACCTAAGTAGTGCGCACCACACACACACACACACACACACACACACACACACACACACACACACACACACACACACACACACACACACACACACACACACACACACACACACACACACACACACATATATATATATATATATATATATATATATATATATATATATATATATATATATATATATATTTGAAGAAACGAAGGAGCACGCTTACCAAAATTGCATTTTTAATGGTTTTACGTTTCAGCCTTGGCACGGCCTTCCTCCGGATAAACACAGATGCAAGCGCGCAAACGCTTTTATGTCGTTGGCATAATCAGCAGTGATATGCACGAGTACGATTGTAAATAATAACAGAAAAAGTGCAGCAGTAAGTATAACTTCTCCATGTCGCACTTGATATCATTCTATAACTTCATGTACAACCATCGCAATACCATAATGATATTTCATACATACCATTTACGTGCACAAGTTATACTTACTGCTGCACTTATTGTGTTATTATTTGCAAGTGTACACATGCATGAACTGCTGATTATGCCCACGTGCGCATGCCCACAAACGCGGGTGCGCGCTTGTATCTGTCCTTATTCTGACGAAGGCCGTGCCACGGCCGAAACGGAAAGCCATTACAAAGGCAATTTTCGTAAGTGTGCTCCTTCGTTTCTTCAACTACCTATGCAACGGACCTACAGAACTGTACCTTTTGTTACATATATATATATATATATATATATATATATATATATATATATATATATATATATATATATATATATATATGTTGTTGTTGCTGCTGCTGCTCCACTACCTACATATGACGCACTGTAACATGGCTCCTCTGGCAGACGAAGACGTCCGGCCAAGAAGTGAGTGGTGGGGCTTTCTTTGAGTACACGGCTTCAGGCGGCCTACATGTGCAATGTCGGCTTTGGATGACCGTCTTCCATGGGAGGTGAGGCGCCAATTCTATAATTCACCTCACTGAGACGATCAACCACATTGAATGGTCCAGCATAGTCAGCGAGCAGTTTTTGACATAGAGCGCGTTTAAGCACGGGAATCCGTAGCCACACTAGGTTACCCGGGTCCTCAGTGACTGGCCGGTTCCGACTATCGTATCGGGATTTGTACTGCTTTTGTGATGGTAGAGTACGTAATCGAGCGAGGCGCCGAGCCTCATGAGCTCGGCGGAGGGTTTCCCCGATACAAGCGTCTTCGTGATTACCAAAAGGAAAATAATGTCCAATGTGCACCTCGGCGGACGAGCGTAAAGAAGGAAAAGCGGACTGTATCCAGTGGTCTCATGTTACGCAGTGTTTTACGCGCAAGTGATGAACGGCAATACTTTTCCCAGTTCTTTTGGTCCAAGCTTGCGTACATGGAAATCATGTTCACAAGTATTCTGTTCGTGCGTTCTGTCCGACCATTCTGTCCGGTCTGCGGGTGATAAGGCGTTGAGTGTCGCAGGTTGGAGGCGCACAAGCACAAGTTTTTCGACAACACCAGCTGTGAACTGACGGGCACGGTCGCTAATGATCACTCGAGGGGGACCATGACGAAGTATAGTGCAATGCAGCATAAACCTGGAAACTGCGCCTGCAGTTGCAGAGGATAGGGCAGCCGAGTCAGGTAGTCCGAGTAGAACCGAGTCAGGTAGTCGGCATATACTATGATCCAGCGGTTGCCTTTAGAAGAACATAGGACCGGTCCTATGAGGGCGATGCCTACTTGCACAAAGGGGGGAACTGGGTGGCACGAAAGGCTGGAGGAAACCGGCTGGACCTGCGATAGGTCTCTTGTGTCTTTGACACTAGGCGCAAGTGCCTACGTATGTGTCCGTTGTCTTGCGCATTTGAGACCAGTAAAACCTTTCTTTGGCACGATGGAGTGCCTACGTGGACGCTAAATAACCTGAAGTTGGATCATTGTGCATGACGAGCAAAACAAAAGAGTAGAGGGCTTCCGGTACAACCAGAAGAAACCGTGCATCTGTCGCGGGTAATTCTTCTTATAGAGCTGTCCATCCTTAACACAAAAACTACGTAATGTCGACTCATTCGCGGTAGAGAAAAGTGACTCTGAATTCGGATTATTACGTTGCTCTCTTGCGAAGGTTGTGGCATCTGATCTGGGAAATCACGGTGTACGGAGGCGATGAGGTGGTCAAAACTATCGACGTGTCGCATTCCGTTGTGCTAAGAGGCATCCCGGAAAGGCAGTCGGCATGAGCATGTCGTCGGCAGCTCTTATAGGATACAGTGAAGCTGTACTCTTGCAGACGCAGGGCCCATCGTGCATGGCGTCCAGATGGATCGCGAAGATTAACGAGCCAGCAAAAAAATGATGATCCGTGACGATCGTAAATTGACGCCCATACAGGTACGACCAAAATCGCTGCACCGCAAAAATAATAACAAGGCATTCCTTCTCAGTAACCATGTAGTTACGCTCGGGTTTGCTCAATGACTGACTTGCGTAAGCGATGACATGTTCTTTGTCATCCAAGCGTTGAACCAGGACAGCACCAAGATCTACATCACTCGCGTCTATGTGCACTTCTGTTGGCGCGGAAGGGTCGAAGTGTCGGAGGGTCGGTCGCGACGTCAGCAGAAACTTCAGCTGTCGAAAGGAAGCAGAACAATCAGACGTCCACTTTAAAGTGGCGTTCTTGTGCAGGAGGCTTGTCAAGGGATAAGCGACGTCAGCTAATCGAAGAATGAACCGCCTAAAATAGGAGCAGAGCCCTAGAAAGCTGCGAAGTGGTTTTGCACACTGAGGCGGTTCAAATGCTTCAACAGTCCGCAGCGTCTGGCCTAATACCGTCTTTGCCCACAAGATGTCCCGACACCACGGCTTGGCGCTCAACAAAATGGCACTTTTTAGAGTTGAGAACAAGACAAGTCTTCAGTATGCATCTGAGGTATGCACTGAGAACAACGCCGAGACGCGTGTTGTGCTCGTGACTGTGCGCCCCAAGGTAATACCACCGTCGAAGTAGCACATGCATATCTCCAACTTTAAACCTCGAAGAATAGTATCCCTGAATCGTTCGCAGGTGGCGGGTGTGTTGCACAAGCCGAACGGCAGGACATTGAATTAAAAATTCCATTGCGTTTTAGAAACGCTGTTTTTTCCCTTATCCTCAGCATGCAGCGGGATTTGCCAGTAGCCAGACCTCAGGCCTAGAGAAGAGATGTAAGAAGCCAAATAAAGGCAGTGTAAGGCATCATATATAAGCGGAAGTGGGTAGACATCTTTCTTGGTAACGTTGTTTAGCCGCCGATTATCAATACAGAATCGGCAACTGCCATCTTTCTTTTTCACGAGGATGACAGGTGCGGCCCAGGGACTCGCGCACTCCTGAATTATCCCATTGTGCAGCATTTCCTGAACTTGCTCGCCAATTACCTTGCACTCATTTGGGGATACTCTGTACGGCTTCGGTCATATAGGGTGCGTTGATCAGGAATTTATATGGTGGCGTATTCTAGACGTCAGAATTTCGGACGTCTTGTCAGTCTTTGAAAAGTCAAACACTTGCGAGTGCTTGAGTAGAACATTCAATAACACGGCGCCCTTGTGCTGAACGACTCGCTCACCATCTGAAGTACTTTCTAGGCGGATGGAGGGACTCGTGTGCAGCCGTAAAGCCAGTAACGCCGGTGTTTTTGCTGTAGAGACCTAGCTTCATACCAGAAGGGAGAAGTACGGGCTGGGCCGCGTAGTTCATCGCCCATTATTCAGAGTGTCCTTCAACTGCCGATACTAAACAATGTGGAACTAAAACGTTCTTCTTTACTCAGGCAGAATGAAGAGGCCCGGTTGCGGCATCAAATCTGGTGGGATCGCTACCAGAGCAAATGAGTAGAACGCATACAGCTCATAATGTGGGAATGACCATGTCCTCAGAAACACAAAAGGCACTGTCTTGAAGTGGCGAGTTCTTCATGAGTCCTGTCATAACCTCGTGTTGCACTAAAGCTCCCTACTTCGACAGTCAACGCTTGCACCACACTACTGCATAAAATCTATGCCTATTGCCTAAAATCACATCGTGCGTGGATCGAGGAATAACGGTGAATTCATTGGTAAATACTTTGCCGCACAAACACACATCCGCAGTACAAACGCCGACCTAGTACACGGTGTCACCACTAACAATACGAAATGTAGAAATATTGTTCCAAGAAAGCATCACTTTTTCTCCCAGTAGGGCTTTAATATTTATACGGACATTACACGGAAACCACGGAAATTGTTGCCCCAGTATTCACAAGAGTCATTGTAGGCATATCGTCAACAAGCACGTGAACTCCTGATGAACAACAGATCAGGAGCTTACAATACAAGGCCTTGAAATACCCTGAGTGGCCGAATAAAAATATCTCAGAGTACATGGACGCGGCCCGCCTCGCTCTGAAAAGACCGGGCTTCGGGACTGTAATAAAGTTTTGTGAATGAATGAATGGATAAACAAAGAGCAGATGTACATGGAAAAGCACGAACAGTCTCTCATAGCAAAAGAGCGAAGAGATGCCGGGATAATGAAACATAAGGCATTGCGGGGGTGCAACACGTATGAAGTACTGAGAGGTATTTGGAAAGGAATAATGGTGCGGGGCTTACTTTTGGGAATGTGGTCCTGTGCTTAAGGACAGAAGTTCAGTAGAAACTAGAAGTAAATCAGAGAGCTGTTGGAAGATTAGCAGTAGGTACCCATGGGGAAACCACAAACGAGGTAGTACAGGGGATATGGACTGGGCATCGTTCGAAGCACAGGAAGCTCAGAGTTAAATCCTATACGAAAAACACCTGAGGAAATTGAACGATAACAGGTCGGCAAGGTATTTAAATACTTATACAGAAAGAGCATTGATTCACAATGGCGGAAAAGAACTAGGAAGCTAACCAGTAAGTATGCCACACGCGAGGACGGAGAAAGACGGAGCATTAAACGACAGGGTGAAAACAAGGAAGGTAAGAATTGGATAAATTCAATGGAAAAGAAGCCTAGTATGGAACAATATTGATGCTGGAAACAGCAGATCCGGAACGAAACGTTTTATGATAACTCAAGAGGCATTGTCCTACTCTTTGAAGCTAGGTCAGGATGTCTTAGAACACACGGCTATAAAAAGAAATTTAATGAAAAAGACACGTGTATGTATGTGGTAAATCTGTAGAAACTATAGAACCCCTCATAGTAAAATGTGATGGTATCCATCCCGATGGCGATGCGGGCACAGTCACGCTTCCTGAGGCCCTAGGGTTTAGAGATAACAATAGCCGTTCAAATAAATATGTGGTGGAAATTAGCAAAAATCGATTGCAAGATTGGTGGCTCAAAAGCATAGAGGTGACATAAGGTTAAAAGTTTAGAGATAGGTATTTAAGGAAAATGGCGAATTTTAATAGCTTACAACACAGTTAAACAAAAATAAAAATCTGAGCATGGTAGCAACTGCCATCACCCCGTTTCAAAGGAGACGCTCCTACCTTCCATCCATCCATCCATCCGAAGCGAGACCGGTTCATGGGTTCAGACGGAAGAACAGCTCTATAATCGTCCACGTTCGCTGCAATAATAGAGAGTTTCCACGACGCAGGTGGCAGTCCGAGCTCGCTGCCTAGAGAGTCACCGCTACCACTACGGCCGATTTTGTGGCACCAGAGGAGCTCGTCCCGGACCCTCTCTCGTATTGCCGACGACAGATCGGATGGTATGCTCACGTTAACGCAGGCAAATATCGGCACATTATCCAAACGGCCGAATTTCGGTGCCACGCGACGCATCTTCAGCGCTTCAAACGTGCGGCAATGTTGATTATGTTGGCCACAGATGTCAGGTTTTCATTGGCTATCAAGAACCGGTATACATCTTCAGCTATGCTCTTAAGAAGATGACCCGCACTAGCTTCATCGGACATGATAGAACCCACGAGTCTACATAGCTTGAGGACCTCTTCTATGTACATAGTACAAGTCTCGGCAGAGAGATGGGTTCTTTTGGTCAGGGTCTATTCAGTTGGCTTCTTCCTCGTTGCCGAGGACCCAAAGTATTTTTTCAGTTCTTGTACAAATGTATCCCAGGCCGTAAGCGTGCTCTCGTGGTTGTCGTACCACATGAGAGCAGTACTCGTGAGCGAGAACACAACATTCGACAGCTGATCGGCGGAGCCCTAGCCCTTATGTTTGCTCACCCGTCGGTACTGTTTCAACCACTCGTCCACATACTCATCGCCAGTCCCGGCAGCGCTCGGTGGCTCCTTGTACAGTTGCGAAGAGCCCGTCGGCCTCGCAGCTTCAGTTTCTCGGGACATGCCTACTGTTGAGGATGGTGGAAGGCCCACTCGTCGACGACTGCGACGAGGTTCAGGTGGTAGCGATTCCGTCGTTGGATGCTTAGATAGCCAGCGCCTCCAACACTCTGTTACGGAGTGTATAGAAGGAGTTTAATTCAGAGAGCCGGAGGGCAGCAGGTGGGTCCCGGTCCTGCACGCCGTCCTCCTCTTCATCTCTGCCCTTTTAATGTTGTTGTTGCTGCTCCATTACCTTAGACGAACTTTAACAATATATATATATATATATATATATATATATATATATATATATATATATATATATATTGTAACGAACAGTTAAGGGAGTCCAGACACAACTATTTATTGTGGGCTAACTTGTGCCCTGGGGGTAAATAAAAAAGGACTGCCGCGTTCTGAAAAGGAGATCAAGAATGCCTTCTTCTTCTATCTCGAGCGTCGCTTCACCTCTTCTTCTTCTTGCAGACGCTGACAACGGCCATCTACGATGCAAGCGCGTGCGGCGAAAACACGTGCCATCATTTCGTTGTCTTTTTCTCCAATACGCCGTTGTCCTCTTGAGGGGGCGCATGACCCTGCGCGCGCTGTTTAAATGTTTCTGCCTTGTGTCATTATCCCCCCTCCAAAACGCATCGTCCCGATGCGTACAGCGACTAAATTGTTCACAAGCTGTTGTCCATACTAAAGTGGTATATGGCACAGAATAGATGTTTGGTCGAATATTCACTGCCTGTCATAATAAGGCTTCAGTCTGACCACATGTACAGTTTCCGTGCGACGCCGGCATCGTGATGAGCTTACTTGTCCTTCTGGCGTAACTTCGTAGTTCAGGGGACTGATGCGGCGAAGTACAAGGTAAGGGCCGAAATAACGGCGCAAAAGCTTTTCGGACAGGCCGCGCGTCCGCACTGGAGTCCACACCCATACTCTGTCGCCTGGGGCATACTCGACTTCCCTTCGCCGCAGGTTGTATCGGTCCGCGTCGATGCGCTGCCTTTGTTGAATGCGATGTCGCGCCAGCTGACGTGCTTCTTCGGCCCTCTGTGTAAAGTCGCTGATGTCAGGGTTCTGTTCTGTACTGTCGCTGACAGGCAGCATTGCGTCCAAGGGTGTAGTAACTGTTCGACCAAAAACAAGCTGGAATGGCGTTACCTGAGTGGTCTCTTGCAATGCGGTATTGTAGGCGAATGTTGCATAGGGTACTATCTTGTCCCATGTACGCTGCTCTAAGTCTACGTAAATTGACAACATATCGGTCAGCGTCCTGTTCAATCGCTCGGTTAGCCCATTTGTTTGAGGGTGATAGGCAGTTGTTTTCCTGTGGCTGGTATGAGTCAGTTTCATAATGGACTGCGTCAAATCGGCTGTGAACGAAGTTCCTCGGTCCGTGATAATAATTGCAGGGGCGCCGTGTCGTAATACTATCTTGTTGACAAAGAATTCAGCCACTTCGACAGCCGTTGCACTGATGAGAGAGGATGTCTCGGCATATCGAGTTAGGTAATCCGTGGCTACTACAATCCATCGTTTCCCTGATGACGATGTGGGAAAGGGACCGAGCAAGTCCATTTTTACTTGTTCGAACGGGGCTCCTGGGGGTTCTATTGGTTGAAGGAGGCCTGCGGGTTTTAATGGGGGCGTTTTGCGTCTTTGGCAATCCCGACATGTTCGTACATAATGCTGTACTGAAGTCAATAGCTTTGGCCAGTAGTACTTAGCATGAATTCGGGCGAATGTTCTGCTCACTCCGAGGTGTCCTGCTGATGGGTAATCGTGGCAGGCTTCCAAGATTTCGGATCGTAATGCTGAAGGAACGACGAGTAGAAATTTCTCTGTGCTGTGATCAAAATTTCTTTTGTACAGGACACCATTTCTCATCACATACGATGACAATCCCCGGCAGAAAACTCGCGGAACATGGACGGGGTGTCCCTCGAGGTGCCTGATGAGTAGGAGCAACTCGGCGTCAGACTGTTGATGTTCGGCCATCTCAGATGTGGTCACGGCTCCAAGAAACGGAAAGTAGTGTCCATCTTTCACAGGAGCAGATTCGACCGGCGCACGTGATAAACAATCAGCGTCACTGTGCTTGCGACCTGACTTGTACACGACCGTTATGTCGTATTTCTGCAGTCTCAGACTCCATCTAGCAAGTCGTCCAGAAGGATCTTTCAGGTTTGCAAGCCAGCACAATGAGTGATGGTCGCTGATTGCTCGGAACGGTCTACGGTATAAGTATGGTCGGAATTTTCCTATGGCCCATATTACTGCGAGGCATTCTTTTTCGATGGCTGAATAGTTGGTTTCAGCCCTCGAAAGAGTGCGGCTGGCGTATGCAATCAATCTTTCCTCTCCGTTTTGCCACTGAACGAGGACGGCACCGAGTCCTAAATTGCTGGCGTCTGTGTGGATGTCTGTTTCCGCTTCCTCATCAAAGTGCGCAAGGACCGGTTGGTTTTGAAGTCGCCGTAGTAGCTCATTGAATGCATCTTCTTTCGTTAATCGCGTTAATGGCTCGGCAATCTTTGAAAAATTTTTGACGGAACGCCTGTAGTAGGCACAAAGTCCTAGGAATCGCCTAACGGCCTTTTTATCAGTTGGTCTGGGAAACTTTTCTACTGCTGCGGTCTTCTCAGGGTCAGGACGGATGCCTTCGGAGCTAATCACATGGCCGAGGAAAAGGAGCTCATGGAAGCCGAAGTGACATTTTTGTGGCTTTATCGTCAGCCTTGCTGAACTAATAGCTTTGAGCACAGTCCTTAGTCGTTCCACATGCTGAGCAAAGGTGGTAGAAAAAATCACGACGTCGTCAAGATAAACCAGACAGGACTGCCACTTTAACCCGGAGAGCACAGTGTCCATCATCCGCTGAAAGGTGGCAGGTGCGGAACAGAGGCCGAACGGAAGTACCTTGAATTCGTATAGTCCGTCAGGTGTGACGAATGCTGTCTTCTCACGATCTCGTTCGTCCACTTCTATTTGCCAGTATCCGCTTTTGAGGTCCAGAGAGGAAAAGAATTTCGCATTCCGTAGTCTATCGAGGGTGTCATCGATCCTCGGAAGGGGGTAGACATCCCGTTTTGTGACGACGTTTAGCTTCCGATAATCAACGCAGAAGCGCAAGGTCTGATCCTTTTTCTTTACCAACACCACAGGCGAAGCCCACGGGCTGGTCGATGGTTGAATTACGTCGTCTCTAAGCATTTCTTCGACTTGTTTGCTGATGACCTCTCTCTCCTTCGGTGACACTCGGTAGGGATGCTGGCAAATAGGCCTCACAGCTTCGTCGACAATGATACGGTGTTTGGCGTTGGATGTTCTCTGGACTTTCGATGTCGTTGAGAAACACGAGGCGAATTCTCGTACAAGGTTCTCTATTTGCTGCTGCTGGCTTGGTGATAGTGCTGCTTCGATGTTGACAGATGTGAGTATGGAGTCTACGTTGTCAGAATCCAGTAGTGAAGCATCGGAAGGGCTCAAATCCGTAATCTGTTCATAAGCATTAAGGCGGGCAATGACAGTTCCCTTCGCAACATGCTGGACTTCATTTCCAAAATTAGTCAGGAAGACATTCGAACACCCGTCACGCAGCTGAACCAGACCTCTTGCCATACAGATGCCTTTTTCGAGTAGGAGCCCAGTGTTACTGTCTGCTATTCCTTCATAGTCGCTGAATACGGTGCTTCTTACGGCAACAGCTATGCTGGATCTTGGGGGTATCGTGACGTCGTCGTCTATAATCTGAAGAGCATCAAATTGTTCTTCACACTCGAATGTCGCGATGGCGTGCTTTGTTGAGAACGACACACAGGATTCCTGCAAGTTGATAACTGCACCGTTCGCCTGCAAAAAGTCCATTCCAATAATTAAATCCCTTGAACATTCTGACAGGACAATGAAACTGGCGACGTATGTAAAGCCGCGTATTCCGATTCTAGAAGTGCACCTGCCCACCGGGTTGATAAGGTGTCCTCCGGCGGTTCGAATTTGCGGTCCTCTCCAAGGAGTCAGCACTTTTCTCAGTCTTCTGGCAAGCACTTTACTCATAACGGAATGGTCTGCGCCTGTGTCTTCTAAAGCGGTAATTTCGCAGCCGTCTATAAACACACATAAATCTGAAGCAACGTCACTTTTTCCGCAACTGCTCTCGCGTCCGTCGTTCAGCGCTGGAGGCTCTGTTCTTGCGTCGACAGCGGCCTCACCTCCACAGGTCGCCGGTATTAGTTTTCCCGACGTGGGCTTTGAGGGCGTCGCCTTGGGGAGCTTGAGGATGGACGCGGGCTCGGTGATCGATACCTCAGCGGCACTGTTGACCGAGGTTGATGTTGCTGTGAAGTCTGCGGGCTTTGGCGCGTTGACAAATACTCTTGGATCTCGAAAGGGCGTTCACCGTTTCTTGGGCAAGGAGCATTTACGGAAAACCCCCAAAGTCCCGCTCTGCGGTATTCGCACATCCTGTAGAGATCACCAGCTTCGCCGCAGTGGTAGCACAGTGGGATTCTATCAGGCGTGCGCCATATTTCAGCCTTCCGGAATCTCGTCTCCGGCGGAGACGGCAAGAACCGAGGTTCGGGTACATGCGCAGTTGCCGCGGTGAAAGTACGTCCTGGAGATCCTCTGAGTACCTCGGCGTACGATACCGTCGGCCGTACCGGTGACGACGCTTGCGGCTGTGCTGGCGGGTGCTGTTCGCGGACTGCTTGTCTCACTTCTTCGCGAACCACTTCCGCTAACGAAGAGACAGCTGTGGGGCCGTTGTTCAGCTGCTGCCTCTGGAGCTCTTCTCGAACCACAGATCTTATGAGTTCTCGTAAGACCTCGACGCTGTTCCCGAACATTGCCGACATCGTATCCATGGAGGCGACGTTCATATCGCGGTTGTAGAGTCTCGCACGCTGTTGAAGAGTCCTTTCCATAGTTGTCACCTCGGAGCGGAATTCGGCGACGGTGCTTGGAGGGCTCCGAACCAAACCGGCAAAAAGCTCCTGCTTCACACCGCGCATCAGGTGCCGAAGCTTCTTGTCCTCGCTCATGCTCGGATCGGCCCGGCTGAATAAGCGGGACATATCTTCGATATACATTGCCACGCTTTCGTTGTCTCGTTGGCTTCTTGCTTGCAAAGCGGCTTCAGTTTTTTCCCGGCGGTCTGTGCTCGGATACGTGGCCAACAGCTCCCGTCGGAAGTCATCCCACGACCGGAGGACAGCTTCATGGTTTTCAAACCACGTTCGCGCACCGTCTTGCAACGCGAAGTAAACATTGCGGACCTTCCGGTTTTCGTCCCATCCATTGTAGTCAGCGACGCGCTCGAAGCCTTCCAACCAGTCCTCGGCGTCTTCGAAGGTATCACCGTGAAAAGGCTCCGGCGTCCGCCGCTGATCGACGACGATGTGGGTTGAGGCTGTCTGGGACGTCATTTCAGGATTGTCCGCTGCTGCTATTATAGTTTGCTCCGGCAAAAGAGGAAACTCAGGCGGCTCACCACGAAGGCGACGGCTCGTGCGCTGGTGGACAGGCGTGAACTCGTTGGGTCTGAGATGACGTGGTTCCGGGCTGCTTTCTCCAACTCGACTTGGGCTGGAAATCATTGCCCAGCACCTCCACCAGAATTGTAATGAACAGTTAAGGGAGTCCAGACACAACTATTTATTGTGGGCTAACTTGTGCCCTGGGGGTAAATAAAAAAGGACTGCCGCGTTCTGAAAAGGAGATCAAGAATGCCTTCTTCTTCTATCTCGAGCGTCGCTTCACCTCTTCTTCTTGCAGACGCTGACAACGGCCATCTACGATGCAAGTACGTGCGGCGAAAACACGTGCCATCATTTCGTTGTCTTTTTCTCCAATACGCCGTTGTCCTCTTGAGGGGGCGCATGACCCTGCGCGCGTTGTTTAAATGTTTCTGCCTTGTGTCAATATATATATACATAATCCCTCTATGAGTTTTTTTTTCCTTTTCTTGACGATGGGGAGCTTGAAGCTCACCTCCTCGAGTGCACAATATCTGCAGGCTTAGAGTGACGCCTGTCACCGGCAAAAGATGCCGAGAGCGAGTGGAGTTATGCTAATCAAGGTAGAACCAAATTAGGAAGGCCCACTAAGCACCAACAAGACACTCCCACATAGGTACAGGAATTGGCCTCCCTTGTGCAGTATTCGGCCACTTCCTCCCAAATGGCTCACTCAGTTACCCAATGGCCCTCAGTCCACAGCAGCTGTGGAGCACCTGACCAAGGTGGCCGTCGGACCTGTAATGTAGCTGAGGGTGCTATGAATCTCTGGGCCCGGACAGGCCGCCAATGGAAACTCACACTTGCAACGTTTAACACCCGAACTCTCTCGAGTGAGGCTAGCCTAGCAGGACTCTTTGAGAAACTATAAAACATTTTTTGGGCTGTTATCGGCCTAAGTAAGATTCGAAGAACTGGGGAGGCTTATACATTACTGAATAACGGAGATTTCCTCAGCTATAGAGGTCACCTACATAAGAAGCAATACAGGTTAGGATTCCTAATCCATAAGGACATAATTTGCAACATTGACTAATTCTACAGCATTAACGACAGGGTAGCAGTAGTCGTAATCAAACTTAATAAGAGGTATAGATTAAAGGTATGACAAGCCAACTCTCCAACATCCAGTCACTGCGGTGAGAAAGTAGATCAGTTTTATGAAGATGTTGAATTAGCGATCGGAAAATTGCTGACTCAGTAAACTGTAGTAATGGGCGACTTCAATGCAAAAGTGTGGAAACAGCTGGCTGATGAACACGCATTGGAAACAACGTCGTCGATTCTAGGAACGCTAGAGGAGATATGCTGGTAGAATTCGCAGAAGGCAATAATCTTCGAATAATAAACACTTTTTGCGGGAAGCGTAGCAACAGAACGTGGACCTGGAAAAGTCCTAATGTTGAAAGAAAAAATGAAATTAGGTTTAAACTTTCTGCTGACCCCAGTGTAGTGCAGGATGTAGAAGTGATAGGTAAGGTAAAGTGCAGTGATCATCGGCTGTGTGAGGGCCAGGATTCGACTCAAGTTGAAGAGAAAGAGAGCAAAATTGGTCAGGAAGAAACAAGTAAACCTAGATGCAGCAAGGGTAAAAGCAGACAAATTCAGTCTGGTACTTGCAAACAAATATGCAGCCTTAGAACAGAAAGATGTTGATGACAGAGACCTAATGAACGAAACCGTAACTAGGCTGCCTTCAGATGCAGCGATTGAAGTGGGTGGCAACGCACCAAGGCAACCAGTAGGCAAGCTCTGCCAAGTAACAAATGACCTAATAAAGAACCGACAAAGAATTAAAGTGTCCAACTCAAGAGATAAGATAGAATTCGCGGAGCTGTCAAAACTGATCAGCAAGGCGAAAATAAGTTATATTGGAAACTGTAACGTAAGAAAGACGAAAGAAGCCGTAAAAAATGGACGCAGCCTGAAATCAGTGAGACAGATACTCGGCATGGGTCAAACTAAGATGTTTACACTGAAAGATAAGCAGGGTAATATCATCAGCAATCTCGAATATATAGTAAAAGAAGTGGTAGAATTCTGTACTGACCTGTACATTACCCAGAAGTGTCAGGATACCTCCATTAGTGACAGTAATGAACAGGATACAGAAACTCCTCCTATAACTAGCGATTAGGTCAGAGGGGCCTTGCAAGACATGAAACAAGGAAGAGCCGCAGGAGATGGAAGATGGAAGATCAAAGATGGAAGAGACATAATGCTTGGAAAACTGGCGACTCTTTATAAGAAGTGTCTATCGACTGCAAGGGTCCCAGACAACTGGAAGAATGCAAACATTATACTAATCCACAAAAAAGGGAGACGTTAAAGAATGCAATAACAATAGCTCTATTAGCTTACTCGCAATATTATATGAAACATTTACCAAGGTAATCTCCAATAGAATAAGGGCAGCACTGGTCTTTAGTCAACCAAAGGAGCCGGCAGACTTCATGAAGGGATACTCTACAATGGATCACATCCATGTCATTAATCAGGTTATCGAGAAATCCACATAGTACAATAAGCATCTCTATATGGCTTTCATAGATTACGAAAAGGCATTTGCCTCAGTAGAAATACCAGCACTCATACAGGCATTACGTATTCAGTGTGTACAGAACGCTTACGTAAATACCTTGGAAAATATCTACAGAGATTCCGCAGCCACCTTAATTCTGTACAAGAAAAATAGGAAGATATCTATAAAGAAAGTTGTCAGACAGGGAGACACAATCTCTCCGATGCTATTTACTGCGTGCTTGGAAGAAATATTTAGGCTATTAAACGTGGAATGCTTAGGTTTGCGAATGATATTGTTCTATTCAGCAACAATGCAGACAAGTTGCAACAAATTATTGAGGACCTTAACAAAGAGAGTGTAAGAGTGCGGTTGAAGATTGATATGCTGAAGACAAAGATAATCATGAATAGCCGGGCAAAGGAACAAGAGTTCAGGATCGCCAGTCAGCCTCTAGAATCTGTAAAAGACTACGTTTACCTATGTAAATTAATCACAGGGAACCATGATCATGAGAAGGAAATTCATATAGGAATAAACTGGCTTGGACTGCATACGGCGGACATTGTCAGCTCTTGACTGGAAGCTTACCATTATCATTGAAAAGGAAGGTGTACAATCAGTGCATTTTACCAGTGCTGACATTTGGGTTGGAGACTTGGAGACTGACAAAGAAGCTTGAGAACAAGTTAAGGACCGCAAAAACAGCGATGCAACGAGGATTTCTAGGCATAACACTAAGAGACAGAAAGAGAGCGGTTTGGATCAGAGAGCAAACAGGTATCGACGACATTCTGACATTAAGTGAACAAAATGGAGCTGTGCAGGTCGTGTAATGCGTCGGTTTGACAACCGCTGGACCGTTAAGATCACAGGATGGGTACAAAGAGAAGGGAAACGCATTCGAGGACGGCAGGAGACTAGGTTGAGCGATGAAATTAGAAAATTCTCGGCCGGTAGTGGGAATCGGTTGGCGCAGGGCAAGGGTAATTGGAGATCGCAGGTAGAGGCCTTCGTCCTGCAGTGGACATAAAACAGGCTGATGATTTTATATATATATATATATATATATATATATATTAATGAAAATAACGTTTTGCACTTCACGGAGAACTTGTCGACGATAAGAA
This sequence comes from Dermacentor variabilis, assembly GCF_050947875.1. Lineage (NCBI taxonomy): Eukaryota > Metazoa > Arthropoda > Arachnida > Ixodida > Ixodidae > Dermacentor > Dermacentor variabilis. The sequence goes on from NC_134569.1 coordinate 139,322,605, forward strand.
CACTTATGCTTTTCTGGACATGCACCAGTTCACGCTGCAGTGTGAAAACGCGCCTTCAATGTCAACGTAAAATGTGGACACCAGCGCACACACAGGTTTTAAGAGGGATTTTTAGCTCGGGCCCAACATCGATGCGGCCTATTCCAATACATGTAAAACGCAAAAACGTTTTTCTGAGATAACCCCTCGGCCGATATTAATGAAATTTGTGGCACTTGAGAGAGAAACTTAAATTCTGGTGACTGTTGAAAGCAGAACTTGTACTTAGGTCTTGAATTTTGTTAAAAAAACTTTCAAATATTCGAGAATATGAAGAAAATAGAAACACGAAGTTTAGAGATTCATAGCTCTGGGGCTCCTATAACACAAAACTATTCCAAACTTTTCTATTCCATTTCTGCGATCAGCCCTTCATGATTGGTCAAAAACTTTTTTAGCCCACTCCAACTTCACCTGTCTGTCACGCGACGTCACGAAAACCGCGATACCTCGCCATCTGATATGATGTGTACCCATTGATTATGCATGATTTGTGATTTGACCGAAAAATGAAAGACACTTATTTCTGATTCGACGCCTTTTCGCAATTAGCCCCCGGCTATTGATCAAAAGTTTTCGGGCTGCACCAGCTTCACCTGCCTGTCACACGACGTCACAAAACCGCGAAAACTCACCGCGTCAAAGTGACGTGTACGCATTAATGATGCATTAATATGCCGAACAAAACTGAATTTTCTTCTGAATAGCCGCAGGCTCCCCCGTTCTGAAAGGAATAAAAGATCGCTGCCGCCGATAGCTCCGGCGCTGGCTACTTGCACCTGCCGGGGAGCATGGGTTTATTGGCGTATAATAAAACTTCTTGCGTGGCCGCGTTACGTTTTCGAGCACTTTCGGTACGTTTACGATCTCATTCGGCCAACTCTTCTCTGCCGAGGATCCGTTTTATGGTCATTCTTAACCTTCCGTTGCATGCCGCCGCGATTTTTGACCAGCCACCGCAAGCTAAGTAAGGAAAGCGGACCAATCGCAGACGCCGGCACCACCCTCGTTATCTGGTTATCGCTTTTCGGTGCACTGGCTCTACCCAATCGAATCCCTCTCCACTTGAGCATTCTTCTCGCCTCTTGTCAGCTAATTAGATACAACAAGCCGCTCAGTGTAGGCAATGCTATTCGTTTTTCAAGCAAACAAAAGTGACTTCCTATGATCGAGGAGAGCGTTTGATTTGTCTGTTCAGACAACCCTGCGGTTCACCGCCCGGCGCTTGCGTCTGTGTCGACGCAAATTCGACGTCTTGGAGATTGGAATAAAAACATATTGGAATAGTTTTACGTTATAGGGCGCCTGCATCAGTAACAGATATCCCGGTTCTGTAAACGGCATACATTAGATCGTTAAAAGTGAAGAAATTAGATTTGCCGTTCTATATCTTACGTGAATTTATTGCGTTGTTTACAAGTGTTCTATGACAGCGGTATTTCCATATTACTAATTTTTTTTTAGATTCATGGACAACATAGGAATTTTGTTCGCTTTATATGTAATATTATATGCAATTCGTAGAACTCTATATAATTTTTTGTTGCTGAGTTACACAGTTGTATTCCTGATAGTTTCGTTTCTCGAAATTTTCTTATTTTTTACCAATTTCGAATAAAAAATTGACAACCTAAGTCAAATGTTTGAAACTAATAATCACTAGATTTTGACTTATTCTTTTCAATGCAACAAATCTTCTCAAATTTGTTGCAGTGGTTGCAGAGGAATATGAAGTCTCCGTTTACGTGTATATAGATAGGAGCACCCGAGCTAAAGCTTCCTCTTAAGGCGAGAGCGTTAAGGTACCCGTATGTTGCGTAAAAATTTCGCTCTCGCTGTCTTGCGTCGGACGCTGTTTAGCGAAATATCATTCCGAACCACAGGCACTCAGGCCCTCCACGTGGCGCAGAGGCGTTACTGAATTAATCGAATCCCTATATGAATTCCCAGTGGCACATCCCTAGGTGCCCGAGATGTAAAAGATTTTCACTGAAAAGCGGCATACACCTACTGGCACATACCATGTGACGGCGTCAAAGAGGTTCATTTAACAACCTAAACACAACCTACAGACACGACAGCGTCAGACTGGGATTTGAATACGCCAGAAGGCATAATTGTCTTCTGCGGAAAATCAAACAAAATCCACTTTCCCAGCGTTTCTAGCACTCATAAAGCGGCGCGCTGTGCTCGGTTCCTCTCAACAACCCCATCCAGATGGCGCTCACCTCCGCGAATGCGCGACCCACGCAAGAAGCTGCGTTTCTACCCGAATGCACGCCCACTCGCCTTCGTGCACAGCTTTCGGTACATGCGTTTCCTGGTAAGCATTACGGTTAAATAAGATGCGGTTGCCGGGAAGCGTGACAAGCAGTCAGGGATCAAGGAATGATATTGCCTTCCACTCTGAAAGGCGAAGCTTAAGCCTCCTGCGTATTTTAGAGCGCAGCTCTTTGGCGTCCGTTCCTGGGTTTCGCGTCGTCGTCGGCGTTGTCGTCGGCGTTGTCGTCGGCGTCGGCCTCGTAACCAGCTCCGCCCCCCTTTCATCCCCCCAGCGCTAGCAGCGACCGACTGATACCGCTGGATGCCGCTGACGCCGCTAGAGAGTCAAGATAAGGTGACTGCATAGAACACCGTCGCCGCCATGCAGAAAGAGTATCAGTCAAAGGCATCAGTCAGTCGCTGCTATCTCTTCCCTCCTCCCTTTATCGTGTTGTCCGCTTGCTGCGCGCGCTTCTGCCCCCATCGTTTGCCGCTGGGTGTACACGCCGCCCCCCTCCGCTTCCGCTTACTGCTGGTTGCTCTCGACGGCGGCGATGAGCCTCCGCTTCGGCGGCGCGAACTGCAGGGTCTTCTCGGCGGCGGCGATGAGCTTCTGCTTCAGCCTCGCTTACTGCTGGTTGCTCTCGACGGCGGCAATGAGCCTCCGCTTCGGCGGCGCGAACGGCAGGGTCTTCTCGGCGGCGGCGCTTAGCCTCTGCTTCCCCCACGGCTGTGACAACCTCGCGAGGCACTTGTATAGATCTCGTCTTTGAGAATCAAGCATTGGTGTACGAAGTCGAACATATATCAGTCTATTTCTCCGACCACAAAGCTTCCTTCATGACTGTCAAGAACTGTTAATGGAGTCTTTGTTAAAGGAATACGTGTGAAAAATAAAAAAAAAATTCTGTGATAGCGCATACATGCGTTGCTCGATTTCTTTGCCTCAATCTATCCAAAAGGTGAAACAGCTTATTTGCTGCGCTCAAATTTCGCATTAGGAAGTAACGTAATCGTCGGTAATTTTTTTTATGAATCAGCTTCCTTCCGAATAACTTGCGTGAAGAACATGAACAGTGCCCGTTTCGCGTTCGCGGCTTTTATATTCCTGTGCCCTTTCCTTTACTTTGCTACCTTGTGGCTGTTGCGATGATGTAGGACGCCAATTTGGTGCGAAACCTATTTGTACTTAGCCATTTGCCCTAATCTATATTTGGATGCATCTAAATTACCATGTATTTGTACGTAATGACATTTAACGCAGAAAGACTTCGTTGCAGAGATAAGCAGAGAGGAGTTTATTTTACCGGCGAAAAAAGTCAACGTCTTCTTTCTTCAGGAGAGTTATTTAGAAAACAAGCAGGAAGTTAAAATGTTTTGTGACGAATTTCCTGTAAATGGCAATTTTTGATATAGCCCCGGGAGATGTCGTGGCGTAGGAGTTGTTTTTCGTAGGGTGCTTCTACATGGAAGTCACCGCCTGTTTGATTCAGAGGGTCATGTGATAGCTCTTGATTTCTTGTGGGGCGAGAAGAAAGTTACCGCATTGGCTTCTCCGGGCGACTCACGAGGAGCCGTATAAAAAGCTTCTGATGTGCGCGTAGCTAAACTATCTCGGATAGATAAAGAATAAAATTTATCAGATGCCTGGGTGGATGTGCATGGTGTAAGTTGCTGGCGGCACACGGCAACCAAGACAATCGCAAAGTCACATGGATCGAACGTATCCCCCCCTCCCCTGAATTAAAAACGCAAATTGTCCATTTGAACATGTTGGATCTACCCGCAGGCGCCGGGCACATTTCAGATTATCGAGATTTTACTGTCTTGCTGAACCGCGAAGGAAGCCCAAGTAAACGCACTGAAATGTGGAAGCTAGGCATTGCTTCTGTGCGTAACCAGGTGACCCTAACCGAAATAAAACAGCAGTAGCTATATCAGTAAATGATTATGAATGCAATATGAAAGCGTGGGATACCTGAAAGGAAAGGTGGAGGTCAGCATGCGTAGCAACTAGCAGGAAAAGCAAAAGAAAAGACTGAGCAGTTTGTGATTGCGTGAGAAGGATAAGAATAATGAGACGGTGGCTCCGAAACCCAGTTAATGTGCAAGCACTTTACTTTGCCCATGTACTTTCGTACCACTACAAAGGTGTGGATGACGAAGAGGCCAATTTCTGATTCTCAGGTACTGCAGCTGACTGGTACGTACAGCAGCAGGCAAAGTTGCAGCTCTTTTATTGAAAAGGTAATAGAAGGCGGCACAGAGTGGTGTGAGGCCAGCTATTGAAAGAATATCTTGTAACTGGTTCTCGGACGAATTCTCATCGGAAAATATTTAGAATGCGCAACTCTTAGGTAAATAATTTTTTTTATTTTTTGTGATAACCTACAGAAAGTGGAAGACACAAAAGATAAGCGCATATTTTCTTCAACAAATTTGCTAGAAGTTCTTGATGTTATCCGATTTATCAAATGCTGATCGACACGTGGTCCAGCAGGCTTTCCAGTCCAGTTTTACCGGTCTTTCTGGGCATAAGTAAGCACTGCCTGTGTATTTCTTTAACAGAATTATTACACGAGAAGATATTGCTAAGCCGTTGAATGGGGGCCACGTGATGCTCTTGGCAAAGCTAGACTCACCCCTATCGAAATTCTCATCCCTGTAGCTCTATAACGCTGCTCAACACAAAGTAGAACATGTTGACAACCCTTCCTGCAAATCGCATGAAGGTATTATTGCCGAAAATAGTCAATATACATCAAGCATGCTCCGTGCGTGGTCGGAGTATATTTTCATCTCTCAACTTAACAAGATATACCATAGATTACACAACAGCGCGTTAAGCTTCCGGACTATTAGTAAACTTGGACCATGCCGAAGCATCCAACAGCTTAGAACACTAGCACATCTTTGAGGCGCTACGGTGCTATAACTTCTCCGAAGGGTTTGTAGATATACTGCGCATGATGTATAATGCAACAGCTGAGCAACTAGTTAGGAGCACTTTCGCAACTTGGTCTGATGCGTCAAGGGGAGCGGGGCTGGCTGTCATTCGCACCTATATTTTTTGTGCTTTTGGTGACCGGACGTTGAGGCGCTTAAGTGTAGAAGAAAGATACCAGCGCATTCTATTGAGAATAATTTGTTCTTACGGGATTGGGATAGAGGTTGCGGATAGAGGTTGCCGTGCACAGTTACATTTGGCAGGCTCCTGTGCAATAAGAGTGCATGTGATCTACATGAAGACGTTGAGTACCCAGGTACTCAACGTCTTCAATAAACTGTTTGTTTATTGGCTGGGCGATTATCAACGATCACCTATGCCGCAGAGTGCATGCAACTTGCTAGTGATAGCGGTCACGCCAGCACATTAGAATGTGGCGGCTGCGCGTTTACAAAAGCAGCTTCTACAACTAAAGAATACAAAGTGGCTTGTGACGCCAGTTTCAAGGCTTTGGGAAATGTTGTGTGAGACAGCTGTACCTCCAGGGCCAGCTGATACACAAATATGAACAGCCATGCTTTCCGGTGACTTGGCCCTTCAAGTGAAATTATTTCATTGGCAATGTCACTGGGGCATCCTACATACACGAGACAATTCTGAACGCTGGATGAAGCGAATGATAAATGCATACATTCCGCACAAACAGAGACTAATAGCACTGTCACACGGGAAGATTTAGTGCAATTCGAATCGAATGGCATTCGTATATAATCCCACTATTCGGGATTTACACGGGAAAATGTAATGTCATTCAAATGAAACGACATGTGCCATCGAATGAGTTAGGGGAACTCATTCGCATTTGTTTTCGAACCGAATGTATACCCTTGACCCCATGTACACAACAGCGACACGCAACGCGAAAAATATTGCTTGCATCAGCAAAGTCAGAAGATATTTTCGAGACTTTTAAAAAGGAATAATTACTCTTGCGGCGATGATATTTGCACCACAGCCAGTGCTCAAGGGCTATTAGTCGTTGTATCAGGAGTCTGTCGCGGCAGTCAGCCATATTGGATGTGTTTGTTTAACAACGGCAGCAGTGTTGTTGCGTACTCTCGTGGTGGTTCGTCTGTGTTTGACGTGCGGTGGCATGGTCACAGCTGCAGTGGCTGCGGACCCGAAAGAAAACTATGTTCCAGGTCGTCATTGCTATCATTTACGAATGTAATTGCATTTTACTATGTAGCCCCGCAAGAGACCGAATGGCATTAGATGCATCGAATGCCATTCGATTTGAATGAGATTAAATCTTCCCGTGTGAATGACGCATAACACGCATGTAGCAAAGGAGCGCTTTAGTGCACACACCTACTTGAAGCTGGTTGCAAGAATGTTAGGAATCTGCATCATTGCAGAAACATATAGGCTGTCAGATAGAGCAGTGTAGTTTAGAGTGTGCAAACCACGGGTGTTAACATGGGGTCAACTAGAAAAACAGCTGTTCAAACTCGGTGAAGCCCAGTTTCATCGTCACCGGTCTACGCAGTACGTTACCGTTTCTTGAGCCAAAGTATTGCGGCAGTCAAAATGATGCCCAAATTCTGTTTGCCTCAGTAGAGACTTTGTACTTGTGTGTGCCCTGGGTGTCATTCATGAATACGAGGCTGACTATAATGCCTTTGTATGCCCGCTGTCATGATGTATTTTTTATGTCTAATAAAGCCAGTGTCAAGCTGACACCATTTCCTATTTTGTTTGCACAACTGTTTTGTTTATATCAAGTACAACGTATTGCAGGAGCTATAAGCCATGTTGTTCTTCACGTTGATACCAGAGCTGTGCGCGTGTCTACGGGTGAATACATTTTCTTGTCAACTTGCCCCGAGGTTCTCGTTTCAGTGCGCGGATAGCGGCTTTGGCTTTTGGTTAAAAGTCATATGAAGGTCGCTGTCAACGGCAGCTTAAAGGATTTCATGCTTAAAATGGCTACATTTTAAAGGCACGTGTTGTAGCGACATTAACCAACCGAGAGCTGACCACAAGAAGGAGTCAAAGTCATCTTTACAGTTTAATTACTGAAAACATTTTGGACATTCTAGCATTCCAAGGAACTAAAATCAAGAGTCGAGAACAGATGGACAGCACGGTGTGCCTCCTTACCAGTGGGTACGATGTATTTGTGTGTGCCACGCTGTGAGAAAGTCGGCGGGATGTGTGTTAACAATACGTAGCAGGTTGGGTATAGTTGTAGAGAGTGATGGCATGTAATAAATGCCATTTCGATGATTTTGACGTTGCATAATTTGAATACAATTGGCACTTAACATGCGTTTATGCATTTGAAAACGCAGAATAGCGAAAGGAAATGTTTGAAACTATCAGTAACTACTGCGCTACGAATGGGATTGTTATTGTCACTGGTCACTTAAGTTCCGTATGATTGACAAACGACAAAACAGGCTCGACCTCTTATATGTCAGTGTTGTTGCCTTAAATAAACCGATCAGATAACTTGGCTTTGAAGACGTTCGTGAATGTGCATTTGGGAATGATATTTGATTTGCCTATTTTCAAAGTGAGAGCCACGCCCAGTTGGACTGTGCCCGTTTATCTGCAGGTTTAGTAATGTTGATCGATGCATATCGGGTTCCACTCTAGCAATCACTGCGTAGTAAAACTTTGTGTCGGAAAAATAGGAAATAAAAGGTAGAAATTTGTTTGGAAAAAATGGAGACTAAACGACGAGCGTTTAAAATACGGCATTATTAATAGCCACGTCATAGACATAATAGGAAAATTTGACAAAGGGTATTAAAAATGTTGAGGAACACTGGGAGATTTTTAAGCAAGAAGTGAAAATGAAGGCCATTGAAAGGTCAAGTGACATAAATCGCAACCGAAAAATTGCCAAAATTGTGCTCCGAGCCAACCTAAGCACTTTCGTTACAGAAGACTGCAGATAGCCTGGAACGTTTAAGGAAGATATAAGTGCCACAAAGCGGAAATATAAAATTATAGGTAAGGAGAAGCATGAAGGCGCAGTAGCCTGAGCTCGGTCCGAGCCCTTGATGGGTGGAGAACTTCCTGCCATGAGCGCACTACGTTTCATAAAAGTCGAGCGCACCTAATCGATGTAGCAAAAGTAGAGCGGAAGAACGCTGTCCATACGGATAAGAAAGGCATCCAAAGGGCATTTTTTAAATACTACAGTGCAATATATTTGTATACTGAAGTAGACGTAGACGCCTTCAAAAATAACTATCGTTCTGTAATGCGGCGAGCATGCGATGAAACAAATAAAAATTTGGTAATGTCGATCTCTCTGGAAGGAGTTAAGAACGCTATTAATGATCTCATTTTTGCGAAGTCTCCCGGCGCAGATAGGCTGACAGCATCGTTCTTTAAGATTCTGAAGGATAACGCAGCCGTAGGGTTGTCACTCTTTAACGAGGCTTTAGATATGGCGGTACTTCCGCCATCAATTCCCAAGTCGGACAATCTTCTCATAACAGGTACACAAATGTACATAAAGCCTGATCCGTTTTTGACTGCTGTGATGCTTATTCTGACAGCACCGCAATGCTACGGCTAGGTATTGAAAAAGCGTTTGTTGTTGGCTGCATTACAACACATGAATGTAGTGTGCGCTTTGAGGCATGGTGCACTCTTAGCATACGGAGGCTGCACGACGCGCTTGATGGTAAATAAGGTGATTGGAGCCCGCATCAAAGTGGAACGCTTGGTGCATCAGGGTTTCCCTCTGTCACTATTGCTTTTTTCCACTATATTGAATTGTTTTGTTCGAGCATAATCAATAGCCCCAACATACGAGGATTTCGTCTCCATGCAGCGGCAGTGTGTGTGCTTGTATAAGCAGACGACATAAAATTATATTGTGCTGATCATGAAAGCATGAGTAACGCTGTAAAAGTTGTCAAAAGTTTCTGTGGGGTTAGTTTGAGCGCAATCAACTGGCGAAAGTGCGTCGGATTTTGGCATGGTTAGTGGCCAATGGACCCAAGTACTTTCTGTAATATCAGGAAGGATACGACATGTCTTTCTGGAAGACCCTCCGGAAAGTTATAAAGAGAGGGGGCCTTCGTGGCTGCGGAAAGTTGTCGAAGTGCGCGAAATGGCTAACAACCTAAAGTCCTTTTACTGGTCAATTTTTGTGACAGCACTAATGTGCGATTTCTTTTTAATAGGCAAACTGTGATATAAAATGCAAGTCACTCATTGTACTCGTGTGAATGTGCCAAAGTTGCACAGAGTTCTCGCTGCGTTCATTTGTAGATCTGCGTGTGAATGCCCAAGGTGAAGCAACGTATTTCTTCGTTTGCGCTCAATTTACCCAAGCACACTGGCGCATCTGGTATAATGGTGTGCGAAACCCCAAACAATGCTGGATACACAGAATAAATACTTCACAGAATATCGATTCTCACCGTGAGTAGAAATTGCACAGTTTATCATGATGCATTACACACGCTTGTTTTGGTGTTTCTACAAGCATCATACATAAGTCGTTTGGGCGGTGGCAATACGTTGTGTCCCGTGTTCATTCACTGCGAAACGCATTATTTGCGATGGTCATGGTGAGGTGGGTTCTGCCGAATTTAAGGGATGTCGTAAGTCATTGTAGTGCCGGAAATTCCCAGTGGCACACACCTAGGTGCCCAAGTTGTCAAATATGCTCATTGAAAAGCGGCACACACCTACTAGCACATACCCTGTGACCGAAGTAAGCGTCAGAGAGGTTCATTTTTTAGAGTCGCACATATCCATTATGGCCGGTCGACTTCAGAATTTGACTGAACGTGGTACCTACGTAGTTCCACATGTACAGCGAGCAAAGTGTTCGTGAAATTTGTTAGTTGAAGAGCCACGCAGATGTACAGAGAGAAAGAGAGACAACTAACTTTATTCGATCCTAAGGAGAGAGAATGTTTTTTATGGAAGATGGAGAAGCCGGCTTGAGTGATGTACCTCTATGTAAACATTGCAACATATACTGAGTGACCCAACTTGGTCCCACGGTTACATTTGAATCCTCTTGCCCAGCACAGCGGGCCGATGCGTGGCCCATTGTATAATGGGCTAATCACCCAGCGACCGAGGTAGTCGGAAAAACAGTTATATACGTGCAAACACAGCTCCTTGAAAGTGCATGAAGTACGTGAATAATCATGAAGCATTATCAGCCACGTACAAACGTGTATCCCCCGAAGATGCGTTGCCGCGTAAACAAGGCGACAAAAACAATATGTGACATCATATGCAAACAAAACGAGAGACCGCCTTTGAGAAAGTAGGAACGTGTGTAGTTCGCTCACATGCCCTTGAAACTGCACCGGCTGGGTGTAACAGAAGCCCACCCAACCTTCTGGAAATGTGGCAAAGTTATTCAACGTTTAAAGCAGCATTTCAGCACATATCAGCGCTTAATGGCGGCCACTCATAACTGTTCAGCTGTCACTAGCAAGAACCTTCTGCGTAGTTTACAAGATTTAGTCCACCCAACAGAAACCTATAGATCGAAACTGCGAGAACTAAAAGCAGCCTACGATGAGTGACGCTCGTTTCCTTAGGAAGAAAGAACGAGTCAGGCATAACAATTCACAAAGGAAGGGGAGGGTGAAGACACGATGGAAAAGAAATCACATGACGCCGATAACCCGCCAATACCACAACAAAGAACTTTCTGTTAGGAAGTTTTGCAGTCGTTATCTTTGCGGCCATGCAAGTCTGCCTGGTAGAGAGGAAAGGTAACACTGGGTATGGTGATAGAGGCTATCAAAGTGGAGATACCTGCTTCTGATGTACAAAATACTCTCAAAACAAATCATACTGCTTCTGATGTACAAAATACTTTCAAAACAAATCATACTGCTTCTTTTAGGCAAAGCCCAACCAAGCATTAATGGAGAGAAATAAAAGCAGCTGAATACTGCACGAAGTAGTACTGAAAGTACACACTACTCACCGGCTTTGGAAATATCGTTGAACATTTATGCAACTTGAACCACAATGCAACTTGAACCACTACCCTCCGCCCCTCCCCCTTGCGATGCGGTGAACCTTCATGAATTGCACTTCCCGGGGTATATGGAAAATAGGAGTGGAGAAGACGAGGCACGTGTCCTTAGCAGTGGCACCAATTATTATAATTATTCTGGGTTACAATAAATGAGGCGACCAACCACCTTCATCAGTTCTAAACTGTATTGGCTGCTGTTTTATTGCGATTGGCATTCTTAACATACTGACCCCACTTTGGTACACTGTTATGTAACCACTATTGCATAATTATCTCGAAAACGCATGTCTCATAGGTTGTTTTCAACCCGGCTCTTTTAGCGCAGCAGGCCTATGACCTACATTTTACGCTATGGAGGCGTGCCTAGAAATTCCACATAACGCATTTGCAAATTTTAATTGTGCAGGAAGCCAGCGCGTTCCGACGCTTGGCAGATTTAGCCGCATCTCATGGCAAAAATTGACTGATAAAAGTCAGAACACGTGCTCTTTTACACTCTGTCGAAGAATGTCTTTCCTGCGAACTGGAGGCTACAGTGTGCATGAGTTAATCAGGAGCGTAATCATGCAAAAGCAGTGTGTTCATTTGCAATTGATCATTGACGGCCCTCTCGAACAAACCCACAAGCAAACGAAGTAGAAAAACAAAATGAAATGCAAATAAAAGTCGGACAGCGCCAACGCTTTGTTAACCTCCAGTTTAATATAGCGTCATTGTGTGCCACAGTACACTGAATTTGCACAAGTATAATAATATAATAGAGCTGTTAGTGGCAGTCCACTTGAATTTGAAGGAAGCGCTATCTGCAATACAATATACGGTATGTTGAACCACAGTTTACAGCATGATCAAGATCAAGAAATAGCAGAAATCTTTAACAGAGGAACTGGCATGCTTCCATAAAACAAGTGATGCAGAATATGCTACATTTGTTCATATGTATGCGTAATCCTTGGTAGTTTCCAAAATCGTACAAAGCAAAGTTTGTATCTTTTTGTGTGTGTACCATTGGTACTGCAGTGCAACCTCAGTTGCTCATTTACTTCTTCCTATTACATGCTTTCGGTCTGGCCTCTTCTATGTAAAAAATACACAAAAAACCACTTTATGTACGCAGCACTTCAATGTAATCTCCAAGTTACTGCATCGACAGAGCGGCTGAACTTCATTAACATATTATAATATATTTTTGTATCAATCGAAAACACAAGGAAGTTTCAACCACTGTTTTCACACAAAGTATCTCATCATTCGGGGTGATTTTTCACGTAAACTCGTGCGTTACGTCATATTTTGTAATCAAATTTTAAGTGTGTACCACGTGGGTTGAAGTGCCAGTGCCTATGTTTTTCGTAATGCCACCGTAGCTAAACATCGACTGAAAAGAATTTCATAATTCAAGTTTACTACCTGTATACTTTTAATATTTATTTTGTACTTGATATACAAGAACTATGCCAGTTTTTTTCAAGCTTCTGGATGTATTACTCAGTATAGATGCTCGAGAGCCGCTTAAGATCACTGAAGTGAAGACCTAAAGCATTGCTGTCATAGATTTATTGACGTTTTATGATTTTAACATTCTCGGCTCTCTCGTAGAGGGTACGTAGAACGTGAACATCGAACTTTCATTTCGACACGAGCCATATGAGTAAACCTGAACGTGATGCCTGTAGGTTTAGAACAGATGGAACAGTGTTAATTGTTTCCCAACAATTTCCGGCAGATCACATTTGCGAGATTCCCAGCGCTTTGCAGCTATAATAGGCAGCAATAAATATTACGTTTACATATGCTACTGGTAAATACGTCGTCGTTTTCCATTGTTGTAGTTCTTGATGGATTGAACCAGCTCCGAAAGGTTCCTCTGACATGCAGAATTGTATATCGGTAGTTTTGCTGATTTATTTTAAAATTCATAGTTCTCATGCACCCCACTAGCATCAATATTGGCATTCAAATATTAAAACTTTTCATTTGCGGCTATATGTTAAGCTGCAGCAATGTTAACTGCGCGTACGTCCTTCAGGTACCACGAGTAGTATTCCTTTTCTACAATTTTCTGTTATTTTCTTCATTAATGAAAGTGAAACGCAGATAATAGGAACAGCGTGCTATACTTCCGTTGTTTATCGCATTTTTCTTCCTCTCCCTGTGTAGCTCAGTTCAGGAGGGCAGCATCTGGATTATGTTGTTGGGTACCTTCTACAACAGATTAAGCGGGCGACGAGCTTCATGCGGGATATTCGCCGGAAACGTGTGGTTGAGAAAAGGGCAACGCTTCGCGGCAGCTCAGTGGCTATGGCCTCGCGCTGTTGAGCATGATATCGCGAGTTCTACACCAGCTGTGGTGGCTTCATTACGATTGCAGAAGAATGAAAAAAAAAATTGCCGGATTTCAAGCTTCAGTATGACTCGGTGATAACCGAAGGTTTCATTTACGCTTATTGAAATCTCTTCACATGACTTGTTCATTTCAATGTTGCTAAGCGCTTCTCGCTGAACGCACGCTCTAGTTCTATTTTGTTGCCTTAATTATTTCTCTGTAACCAGGTGCTTATGTTAGCGGCTGGTTTGAATCTTTTCACTTTTATGCATTTCAAGACACCTCGACCAAATCTCGTTCTGATCTTCCTTTCTTCCCTTAACATTTTTTCCCACATTAATTTGTTTTTTGGTACCGACTTATACACTCTTGTGCGCCAGACTCGTTCACAGTTCTCGCTTATTCTTCTCCTGGTCCGTTAGGGCAACTACCGAGGAGCGCATAGCCAGTACGGCGGATTCGCCAATGATGCTCACATAACTAGGGGCACGTCCCGCGTTGCAGATACGGACTTCCCAAGTTCTCAATTCGATTATATTAAACGTTACCAAAGTTAGCCGGCCATTTATCCAGCGGCACGTATCCTTTCGTGCATAACAAGTTCCGAAACTCAGCAGAGCAGCCGTCAAAACAATTTAATTTAATATTTGGGGTTTTACGTGCCAAAACCACTTTCTGATTATGAGGCACGCCGTAGTGGAGGACTCCGGAAATTTTGACCACCTGGGGTTCTTTAACGTGCACCTAAATCTAAGCACACGGGTGTTTTCGCATTTCGCCCCCATCTAAATGCGGCCGCCGTGGCCGGGATTCGATCCCGCGACCTCGTGCTCAGCAGCCCAACACCATAGCCAGTGAGCAACCTCGGCGGGTCCGTCAAAGCAGCATACAAGACAAGAGCCAACCGCCATCAGCAGAAAAGGGGGGGGGGGTACAAGCAAATAATACTTCACACTCATGTACAGTACACTGCGCGCAATTAAGGAACTCCAGCTAGTCACAATTATTCCGGAGTCCCCTCACTAAGGCAAGATTAATAATCAGATCATGGTTTTGGCACAAAGGACCCCAATGTATAAGAAATAATAAGTTGAAGAAAATAAATATTTAAAACTTCGCTCTGTGGTTTTGTCCTAGCCCCTGCAGAACCCACTAGCCTGTTGTCTTTTGCCAAATACCAATGGAACGTTGTGCATGAAATGCGCGTTCCACAGATTTTCAATTTACAGGGTCCCGTTCGTCAATGCCACAGGAACTTTCACTGATTGCCAACAACAACTCGTCATCTGCCTTCGATCCATCATTACAGCAGACAGTCCAATCTCGATCTCTTTTTAAGAAAAACTTGCCTCTTCATAACCTGAAACCATTTCTGCGAAAGGTGTTCAAATTGACTGTTGTGATTGCTCTTTACGCTACGGAAGATACGGTGCCGTTGCTCAGAAAAAGCATAGAAACCAACTTTTCTTTTGTTTAGCTACAGGAAAATAATTCTCGCGAGTCTTTCGAGGAATTTGTAAGGACACGCTGCGGCCGTGTGACATACATGCCTCAACTTTAATTAATTTTAGGCCGAGCAAGATTGCTGTGATGTTGGACACGACAGACTTTGAGCCTTCACCGCGACCTGCGTGTAAAACGTTTTAGCGAAGCTGTTATCCTCTTTTTGGACGGAATTTGCTTTTGTCCGCGTCCCTGGGAAAAAATGTGGCCTGATCTCGGGGGGTAGTGCAATACCGGACGACCCATGGTGGAGTGAAGCGAAAAGTGCATACATTTTTTGGAATCACGCATGCAGTATACAGAATGGCATACATTTCAATAAAGAACAAGCACAAAACAAGCACTCGAACCACGAAATTGATGATAACGCGGTCGCGATAACAATGCGAAGCACGTAACGCTCCCCGCATCATACGTTTCCCGTTACAGGAAAACGCAACTTCCCGAGGCAACTGCAGCTTGTGACATGAGGAGTGGCCTCACTACCTTTTCGAATTTAAAAGAACCAGCCAGCAACTGATTTCATTGTTGACGCAGCACCACTATGTGTAGGCAGCGCACAGTTAGGATTTCCGAGGAACAAGGTGTATACGAGGAGGCGCAAAGGAAAAAAATATCAGCTCCGCCCGGAACGCGAAACACCGATTGCGATATCAAATTAGTATATAGCTGTACGGAGTAAGGAGAGTAGTTTCATTGTCCGTATAAACTCGTAAACATTCGCTTACTAACTAAATGAACAATTATAGAATATGTAAGCGTGACTTAACAAGGACGTAGAAAGAAACAGACACAATGAGACAGCGCAGTGATTATGTATCTGCTTCTTTCTACGGCCTTGTTCAGCCGCGTGTGATGAAGTTGATGAAACATTGTATGATATAAATTAAAGATCTAAAATGACGAAACAAGGGAAGAATTGGCGGCATTATACTTTTCATTGCAATATGTGATATTTATTTGTACTCTTACGCGACCGGAAAACGCAGTATTTCTTTTTGTCTCAGAATATTTTTTTCAAGTTGTTCAATTTTGAAAGTTAAGTGTATGATGCTCCACATTTCTATTGAAAGCTATGCCACCTGCTGCCTCGTCTTCTGCCAAGCACGATGTGCTTAAATTAGCCAGCAAGTATTGTCTGTCAAATTGTATTGGAAATGAACTCTGATTTTATTTGATTTAATGGAACTCACATGTTTATCTTTCGGCACTTTCGGAGATATCTCGAAACTGCTGTCATCCTGGAAATTATGTTCAAGTACATGCGGCACGCAAGCTCAACGACTAGAATTCAGGACTTACAATAAGAGCGGTAAAGTAATTAATTAAGAAGATAATTGTTGAATTTTTGGATATTAGTTGAATATGTGTTTCCACTTGCCGTGCTAGTCATGTCCGCCTCTTTGAAAAATACAACTCACGGAAAACAATTATGCGATCTGTCTTAAGCGATTTCAAATAGTCTTGAAAAATTAGAAAGTATCATCCTGTATAAACGGCTGGTATTAAAAAAATTGCGGTTGTCAAGTTTATAATGTAGCAGTCAGAAATGAAAATCTACTTAAGAACTAAATATGCCACGCATCGGGTTATCAGGCCGATTTGTTGGTTAACCAGCTAGCTGCCAAATGCTGCGTATGACATCGATTCTCACAGTGCATGAGTTGAGCATTATTTTACGGTAGTAGTAAAGTGATATATATATATATATATATATATATATATATATATATATATATATATATATATATAGAGAGAGAGAGAGAGAGAGAGAGGAAAGGGGATAGGTATGGAGGTTAACCAGAGGGGAAGATCCGGTTTGCTACCCTACGCTTTGGAGAGAGGGCATCAGGAGGTAAAGTGCTAGCAAAGTAAAGATAAAGAAAGAAAGGAGCACAGTCATACAATCACAGTCGGGAACTGTCGCAGCATACTGTCACTGCACAGCTCAGTAGTACTTGCAGCATTATAAACATCTGTTCAGGCTACAGCCGCTTGTCCAATTCTGTTGCCTTTAAAAACTGCAACAGTGCCCCCGTTGCCCTCCGCTGCGATGCCGCCCCCCCCCCCCCCTGTGATGGGGGCATTTTAAGATAAGTTCCTCTGTTAGAGGTATTCGGTTAAAGCGCGCTATCGCGATTGCAAGCGATCATCTCTTTAATTAGCGTGGGCAGTCACAGAGAAGGTGTTGAAGAGTCTCCTCGTTACCAAAGTCATCACACGAGGCGTCACGAGCATTCGAAGTTTTCCAGTGGAACGAACACGCCAATAACGCTGCTCGGTCGGCTCTTCAAGGCGACGAAGACGAGCCGATACCATTATCAATAATAACAATAATAATAATATTTGGGGTTTTACGTGCCAAAACCACTTTCTGATTATGAGGCACGCCGTAGTGGAGGACTCCGGAAATTTTGACCACCTGGGGTTCTTTAACGTGCACCTAAATCTAAGCACACGGGTGTTTTCGCATTTCGCCCCCATCGAAATGCGGCCGCCGTGGGCGGGATTACCATTACCAAGGACAGATGACGGTAGTAGTAAAAATTACGCAGATCCCACGCACTGCGGGAATCGACGTAACTGAAACTTTCCGTGCTGGATGCTTTGATTGTCGATAATTAGCGGTGATGTTGACGGCTAGTGCCTAATTTCTTCAGCGTTTAGGCTATCACGAGAGGAGCGAGTTGAAGATAAACGTTACCTTGCGTGCACCACTGTTGTTTGTCTGCGTAGTACACAGAACAGACCGAGAGAGGTGTTTTCTTTAGGCGTTGCTGTGTGCCATATTTTACAACCTCTGAGAGGGTTGACCGTTGTCATTGCCTCCCATAGCACATCGCATTGTGGCAGAAGCATTAAACTTGAATTGGATTATAGGGCTGTACGCGCCAAAACCACACTCGGATTATGAGGCACGTCATCGTGCCGGACTCGGGATTAAGTTTGACACCATGGTGTCCTTTAACGTGTCTCAAAATCTAAGTGCACGTGCATTTTCTGTTTTTCCCTCGTCGAAATGCGGCCGCCGTGATTTGGATGAAATCCACAACCTCTAGCAATACCATAGCCGCAAAGCTAATGTTGTGGGCACAGAAGTGTTGATTTCACGGTCGACCGCTTCTGTACCGTCTCCTAGACCCTGCGGTGCGCTTTAATCAATGCGGCTATGCTTCTACGCACTCTACGCAAGTTGTACGATTGACATATTTCCATGGCGCTTATTTTTCAAAAATAGCAGCAACGTACTGCGCCCTACCTTGAACTTAAGCCTATTTTGTGCCCCGCAACCGCTGCCGTATAGTAGCGTGGTTTCCTCGCCTTCTCAAGTCACGTGTCCCCTCTCTCGTATCTGAACTGCCTCTTCTTCTCCCTCTCCTTCTTCTAATCTGCTCCTCTCTATAGTTTGAATATGAATATAACTTTATTTCCAACGCATCGGCGGAGACAGGGAACAAAAGCTGCAAGTGCAGCTTGAAAATACACCCTGCCCGCTATGATCACAAGACATAGGCAGTGCGGAGCTGCTAGGTGTTTTTGACAATACAAAAGTAGTTTTGCAAGAATGCATGAGGAGCTCTAAATGAAAAGTGAGTAGTTGCACGTAGAGAAGCTACACAATGTTTCACACATCACGGGATATATATATATATATATATATATATATATATATATATATAGTTGGCGAAACGAAAGCGCACACTTACGAAAATTGCATTTTTAATGGTTTAACGTTTTGGCCGTATCACGGTTAAACCATTAAAAATGCAATTTTCGTAACTGTGCTCCTTCGTTCCTTCAACTACCTATGCACCGGACCTACAGAACTTCTCCTCGTATTATATATATATATATATATATATATATATATATATTCGAATACACACGCATCTACATATAATATAAATGTAAACAAGAAGCTGTACACTCAACTAATCTGCACTCCTAAAATAGCTGACCGTACTAACATAAACATTAGTCATGCTGATTAAGTCGAGAAAATTCTGATGGGGTAAGGGCACATATATCAATTCCATATTTGTTGTAAGCATATAAAAGCTTTGGCAAGCTATTTTTAGTATTTGTGAGCTGTAATTAGTTCTAAAACGGGGCACTGTCCAGGGTTCTGTGTTTCTTGTGAAACGTGAGGGGACACGTTCTTCTAAACATGATATTTTAACAAGGGATTGATCGCTTTTCCTATTCAAGTGATAAATATTCTGCAAAAGCCGACGCCTATTAATTTCGCGCACTGTGATAATCTTAAACTTGTCAAATAAATGCTCGGTGTGTGTATCGTACGGAAGATTTGCGAGGACGCGTACTATCCTTTTCTGTGATAAAATAATTTGTTTAAATTCGCATCAGTTGTAGTGCCCCATACGAGGTGACAATAATTGATACGAGAGGCGAATAAGGCGTTATATAATATTACTTTAACTGATGTAGGAAGAAAGTATCGATTTCGGCTTATTTTACCTGTTATCTGACTCAGTTGTTGCGCTACGAAGTTTACATGGTCATTCCGTAGCAGTGATGAGGAAAAATGAAGGCCTAGGGTTTTGATGCTTTTTACAACTTCAATATCAGCATTATTATAGTCTAAGCCATGTAGTAAATGAGTAAAGGGGAGGTGCTTCCTTTGGGGCGAAAAATTATAGCTTTAGTTTTGGTTGAATTGACACATAAACACATTAAACGGTTTTGCTTAGACCATGTACTAAGCTTCAGGAGCACTTCTTTTGATATTGTGATAAGCTCGGTGTAAGAATGTGATGTTATAAATATGCTGGTGTCATCTGCGTCAATTAAAAATTTTACATTGAAATAAATATTTGCAACATTGTTAACATTTTTTTAAAAATTATGGGGTTTTACGTGCCAAAACCACTTTCTGATTATGAGGCACGCAGTAGTGGAGGGCTCCGGAAATTTCGACCACCTGGGGTTCTTTAACGTGCACCTAAATCTAAGTACACGGGTGTTTTCGCATTTCGCCCCCATCGAAATGCGGCCGCCGTGGTCGGGATTCGATCCCGCGACCTCGTGCTCAGCAGCCTAACACCATAGCCACTGAGCAACCACGGCGGGTCAATATTGTTAACATAGAGATTAAAAAGCAAAGGACCCAGAATGCTGCCTTGAGGTACTTCAGAAAGTATAAATGTTTCTTGGGACGTGAAATTATTTATATGTACATATTGGCGTCTATATTAAAGATACGACTTAAAAAATTCAAGAGAAAGTCCTCTAACTCCCTAACAATTGAGCTTATGAAAAGGAATATTGTGGCTAATATAATCGAACGCTTTACTGAAACCTACAAATAAACTGAGAGTAAGGAGCATGTTTTCGAAATTGTTAAAGATGTATGCTTTATGATGCAGTAGAGCTAACTCTGTGGACTTGTCTTCTTGAAGCCCATACTGTGATTCGCTAATTAAGTTGTGCTTATTACAGAACGGGTTTAAACGTACAAATATTATTTTCTCTAAAGCTTTGGAAAAGATATGGAGAACAGATATGGGCCGGTAATTATTTATGTACAGCTTGTTGCCTTTCTTATGGAGTATTGTTACTCTCGCAGTCTTCATCTTTGCAGGAAAAACAACGGTTGAGATGCACAAGTTGTATAAGTGCACAAGTTGCTCCGTGATCTGATGTAGCACAAATTTTACGGGTGTCATTTGTATTCCATCAGGATCAATGCATGACGACTTTTTAAAACTAGAAAATACTGTATGCACTTCATGAACATCTGCAGGCTGAAAAAAATGCGTATTCTGATTTGGAGGGAACGTAAGTTCAGGAAGTTTTGCAGAAGTAACGAAGGTATCGCGATACACAAAATGTTTATTAAACTGTTCGACCATTTCCTGCCGAGATAATTTCTGTCCTTTGCAAGCAATGATTTCTATAGAATCACTCCTTCTTTGTCGCCCCAATACAAAATTCAGCTGATTCCAACGTTTATGGATCTTAGAGCAAGAAGAGAAGATCTTAAAATAATCTGCATGTTTTGCTTTTCGTAACTATTTGGTTAGTTTCTTTCTATACTCTTTTAATGCCTTCAGGTCAGCAGGATCACGATATTTTACAAACTTACGATAAAGCTGGTCACGCTTCTTTATTTTCTTAAACACGTTTTTTTAGCCAAGGCTTTCGCAAATTTTTATGCTTACGTTTTTTGCAGGCGAAGTACTTTGAATAAACATCAACAAAAATTGTGATAAACTTAGTGTAAGCCACTTCCGCATTATTTTCCTGAAGGATATTATCCCAGTTTACCTCGCCTAGTACAACCTGAAATGCCTGCAGCGTTTGTTCCGTAATGTCCTGATAAAATATGCCATATGCGTTTCTGCGTATCGCAATATTTGCATTTTCAACGTACATACAAATCGGCATGGGATCACCAATGCAATGCGCCAAAACACAACTGCTATTAGAGAAAGGATGATAACTTGTCAAAAAGAGATCAAGCGTAGTTTCACTTGTACCTGTAACCCTAGTTGCTGATTCTATGGCAATAATGCAACCGTTCTGGACAAATGTATTTACAAACTCGCGCGTCATTGCATCTTCAAAACCCATATCAATATTCATGTCACCACCAGTAACTGCACATTTTCGGTTTTCACTGAAGAATGACAACAGATGATCCATAAATGTGAAAAAAGCATTCATCCTGCCATCAGGTGGTCGGTAACAAACAATAAATGCCGTATCATTGGTTTCAACACATAGCACCTCAATATTTTCATTCGTACACAGAAAAATTGCCACATAGATCACATGATATAGACTCATTTACCAAAAAGGAAACACCTCCTCCACGCCGTGATTCTCTGTTTAAATAGAAAGCTTTCTTATTAGGTAACTGAAAAATATTACTAGCGTCAGTGTACCACGTTGAAGTAAGCATAACTACATCGCACAAGTTACCTATTTCTGAAAAGAAGGTTTTCAGTTCTGTTTTATTAGTAGTAGATTGCACATTTAGCGGTATACAGCTTAATCCTTTGTACGCGTAGTGTGGAGAACCATTCGGTCTTTGTTTTATAGCCCAAGTGCATAATGATTCAATTGAGCTCAAAGATTTCTCTTATTAATGAGCTAGGACAGAAAGGTCGTTAGAACGTTTTACAACAACCGCAGCATCGACGCCATCTTTACGTACCAGGGCTTTCCCATTAGAACACCAAACACACCTATAGCCAAAACATTTAGCCGATTCTTTAGCGAAGTAGAGAAGCTTTCTTGTACGGAGCGTCAGGTTTTCAGCTATGTAAACCCTATCCTCACTGTTTCTCAGGTTTCGTTTGTTAGCGAGCAAAACATCGGCCAATTACTTGGTACAAAACGTACGATGATTCCTCGCGGTTTCCCGCGCTTTCCAGGTAAGCTATGCAGGGATACGACACCTTGCCTGCGCAATGCACAACGAAGCAACCTCTAATCTTTGGGCGACTCCATTTACTTTGCTCAACAGGTCTTCTCCGTCATCCTCAGTCACATCTTGAATTTCCAGATGTAACCGCCTGCTCCATCTCTCAAGACCCTATACATCAGATTCCAGCTGGGAAAGCTGCTGAAATGCGCCCTGCTTCTCAATTTTCTCCAACCGTCTCGTTTATATCTTTATCATGGGTATGCAGCCGCTGTTGAATAGCGTCGAAATGATCAGAAAAGACTTGAAGAGATTTTTCCATGCATGAAACTTGAGCCGGGAGCTCGAGAAGAGAACTTAGCTTGCGGTCAATTTCTACCAACTTAACAAAGATGTTGCTATCAGATGCCTGATTTGCAGAGAGAACATGGCTCTTTCCACCGACAGGCTTACAGAAGGAACATTTGCACGTTTTCAGTGATGTCGCACACTTGATATTAAACGGCTATTCAGATACTCTAGTACAATCCCCTACATTAAAAACAAACTCGCACTCAGAGCACGCGGTCAACATCGTCCAGCCAAACTCGGCAAGCACTACACTGGCCCATTACTTACGTTTTGCACAATACGAAAGGAAGAGACTGCGGCACTTCAAGATACACAAAACACGTTGAAATGTTCAACCGTTCTATACACTTTGACGACCGCAGCTGAGCAAGAAAGAAAAAAAAGAAGAAGAAAAGTGGGAAGGCAAACAACCATGGGAATTGCAGAAGAACTGTTAAGAAACGTGTGTGATGCGCTCCGCGGCTGCCGTTAAGTAGTGGGAAACGCACCACGAAATCAGCAAGATTGCTTATCCACGCCTGCAGGGGATGCACACGTCAGTGTCCAACTTCTTGCCGCGCCAATTTTAAAGAGGAAAGGCCTCTTTGGTTCGGGCGATGTATGCGGAGTTTGGCACACCAGAGTGGCAGTCCCGCAAACGTTGTATGCTCCGCATTTGCTTGTTAGTGCGTGGCGAAAACCTGGGCATTGTAGAAGAGGTCTTTGGAAACGTGTGCGATGCGCTCCACGGCTGCCGTCAAGTAACCGTTCTATCTGCGTCCCCACTGACCTCGCAGGTTAGTAGAAAGGGAAGCGCTGTAGTTTCTGCAATGCTTCTGAACAGGATCACGAATAATTACAGCTGTCAAACGGCTAATGTGGCGACGGCCAGGGAGCTCCAGAGGGTATTCTGCGCATTCGACGTGGTGCGGTAAAGACGAGTTTCTCACTTCGCCTTTCCTGTCTTACCCGCGCCTGTCATCTATATATAAGCTTGGAATCTCCACCCGACGCGGTGTGCGCGCGAGCAGCAGCCACAGCAGCCCACAGCAGCAGCCATAGAGGAGTGGGAAAGTCGAAGGAAGAGGCAAAAAAAGGTTCGGCAAAGAAAGGTTCGGCAAAGAAAGCGCGTTCGTATGGTCGGAGCATACGCCACAGCCGCATGTTGACAGCTAGAATGTCTCCAGAGGAGCGAAATATGTGCAGTAGTTTTGGTTGCACCACAGACACAAAAAAAAAAGATGAGGCCAGCCATCACGCCCTTCTCGACAGGCGCTGCTACGAATCCAGAGCAGCGTTCTGCATTGCACTGCTGGCCTGAGCAGCTGTGTACATGAAAACAAGCATTCCAGATGAGCAGCTGTGCGCACACCACATCGAGGTGAAAAATTCCGCTATTTGTACGATCTCACCTCACGAACCGTCGAGATGCGAATCCATGTAACGCCGCTGTCGTGTCGGCGCTCCTTGCGACCCCAGCCTAGAACTGCCGTGTATGTACACCAATTTTACGTCCGCGCAGCCAGGCGCCAGGTTTGCTTCTGCTGCGCAGCCGCATTTGGCTGACCCGTTATGTTGCGCCTACACTTATGTCACGCCCTCATATTTTTTTTACACCTCCCTAAGGGCTACAGTGAGATGTTAAGTGCTTCTGTTGCTTTCAATGATTGCTTTAACGTTAAAAGTTTCTATTGCTTTCGATGATTGACCAAGACCCATCAGCCGCAATGAAGAAAGAAGAGTAAAGAGATGTTCACTTCAATAGAGTAATAATTTCTTGAACCTAATCAGGCATCTGAAACTACAACGTCACTAGTGAGGACGGTCAGTTTTTGAATTTTCGTTAATGATCGTGGTACCCAGCAGCCTGCATTAACGATCATCCGAAAAACGAGAAGGGAGAATGGTTGCTTCGCGTTAAGATGCGTGATATCGACATAAAAATGACGAGGATCATCTCCAGATATTTTTTAGCATTTTATTTTCGGCGGACTATACAAATACACAAGCACTAGGTATTATCCTAAAGAAGCAGTTTTTTTCACGCGGTCCGTCCCATTATACTTGACTGCAAGACTCCTTATCGTAGGCGATAAATTCTACGTCGCAGTTCTTTCGGAATTGCTCGGTACGTTTACTTGGGACGTTGTCTTTAACTTCGTCCGTAGTCCATAGAATGCACTCTGTAAAAATAAATGAAGAAAGACGAAATTCCCAGTCACCGTTGTCTGCGTAAAAAAATGAAATCTACTGTATTATCCTAGAGGATTAGTACAGCTTGCACTTGGCATTCTTTCGTTTTAGGCCTTATCGTGCAGCTTGCTTTATAGGAACACGAAAAAGACAACTAAAGGATGTATACGGTGCTCAGTTGTTTTAGTTAGTTTAATGAAACAATTGACTTTCAAGAGAGCAGAAAAAGAACTTAGTACTTCTTTTCACAACAATGTAGACGGCATGGCAGCATGATATTACGGCAAATGTTTCCCTAAAATGTGCTCGAATATTTTCTCATTACTGACACTACTTTAAAAGCAAATGTTATTTCAGATAGTCAGATCCCTGCCGGGAATATTTAAAAGCAACTGCTTTATACCTTTCTATCAGGGCGCAATAGTAGAAAATCGTGAGGCTGCATTGTGCTCACACGTTCACATATGCTATGTATATATGGGGGTGCCTTTGTTAGCTGCACGAAAATTTTTAAAGAAGGCCCTGGCAGATAGTAGAGTTCTAATCCTTCAACCAAGTTACTCAATGAAGGTATCGAAATGCTTAGTTTAATATTTAGCATAGGTATGATAATCAAGTTGTTAATATTGTGGACCTGTATTGTACTTACAATGAGCAACGGCGAGTACATTGCCATTATTTCAGTAGTCAACAAAAAAATTGAAGATGTGCATGTTTAATAAATATTGCAAGAATAGAAGTGCACGACTGTAATGGTTTCACTGTCGAGGTGCCTTGCTTTGACGAATAGCCTCCTCAATTGGTGAAGTATTTAGATAAAAAGGCTATTACGTATGTTTGCTGGCTCAGGTTGGAATCCGCTTAGTCTCACTGGATAGTGCACATATTTGTTGTGGTGCACAATCCTAGCACCACAGGACGTGTGTTTACTATCCCTTTCTTTCTATTCAACAAGATAAGTGGATAGCAATGAAATGTAGCATGGTACGAACAGTTGTATTCGGGGCTCTTGAAGGACGCTACAATAATCCTTTATACACACATAATGAAGAAGGGTTATTATTTATCACGCTGGCTTAAGAATTTTAGATATGTCATATATGACTTGGAATGACAAAATCGACGCAAGAGAATGTCAGGATAGAAACTGCAGTTTTCCATCTAGGTTTTATTTATTTTGTTTTTTTGAGCCTGACTCATTCTTAGCTAGTACGCAGAGTAGAAAGTAAGGTTCCTTTTATTGATGTGATAACCTTTCGATGAGAAATAAATAGAGGAAACTTTTTTAGGTATTTCAATTCAAGCGAACAGACGGGGAAATTCCTGTAGCTTGTTTCACATATACAAATATCTCTGTAATCCACTCTTTTGCATAATTTTGTGGACCTAATTACACGTCTGCAATAGTGATGTAAAATAACTATCTATTCGGTCAAACATTGCGGGTTCCGTAGCAGAGAGTTCATGGAACATATTAATGTGTGTAGTAACAATTTTGGATGGCCATATGGATTAAACTTTAGTCACTATTCAGATTTTACATACACAGTGAGAACGGCATTCCTCCATTTTGTTTATAACTTAGCAACGCATAGCAGCTAGGCACACAAGAAAGGAAGTACTCACTATGACAAAATAGCTAACAGTGATAGCTCCTTAGGCTGATGATGTTCAGCCCCCACTAGACGAAAGCGTACGTTGCACTGCCCAGCTCAAAACAATAGATAGGAACAGTTTCCCGGCAAGTGTTCTAGGCTCCGTTTCCCGATTTCTGTGAAGACGGCCCTCGTATTGAGCGATGCAAGTGATGACGACTAACAAGGCACGATGTCGCTTCACATCTAGATGAGCACCGATAAGGTGAGGATAACATGTCGTTACTACGTGGCAGCGGTGAAGGCTACTTAAATAGGGGAAACGTAAGTAAACAGAAACAACACCTGAGGAAACAAATCACCAAGTAAAATTTTCCGTGGGGTCATACGCTAGGCCCCGTGCAAAAGTACTTCTAAGAGCACTATTCCAGTGCTTGAGAGAAGTTTGCAGAGGATGCGTTTGTAATATTTACAGATATTAGTGTCACAGCAACAAAGCTTCTAAATTTAAGACACACAGTCCGTATATCGGCCATTACATGTCGCCATAACATACAAATTCCTTACGTGTATTTCCGTTATATGGAATCTACAACACGGCGCAGGTCAGGTAGTCGGCATACATGGCTCTAGCTTCCTGCTTTTGACCGCCATCTGTAAAATTGTTGAATATGTTTAGGCTTGCAGTACGTCCTGTCTTACTCGGCACAAGAGATGATATTATAGCAAACACAGCTTCCGAAAAAAAAAATGTGGGGTCAAGATTGCTAATCCATAAAATAGAAAATAAAAAAAAGGAGACAGCTCTGAATATTGCAATTTCTGGTCGGATGTTTGTTCACTATGACTGTCAGTTCGTTTATGGTACCGTTTCAGTTATAATGAATGCCGACAGTCTCACAATTTACTAGTTAGAAAAGTCAAGTAAAATATTAAATGCGCAAAGAGCACATTCATAGTAATACAGCCTCCGAAATGAATATGCACTTTTTTGGCCTGTACACGGTGCGCTCGCAACATAAGGTCAGAACATACCCTTCTTGTGGAGTTCCTTGACGTCAGGACGCTGCTTCTTTGATGAGAACACTAATACGTGCATTTGATTTATTTCGGACTGGGTATTGTTGCTTTTGCAAAAGCAGTTGTGATTTTCCTTCGAACTAAAACACAATATGCCATTCCTTTTAGGTTGATAGGCGTCTGCTATGCAGTTTGTTTCCCTGACTCATTAACATAATCTTTAAAGTTAGGAGTTTTGTTTCCGTGGGTACTGTGGGACTTGTAATCGCTTGGAATATATTGGCATAGATAAAAAATGGGCGGAATAAAAAAAACATTTTGCTAAGTGTGAGTGTCACACATCTAACAACACTATCTCTGGACGAGGTCACGCCGATAAATACGATTCACCATGGTATATTTCACATATATACGAGCCACGTCTCAAGCTACACGTTAGGCATAGCTGCCCTATCTTTTATTGCGTGTATGTATGTTACGCATAGATGCAATTGAGAACGCCGACATAACTTTCTGCGAAGTATCATTAGGTGACCCTGCCTGGTTTATTAGGTTCAAATTCGGCAACACTTTCTGCACGTAGGCAAGACTGCAACGAGGTCGATGGCCTTTGATTTTTGTTCCAGTGCCACAGGTGCAGTCTTGCACCTGTTCTGCGCCGTGTAACTAATAGGGATGTCGCCCAGCGATGGTTCGTCCGCATCGGCACTTCACTGCGTTCCTGTTCCCCCGTGCAGTGATAATTTAGCACTGCAACAATACTCTGTCTTATACAGGCTCCACACTATAGCTGCAAGTGACCATGTTCCAACACTTGCTTGTCTCTTCGCAAACAGTTGTTATGATGCAATGTATTCAGGATCAGGGCTGTACCACTCACCACACTAAAATCGCTTTAACGAACAAGGCCACTTGAAACGAAATATATTTGAAAGCAGATTATTCAATCTGCGTTTCAGCATTTGTTTGTATCTAGCATAAGACCCATTCCTTTTTTCATGTTACAGCAAGCTGGAGATAGCCAATGACTTCAACAAACGCAGTTGTCGAAAATCATATAAATGCCAAATAACCATTGTACGGCGTATTAATTGTATACGGGAGTGCCCGGTGATATTACATATTTTACGTATTGGTTCTTAAATTTAACATACATGCCAGTCGCTGTGTAGCTTCCGTAATATTTTAGAATATCTTGAAATGGTGAGTTGTTTGTAAGTTAGCGCTCGATATATTTTCGAGAAGAGCGATTTATTCTTTGATCTAGATTGTATTGATTTCTGCTCTTTTTATTTACCTTTCACTCATGCGTCTAACCAACGGTTGCATTTCCATACCTTCATCACCTAAATGTAACTTGCTTACTACAAGCACCACTAATTTTATGCGCTTACTGACAGCTTCTGTGCCCCTGCTAAGGCAGCAACTTGTTCTTGTGTGGTCCCTCGTTAACTATTGTTAACCGCCGGCGCAAAGCGGCAATATTGCACAGAAGAGGAACGTTACACTACGCATAATGTTTCGCGTGCAATGCTATTACTTCCACATGCATTCAAGTAAGGTATTTTATAGTTACCGTCATCGATAGTGACGGATGCCTTGTCAGGTGCGTCTTCCTTCGCGAAATGGAAGACGCACCTTTAAGAGTGGAACGCTAAGCGTTCGAAGACCCTTTGGGGCTTTTCATGCTTCCCGGCAACTGCAGATTATGTAAACGTGACGTTTACCGAGAAACGCTGGCTGCGAACTCTATGCATGAAGGCAAGCTTTGTGGTATAAACGCGGGCTCTTGCGTAGGTCGATCTGTTATTTTTCGCACTTTTAATATTTCAGTCCGATAATCGATAACATAATAGAACGTCATGCGCTGTCATGGTTTTTTTTTCATTGCATTTGTTTGTGGGCTGCCGTTCTCGAAAGTCCGAGGAATATATATATTTTTTTAATTTATGGGTTTTACGTGCCAAAACCACTTTCTGATTATGAGGCACGCCGTAGTGGAGGACTCCGGAAATTTCGACCGCCTGGGGTTCTTTAACGTGCACCTAAATCTAAGCACACGGGTGTTTTCGCATTTCGCCCCCATCGAAATGCGGCCGCCGTGGCCGGGATTGGATCCCGCGACCTCGTGCTCAAAAGTCCGAGGGATAACTTTGTAAAGAATGAAAGACAAGGTATGAGCAACTTTAGTGGTATAGGAGTGGTTGGGGGTATGCGGTGTTCAAAATTTGGTTAGGAATTATTTTTGCCAAAACGACGCCCAGCGCCCACGCGGGACGCCGACGCCGGATTTTGTGCGACACGGGCTCCTCAACGCTATCGCATTAAAAAAATATATCTACAACGATTTCTCGTAGTGGCTTTCGCCATTTAAACCCGGTAGATCTTATCAGTTGCTGATTCAAGGTTTGATCATTTGAAAGAATAATTCATAAACGTTTACCAGCAATTTGTGCTTCGAAAAGTTTGGTTAGGTGTGCCAAGCTTTTGATTCGACGATTAATATATTGATGATTTGGAATTTCTTTCACCCTTGTTCGTGGTGCGCGCATTCTCAGGAATATATGCCGGAGAGTCCTCTGGTTCACAAGAATTGTTCATTTGCTGCCCTCCACAGTAAAATATTGTAGCGATAAGAACAAGAAAAAATAAATATTGCATAACAATATGGATGAAAAAAAAGTGTCATCCACCCACATTGTACAAAGATTTCACAAAGGAAACCCATACATTTTTGTGAAGAAAAGACGCGTATTTGAAGAAAAATTTGTGACGGTCCGGTATTTGAAACTAGGGCAAACGTCTTTCCTGGACGGTTGCTCTAGCTGCCCAAAGGCTAAATTAACGATAAATGAATGTACATGGACATTCAATACGGCAGATCAATTTTGTGGAAGCCCGCAAGCTGGAGTAAGGGTCATGTAACATGCTTTGTGTGTTGGCGTATTTGCTGCTGTGTTTGCAAAAAAGACCGAGATTTTTATTTCATGATTATTATTGAAGGCTAGCCGGAAAACCAGTGAACCGTGGATGATGGCCAGAAGTTTGATACACGAGACTACATAAATCTAGTTGTTTTTTACTTTTGTAGACGAGTTTATAGCCCTAAATTATGTCTGCCTTGCCTAGGCAAATGCATGCGTGGACGTTAGCTTACGCTAGGGAGACGGGACCACTTTTACAATTCGGTGCAGCGCCATGATTGTCATAAACGGCTCCCATGGGCACGTGTCGGCGGCACGAAACACATGCCGATATAGAACATGATCTGTCTTGCACCCTGCTCCAACAATTCCCTTACCCAAAGTGCTATCTCCGTGAGCTTTGGCGGCAGAACGCGAATAGCGGAGCGATAAAGCGGTGGTGGTAGCCGCAACATCCACGTTGGCAGACACCATGATGGTGAGTGAAACACATTTATATGGCGCAGCGTGCTCATGCACCGAATTCGAAGGAATAGAAATCCCATCTGCCTGTGTACCGTTGCGTTCTCGACGTGGGTCGAGTTGGGGCGAACGTTGGCTATAAATGCCATGCATTCCAGCGGCGCGGCACACTTGACTGGGCGCACTAATTAGCCAGTCCTCGGTGGTGTGCCAACTACGATGGACAATCCACGATCCTTATTAATCTGAGGCAGTGGCCCTTCAAGACTGTAGTACTACGGCCACAAACGGCAGCTTAACAGCGTTTTTCTCATATTCTGTAGTTCGGCGAAAAAGTTTCGCCCGTGGAAGAATTCCTTCTTTCCCGGTATTGAGAAAAGTATCTCCGCCGCTGTCGGACAGTCGATCTGCGAATTTGCGAACGAGGACCAGTATCCACAAAAAAGCTGATACGCTATAATTGCTTATAAGGGAAATCAACCAACACTTATGCTGTACATGGCATTAGTCAAGACAGCCGGTCAATGGCAAAGAGCACTTATGAACGAAAATGTTTGGGAATTCGGCCTCAGAAATTTAAGACAAGGCAGCGTAGGCGTATCTGCAATAACAGCTCAATCTGTTAATTAAATATTCCTCTGGAGATCAGCGAGGTTGAAAGCGCTCAGTATTAGTCACCTCTATTATGCATAACACCAGCTTTCCGTTATTATATTTCTTGACTTCTGAACTGTCACACTTAAAAAGTTGTCCAATTGTCTGTTCTCTGTACATACATGATAGACAAGTATAGAATAAAGCTGGGAAAAGTTCATAAGGCTCCACAATCTTGTAGTTCTGTAACCTTTAGAAATAATTTTAGTATTTTTTTGCTTAAGAGGTAATCTAAATGAAGCCAAATTTCCATGGTATTCGGTATATATCTTCCAGGAAATTTTACATATCTAAAGGTTGCCGCATTGTTATGTGTAAGCAGATCAAGGCGTCCTGCAGAGCAGTCATGGTAAGACATTGAAAATTTTTGGATTGACCATTCTGTCAATTGTCTGCTTGAGCGATTACTTAGTCTTCTATGGGTAAATTTTCATAACTCACGTCACATGGCCTTTGAGACCTTTGAGAACCCAGACGTAATCAGCAGTTGGTCTATCATTATCATATTTCGTTCGGACAGCGGTCAGACATTGGAGATCTCCATCATTGTCAGTGTCGAGAATGGCGACCCCGTAGGGGTGCTTCTCAAAAACCTCCAAAATAGTACAATGTCATGTAAATCATGGCCCATAAATATAGAAGAGGAAAAATGGAAACCACCCAACGGTCATACCTTGAGAACAGTATGATGAAAATTTAGGGTCAACAAATGTCCGATAGGTTAGGAACAGCATAACTGAGGGTCTTACTTCCATCCCTAAGCTTTGTTTCTTTGAGGAGCTCCTAACCAACGATGTAAATTATCCAACCGCAGATATCATATTTACTTCAATATAGTAATAGAAACTTATTTCTATATATCCAATAAGCATACTTGCGTAAAATAACGCTTTATTTTTTTCGAAGAATATACTATGACAAATATCATCTCTACATTTCATTTTCCCACATTAAATTACGGGACGTCTTATTAAGGGCAGTCTTCTTACGGTCAAATACGACACTAAAAAGACGTAGAATTTACAGCTCTAGCTGGGTTTCCACTTTCACCGGCTGCCTTCGCCACCGATCTGTATATTTTAGCGTCGCAATGAGTCAAATGACGCAGTACGGCCAATGTGTAGCCGCTGCATGAAGACGTGCGTGAGTGACGCGACTAACTGCCTTTTATTGAAAAAAAAATTTATTGGATTGAAAGCCGGGTGTCCTGGCGCGTCGGGTCGGATCGCGTAGTTTATTCACGCGACAGCGTTAAGAGCTCCGTATTGCAGAAAATCTGGCGTCGGCGTCAGTGTCCCACGTCAGCGTGCAGCTTAGGACATCATTTCGGCAAAAATATTTTTTACCACCCATACCCAGTCCCTCCGTGTGGCGGAGGGAAGCTACCGAATT
Source organism: Dermacentor variabilis (assembly GCF_050947875.1). Taxonomy (NCBI): domain Eukaryota; kingdom Metazoa; phylum Arthropoda; class Arachnida; order Ixodida; family Ixodidae; genus Dermacentor; species Dermacentor variabilis. The sequence goes on from NC_134569.1 coordinate 139,355,682, forward strand.
AATTGAATTTCTCAAGCTAGAATGTGTAGAAACATTTTTACGTACGACTTGCACACAATCTAGAGACGTGATATCTCGTGAGCATCTCGTGAGCAGAGACGTGAGTATCTCGGGGGCCATGGAGCGGCGCCAGGTTCCTTGCAGTACCTCCAGATTGCGCTCACCTACGCCGCATCGCGGGCCACGAAAGAAGCCGCATTTCTCCCAGGAAGCTCACCTTCGTGCACAGCGTTCGCGGCCAGCGCTTCCCGGGAAACATTACGGCTGCATGAGCTCCATTTGCTGGGAAGCGTGAGGAGCAGCCAGGGGCTTTTGAATGCTATCCCGTTCCACTCATGTTTGGGCTGCAGACAAGTGCTATGAAGCCGAAACCGGTTCTACGCAATTACCCCTAAATCACAACCTAGAACAGACACACTTCATGCCGGTCTATAGGAATCTCTTAACCCTACATAAATTCTAATTGAATAGCGTATAAGTTGCAATGGATACTTTGGTATTAAATAATTTTTATGCGCGCGTCACACTACTGTGGGACCACTTCGTGCGTCGCAACGCTTATTTGTACGGATCTATTACCTTTCTATCGCGTCACTCCCAATCTGTGTTCACGTTATCAAATCCCGTAACACAGTATCGGCGTTTTGTAGTTCTTTAGGCCCCATTTACGCCCTCGCTCAACGGTTCTCATGCGACATGTAACAAAACACTATGTTACAATTATGACATTTTCGATTATATTTACTTATCACGTGGCGTTATTGAAACAAAATTTATGGAGGACAGAAGAGCTGAGGCTATTACGCAATTCCCCCCCCCCCTTATACACATGTGGCTGATATTCTTTATTTTTTGTGCCTCAGTGCACTACATTGCCCTCTTCCTCTTTTTAACCCATTATGTCCCTTTATTGCGTAGCTTACTCGGCCGGAAACATCCCGCCCTGCACAGATGAATGCCGTTTTGACTTATGCGACGTTACAGCTGTAGAATGCTTGCGAGCACGTTTGTCATACGATAATACTAGGATCGGCGAACTTAGGTTTTCCATTAGATGTTTTCCGGAATAGGCTCATTCAAAAACCACACTAAATCTTTTGCAGTGACACATATTGAGAAATGTGTCAAGAAACAATATGATAATCTCGAGATATTATGTCCTAAAGTGTCGGATGAAATGCACTGGCGTTCTAGTTACCTTTCTCCTTCAAAGCATAAAAGATCGTTTTGTTAAAAAGGTAAATGGAACAATACTGAATTTCTACGGTGAGTTTGATGGCGCAAATCTCCAAACTAAACTCATTCTGGAAATTCATTCCAAGTGGAATCGCCTTAATAACTAACCTTCTACAATTCGTAGATTGGAGACGTGCATTAACTGTATCTGTGCGTAAATTGCATATGTGCAGTGTATATAAATTGCCTATGTGCAGTTTTTCCTGTCGTTCTACAATTTCGCATTGACATTTTTTATGTAAATGAAACATTTGAGACGTCTATTAATTAATTAATACTAATTCACTAATTAGGCGAAATGGAAAAAATATAGTATAACCAAGTGACGGGACAAATTACCTTAGTTCTGTGCAGCGATGTGGCATTTGCATGTTTTAAACTGGTTGAAGTTCGCTGGGACACCCTCAATATAAGTGTACACGTCAAGGTCACTATCAAGGGCACATAAACAGGCAGCAGAAGCATATGTACATAAAAACGCAAAATGGGGGAGGGGAGGAGAGAGAACCAAAAAAATCCTAACATTTTAAGAACTTGAGCTTAAGAGAAGTTGACAAAGAAAAAAAGTAAAACAGGGATAATACGTGCCTTCATTATATCTGCGACATCATCCTGTGTCTCCGTATTGGAATCACCGAAAACAGGCGCCGATGTGAACCAAAAGGCACAGATACACGCTACGAGTATGATATTTACTTGCTGCATATTGCCTCGACCTAGCGCCTTGTGTTTCTGACCCGAACCATACGCTACCCCCTTTTATATGAATGTGACACGGCACTTTCGAGGGTGTGTTTTTGACAAGTCTATGGCGGGTTGTGCATACCAGCGTTTAAGCATATTGCTCAAAGAGGAATTGCCAAGACTTTCTTTCCTTTTTCTTTGTGAGGATTTGTTCTAGCTGATCGGCCAGTTTCAACGTCAACGTCAGTTTCAATCTGGCCAATTATTTGTGCTATCAGGCGCCAGCACAACAATTTTATACATACAGTTTAGTAGACGCTCCAGCTTTTGCAACTGTCGTTTGTCCGTGCCGCGATCGAGGACTTTGTCATTCTGCGTATAAAACAATTCATTGCCTTTAGTCTTCTTTTCAGTGGCATCAAATTTTAGAATTCCTTACATGTAGTGACCAGTGTAATGCGGAAGCACAGTTCATGCCTGCTCTACCTTGTTCATTCAGAAAGTGACGTAGTAAAAAAAGTACGATTCCTGTGATAATCAAGATAGGGGTAACTCCTATATCCTTTCGGGCCCCGCAATAGTTGACAGTTAATTATAAAACTACATTAGAAGGTGCACAAAGGATAGAGAAAATAATAACGCCTGACTTCAGTCCTAATCATTACGAGCACACACGCTGTGAATATAATTGCAATGAGGCACACGAGCCAAGAAATAATTATGTGGATCCCATGTACTATGGGAATCCTTGTTATGACAAGCAGTTTGCACATATCAGGCCGTCTCGTACTGCTTGTGCTTATGCAAATTGTTACGAAATAGACCGGCATGTTTGTCTAGGGGGAGAAGTTGTGCTTGCAAGGCGAGCGGAATCACGCCAAGAGTATTTCGGTGACGGCGATGGTATGATGACTGCATTGTCGTACTCTGGCGACGAAAAGTTAGTACCTGTTCATCTGGAGAATAGACCGATCCGTATTTCGGTAGAATCTCTCACAGCATCTACGTAACGCTACACTTAAAAATGTTTTTCTTCACTTCATGGCAAATCTGCTTGTAACGTGTTACCAAACGCTTTTCCGTAAATAAAGAACGGTAAATAAGAACGGACAGCCGTAAGAGCGAGACCGTAATACAAAATCCGACTGCTTTCTTATTCAGAGAACGGAAGAGTCTGGATGGCGAATCTGTACTGTAACCGTTAAAGTACAGGTGCTTCCCTTATTGAGAAAACGAAACGAACTGTATACTGAGTCTGTACTACAACTGTTAAAATACAGGTGCTTCCTGTGTTCAGAAAACAAAATACTCTGCATGCTGAATCTGTACTACATCCATTAAAGTACAGGTGCTTACCGTATTTCGTCTTAGAGAGCATATCCATTGTATGGAAATGTACAATCTGGGACAAAAGTGCCCACGGCGCGTGAGCGTCACCTGAATTTTATTGGTGCGATACCTGCTGGGATCAGCCGCGCTAAAATCTGCGTTCGGAATGTGCATACGTGGGCCACAGTTTCCAGCGGTCTTGAAAGCAGAGACGCAATTTGGTCGACGCTCGCACTTTCAAGGTACTTTTGTGCGCGATAGTACATACTCTTTAATGAAAATGTCATGAAGGCAGGTCATGGCCGAAGCAGCAGTTCACCATTGAGAAAGTAGTCTTGCGAGCGCATTGACATAGCTGAAAAGATAAAACTTTTTGCACTTTGTGATATGAATGCATTGCGTAGCATATATGCAAAATAGTTCAAAATTTCAGTGCTAAATTTCTTTAGATCACATAAACAACTTTATTTTCTTCAAGACGATGAGCAAAACGTGAACAAGCTGAATGCAGAAGCCAACGTTTCGACAAGTGGACTTGTCTTCTTCAAGGCGACGTACGCTTTCCTCGCCACAGTATATATACTTGGGGTTCTTCTAAAAGGGAGAGGGTGTGAGGCGGGAGGGTGCGGAAACAAGGGAAGGTGTGTTACCGTGTCGAATTGAGAGTAAAGGAACGCGGTACACAAGGTCAAAGCCAGGGCCACCCCTCACCCCCCCCCCCCCCCGGGCTTTTAACGCACGCGTGTTAGCCGGCGTGGCAAGGACGTCCGACACGCAGGCTGAAAAAAAAAGGGGGGGGGGCGGAAGGAATGGAAAGGAAAAAAAGAAAAGAAAAAAAGGGGAGGGGGATACGCCAAGAAATCCAAGTGTTGTTGCCTGTATCTTGAAATTTAGCATAGCGAATAGATTCGAAAGCTCCCTTTGAAACGTTTATGCCTATTGGTTGCAATGTCTTGAACTTATGGATAAGGTATGATTCTCTGTATTTTCTTTATCGTTCAGAACGGAAATTTGACTGTAAGATGTAGAGTTTAAGTTCATCAAAGTTATGACCTGGTTGGTTCAAATGCTCGGCGAAGGCTTTGGGAAGCTCTTTAGCTGTGTCCGCGCGGTGTCCGTTTAATCTGACGTTCATTGATTGTCCTGTTTCAACGATATACTGTTTCTTACAGAAGGAACATTCAAGCATATAAATCACATCCGAACTTGTACAAGTGAAGCTAGATTTGACTTCATGTGTATAACTATTTGCGGTGCTTTTAATATTAATGTCACTTTGAAAGTGCCTGCAGGTTTTGCACCTAGGGCGACAACATGCTTTTATTACGGGGGAATGTTGTTGACTGACTTTTGCGAGCACTAACACGTTTTTAAAGTTCCTGTTTCGGCGATAGGTAACCCTAGGTGCATCCGGGCACGCTTTTCGCAGACGCTCGTTACTTGGTAATATTGAGTGGTATTTTCTTAGGATATGTTGTTTATTTTGGGAGTGCATTAGAATATTTTGTTATAAAGGCCGGCGGTCTGTCAGATTCTAGTGCGGGCTGTTTCTTCGCCAATTCCGACTGTCTCTCCAATCTCGACGCGGCATCATAAGCTCTATCGAGAGCAACTTGGGGATAGTTCCTTTCTGCTAGCGTTGTTTTAAGGTCATTTAGGTGGTGGATTTAATCGTGGTCTTCGCTGCAGATTCTTATACGTTTCGCTTGTCCGACTAAAATTGCTTGCTTGGAATGTCACGGGCGATGACTATTGTAGTCTAAATATTTCTGGCTATCTGTAGGCTTCCGGTAAAGTGTGGTTCTCAGTTTTCCGTTTTCTATGTAGACCGTCGTGTCCAGGAAGTTGATCTGACTAGGAGAGTGGTGAGCAGTAAATTTAATACCCTGGTGAAAGCGATTGAAATGGCTAATTATGTCGGTTAAGGCGCTTGCGCCGTGTTCCCATATTATAAATATGTCGTCAATGTAACGAAGATAGGTGTGGAGTTTTAAAGGGTAGGATTTCAGCAGGACTGCTTCAAGCTGTCCCATGAAAATGTTCGCATACGTGGAAGCGAATGACGTACCCATGCTAGTGCCGAAAATTTGCAGGTAGTGTATAGAATCGAATTCGAAATAGTTGAGCGTGAGAACTAACCTAAGGAGCGATAAGTAAAGTTAAGGAGCGTGCGTTTGGGGATTGATTGCGAGGGATCTAGAAACGCTTCAATTCCTTCACTCATGGTAATGTTGGTGTAAAGGGCAGAAACATCCAAAGTGACTAGAATAGCGCGGTCGGAAATCATTTGGTTGGCGTTGATGCCGTCGATAATTCGAAGGAAGTGCGGCGTGTCTTGAACGAAAGATGGGAGGGTGGTGGGTATGTTTGACAGGTGGTGATTTAAGAATTTAGATAATGACTCAGTAGGTGTGTTGCTATCAGACACAATAGGCCGACCTGGGATTTCTGCTCTAAATATTTCTTCCAACGGATCTTTATGTATTTTAGGAAGAAGACAAAAGCGGCCTGCTGTTTTGTTCTTGGGCATCATGAAGCGATATTCAGATTGCGTGATTTGTCCACTGGACAGGAGCTCGGCTATTGTGTTTATCACAATTTTGCTGTAATCTGAAGTTGGGTTATAGTCGAGTTTTCTGTAATGGGTGTGGTTGCTCAGTTGTTTAGAGGCCTCCTTGTACTTTTCTATAGGCCAGATTACGATACTGCCGCCTTTGTCTGCTGATTTTATTACAATATCATTCCTTTTCGCAAGTTCTTCAAGGATTTCGTGTTGAGCGGGGGTCAAATTTTTGCATTTCCGGCAATGCCGCGTTGACTAGAATTTCCTTTGATATCAGTTTTATGTATAAATCGAGGTCTGGGCACTGTTCGGTTTCCGGTGTCCACGTGCTAGGTGGTCTAAGAGAGTCTCTATCTTCTTTTGCTACATCTGGTCTATCGTAAAAGAACTCCTTGATGCGCATGCGTCGTGAAAACTCTGTCATATCTTTGTGGAGTTCGTATTCGTTTACTGCGTTGGTCGTCGGACAAAACTTTAGACCACGTTTCAGGAGATCAATCTCTTCGGGGCTTAGACTCTGGGATATTTCAACTACATTGCTCCAGTGCTCTGGATGCTCGCCTGTAGGACATAGGTATTTTGATACGCCTGTACATGGCTTCTCTAGCATGGTAAATCTGGCTAATGTGCAAATGACTAGAACTTTATAAGTGAAATTGGGATCATGCTCGCATTGGCCCCTGTTAGCATGAACGTTTGCTCAGCTGGGTCATTTCCGAAAGTAAACTGATTGTATGTTCCGCTCTGTGTTTGATAGTTCTTCCACATTGAACCGTCCACCCACAATGTAAAAAATGGGTAATGTAAAGCATGAATATTCATTTTCAATAAGCAACCATGTCACAACTCACCCGAATAGGTCTTGAACAAAGACCCACTATACGCAACGACCGCTAGCACTAAATTTCTCTGTCTGAGGTTTATGTTTCGCTTGTAAGAAAATTTTGTACGAATTGACTCATTAACTCCTTATGGGCTAATTTTGCCTACAGACAACGAACCACATCTTTTTTTTGTCTTACTGCGTTTCGATATTGAGTACAAAGTTTCTGACTAAATGTCTTTGACGAACACCGAAAGACAGGCATTAAACATCTTTGATTGGTTTAGAACAAAGGCTGAGGTAGGACAAGTTTGGCACTTGACTCGCTTTCATTATAAAGCACGGTCGGACGATTAAGACGAATGCACGATCTTCGGCCGCAGTGGTTTCAAGCACGTGATGTGAAGCAAATGGAACGTACATTTACGGTCCTTATGTGGCCAGAGTTGTCTGCACGAATTCCAGATGAATGCATAGGTAACTTCGGGTGAAGCCTAATTACATTTTTCTGCCAAGAGTTTCCCCAATATTGATGAAAATGTTTCCGCAAGACATTTTTCGCTTTTCGTTGAATATGCTTGTTCGTTACTTGTTTCGCAAGTTCTTTATGAAGAATGAATTTATTTTGGGCATTTATATGCACCGTCAATAAAGGATTAATGTGTTAAATGCCCATTTGTTGTCTAAGTAATCAAACCAAACAAAGCGAACATCTCACAGAATATATATATATCAAAGTGAGATTTCAGGATATTGGTTTTTAAGAGGAAGCTTTAGCTCGAGTGCTCCTATCTAAATACATGTAACAGGAGAATTCGTTTTTCCCGGGAACCACTGCACCAAATTTGACGAGGTTTGTTGCATTTAAAAGAAAAACTTAAAATCTAGTGACTGTTGGTTTCGAATTTTCGAGTTAGGTTTTCAATTTCTTATTAAAAATTGGCAAAAATCAAGAATTTTCAAAATATGAAAGTATCAAGTTTACAACTCTGTAAGTCAACAACGAAAAATGCTAATACAATTCTGTGAATTGTATCTAATAGCACATCTAAAGGGCACAAAATTGATATGGTACACATGAATATAAAAAAATTTGTAATAGGGAAATGCAACTTTTGCAGAACCCTTGTAACCAACGTAACAAATTCACGTTATATGTAAAATGACATATCGAATTTGTCCACTTTGGATGATCTAATGGATGCCGTTTACACAACCTCGATATCAGTTTTTTATGCAGAGCTACAAATTTGTAAACTTCGTGCTTCTATTTTTTTCAAACGATCAAATATTTGAAAATCTGTGAAGAAAATTCAAGCCCTACGTCGAAATGCCGCTTCCAACAGTCACTAGAATTTAACTTTTTCTCTCAAATGCAACAAATTTCATTAAAATCGGTCGAGGGATTATCTCATAAAAACGCTTTTGCGTTTTAAATGCATTTGAATAGGCCGCGTTGGAGTTGGGCCCGAACTAAAGCTTCCTCTTAATGCGATATGAACTTACTGGGACATTCAAACTGACTGCAACCAAATAAGTGAATTTTATTAGCCTGACGTTTCGGAGCCCATCCTACACCCTCTTCTGGGGATATTCTTCGGGCATGGCAGTGATGTGCAGCTTCTAAAGGGTCCTTCACGGTATTGTCCCCCTAAAGTAGGGGAGAGCACGGAAAATGGGTAGACATTTGACAAACGGGAAAGGGGGGAGGCGAAAGGCTGGGACGGCTGCAGCGGTGCTGGTCGGCTTTGATGACCGATGATGACGGAGCCTGACCCGTGAGAGTGCCGTTGAACGCAGGCGGGGGGGGGGGGGGGGGCATGGGGGAGCGCAGGCGTTTTGGTGTTGTTGACCTCAAGCGGAGATCGACCTGGCTGGGCGTCCTTTCTTCTTTTTGTCATGTCGCCAAGATCATGGATATACACAGAGGGTAGGTTGCCCTTCACGCCGTTTAGGTGCCGTGACTCCACTAGTAGCCTTTTTAGCGAGTTCGCCTCTGTTTGAATCATTTGGGTTTCTTAGAAAGAAGTTTTGGTGGTCGGCGTCTTCAGAATGTTCTGCGACGGCGCTGCGTATTGGGTTGAATGTCCTGGCGTCATTCTCGTGTTGTCTGACTCTTCCTTTTAGATTTTCGGTTTCCACCACGTACGACGCCGGACAGTCGGCACAGCTGATTTTGTAGACGACACCTTGAGCTTTTTGTTTTTGTGGACGATCATTTGATTTAGAGATGAGGATATTGAAAGTGTTTATCGGTTGGTGCGCAACTTTTTGGCCTTATTTTTTCAATATTCGGCTGAGAGCTTCGCTGGTATATTTTACGTATGGGATTGACTCTCGTTTCCAGGGTAGGGGAGAAATGATCGGGTGAAGGATCTAGTTGTTTGGATTCGAATAATCACTGCTGATTATATATTTCTTTGGCTTCTTCGACAGCCTGATGAAGCCGAAGGCTAGTGTAATGATCACGACCTTCAATGGCACCGAAAACGAGAGATAGCCGAAAACACACGACAATCATCGTACAACTCTGAAACTGCAAATGCTGGTGTCGAATGATCAGTGCTAGCGAAGCCATCCGTCTACACATGAATGAAGTCTTGATGCCTTGCGAACAAATATTGTTAAGCTGACTGCGCCATTGCGACTGCTGGCACTTCTCAAAGCGGGGACCTTCTATTGGTGTTTAACGGGCTGGCGATTCTAGAAGCCAGGCTGGGTGTAATTTAAATATAGATGCCAGAGAGTCGAATAGGAAGCTGCGATACGTACTGTTGGGAGAAAACATGTATCTGTGCTCCGGGCAACTCTCAATACGTTAATTGAGCCGTTGTGAAGGAGACCAATGAATAGTTCAAAACTGTGGCGGCAGCTCTTCACGCTCCGCTTTTTATTAAAGGTGGTCTTCTAGTGCTACTTCTATTGTTAATTATTTTTATGTTACTTGCGGAACTCACAGACATACGCGCGACTGTCAGTGGGTAGATATCTCGAATATATTAAGAACTGGTGCAGGATTGACAATATTTTGTAGCGTGAGAGCACTCTAGATGTGGAGTAGTAACGCTGATATTTCACGTCACTTCGTGCCCGCAATGCGACGAAGAACGGTAATCCTAGCAATGAATTGGCGTTCAAGGCCAGACACGATTTGGGTCCACGAAAGCTAACGGTTCTCGACGCACACCAAGTGAACCTCGTGACACCCACATTAACCTCGTCTGTCTGGAGAAGAAATCTGACACCGTTAATCTGTCGCGAGCTCGAAGCCATGTCTTTCGCTGTTCCTCGTTAGCATTGTCCAGACGATGCATGTTCTGTCCCACGTATACAGGGCATTGTCAGACAAGCGATAGAAAATTTAGGCCTCCCGTCTCTTTGCCCTATTCATGATGCCGCTCTCAGTCAGGACCGGCCCCGCCCAAACACTGGTTCCCCGTTTTCAGCAGTTGCAACTCGACATCGTAACCCGGTCGACTGCAGAAGACTAGACGATAGGTCATCTTGTGTCGATTGCGCTCGTGTTGGACATATCGCTCGCCATTGCCGCCGTCATCGGTCATCGCCCCTTAGGTGCAGCTTCCCGACCGACATTCCAGGTGAAGGTGCTCCCCGTTTCTCTGTGCGTCCTTCACCTACGAATACCGACGACATACCTCGGACCTGCCGAACTGGCCGGTCACCTTCGCCCCTAAGTCGTCGGTCTCGCTCGCCGCAGGCCCACAATTCTTCTTACCTCGCATTCGTGCCACAGGAAAACTAGTCGGGGCAGCTCCCGGAGGTGATACTGCATCAACGACCCGGCCGGCAATTCCTCTGATCACATTGCCTACCATTGGAAGTGTATTAGACGTTGAGGTGGATGTAGTCCCAGTCAAGTCCCTCGTCGACACCAATGCGCAGGTGTGTGTAACGAGTGCCTCCCTTCGCAAAAGACTCAGGAAGGTCCTCACGCCTGCCCCACCGTGCACAGTACGCGTTGCCGACGGCAGTACGCCACCGTTTATTGGCGTGTGTATAGCACGAATAACGACTGCCGGCCATTAAACCACCGTTTTATTTATTGTGCTAGAGAACCTGAATATCGGTCGGGACTTTCCTTCAACTCATTCTGCCCAAAGAAGCTGCGCTCCAGGCGTGCAGTTGGAGCTTCCTATTGACAGCTACTTTATTTGTGGTGTACATTATCCGTCCCTGTGTTCTGCCGAATTCACCCATTTGCCGGCTCAAGCGACTACTACTATACCTTTAACGCTCGACCATATGTTCCTGATGGCGACTACATCGTCTCGCCCCTTGTCGACGTTATTCTACAGCATGCCGTCGCGCTCCGAAGTACTGTTGTCAAAATTTTCGATAATTATACTAGCTTTCTAGTTCCCATCCTTGGGTCTGTTACACATGTTCTTCCCGGTAACATGACAGTGGCCCATCTGACACCTGTGCACGAGTACGAGATTTCTCCGCTCGCCCCCACTATTTCTGCCTCTGTCAGCCCTATCATCGCGTGTTCCCGCTCGTCTTCGTCACCCTACCTCGATGTCGATAAAATGGTCGATTCCGACCTCCCTCCACCTCAAACTGAAGACCTTAGGCGCATTCTGTTTAGTTACCGCAACACTTTTTATTTTGATGACCACCCACTCAGCCGAACAGCCGTAATCACTCATCGCACTCACACTGGCGACGTAGTCCCGTCCATCGCCGTCCCTACCACATGTCTTCTGCAGAGCGTAGCACCATTCAAAGCTAAATCGCGAAAATGCTGAAGAACCTTATCGAGCCTACCACTAGCCCTTGGGCCTCACCAGTTCTCCTGGTCAAGAAAAAAGAAAAGACAACTCATGGAGATTTTGTTTTGACTATCGCCATTTCAACAAGATCACCAAGAAGGATCTGTATCCATTGCCTCGTGTGGATGACGCACTCGAGGAGGGGCGAAATATTTTTTTTACCGACTGACCTCAGCTCGGGATACAGACAGGTCGCTGCTGATGAGAAGCATCACCAGAAGACAGCCTTTATTACGCTTGATGGACTTTTTTCAATTCAGAGTCATGCCCTTCTTGTTTTCCAATGCCCTAGCGATATTCGAAAGAATGATGAACACCCTTCACCTAGGCCTCAACTGGACCATCTGTCTGTGTTATCGAGATGACGTAATTCTTTTTTCTCCAACCTTTCAAACCCACATTCACTGTCTCGCGACTGTCCTTGCTGTGTTTAACGCTGCCAAACTTAGCTCACCTCTTCGAAGTGTCACTTCGGTCGTCGTGTAATAACCATTCTCGGGCACCTTGTAAACGCCAATGGAATTCAACCTTACCCGCACAAACTTTAAGCCATGACAGACATTGCAGTGTCGCTGCTCAAGTAAAGACGTGCGCAGCTTCATAGGCGCATGCTCGTACTTTCGTCGCTTTGTTCATAATTTCGCCCACATTGCGGGCCCTCTCGCCGAGATTTTGAAGAACGGCGTCGCTTTCGCAGGGCGAGAGCGGCAGGCCGAAGCCTTCACAGCACTCATCAGACTCTTGACGAGCTCTCCTATTTCATCCGATTTTCACCCTTCAGCATCCACTTAAACCCGTACATATACTAGTGGTCACGGCAATGACGCTGTTCTTGCCCAGGTTCAGCGTGGCAAAGAGTGTGTCATCGCATACGGAAACCGACTTCTTACGACGGCCGAGCGCAGCTATTCTATCACTGAGCGACACTGCCCAGTGCTGGTTTGGGCGTTAGCGAAGTATTGCCCGCACACTGTTGGTGGCCATTTCCACGTTATTGCCGACCAACATGCACTCTGCTTGCTCTCCTCGTTGAATGACCCCGTCTTGGGCGCTGGGCATTGCGCTTGTAAGAGTACTCTTTCTTTGTAGTGTAGAAATCTGGCCGTTTATGTCAGACTGAACAGAACGATTACCGACATGCTAGCTATGTACGTTTCTACGGACCAACAGGACTGGGACGTCCCTCTGACGTGTGTAACTTTCGCGTACAATTCGTCCCGCCATGACACTGCAGGTTACTCACTGTGTTATTTGCTGTTTGGTCGTGATACCGTTTTACCACTGGCCACGGTGCTTCCCCAAGTCACGTCCTCGCTGTGTTCAAAGTTCCGTTGAGGGAGTTGCTGAATTGCTGCCAATTTTGCCTTGCCAATTGCGCCGCGTACTCCTCTGCTTTCGCTGTGACTTCTGCGATCTTTATCTTTAGCTTCCTGTTGTATTTTTGTTTCTTCCACCTCTTGGTGAGCCCGCGTCTAGCTTCCCACAGCTTGAGCAGTCTGGCGTCTACCTCGGGCGTCTGCGTCGTTCGCGCGATCTCCCCCACGCTTTTCAACATAGCAATGATTGGCTTGGCAAAACAGTTAAATGAAATCGACGGCATACATCATGCCATGTATGCCGACGACATCACCATCTGGGTTAACACAGGCTCGCTCAGACAGAAAGAAGAGAAGTTACAAGAGGCAGCCACCTGCGTAGATGACTACGTCAGAGCAAGAGGGCTAGCCTGCTCCACTGAGAAGTCCGAGCTGCTGAGAGTTTGGAGAGGAAAGCAAAACCGCACAGTCCCCACCAGCGACGAGTTCAAGCTCAACGTCTACCTCGAGGGGAAGCTGATACCGAAAAAGACGCTCATCAGAATCCTGGGGATGTGGATACAGTCAAACCAACGCTGCACCCACACCCTCGCCCTACTCAAGGCATCCACCCTACAAGTGGCCCGCATGATCACGCGCATCTCACACAGACGCCACGGCATGCGAGAGGAGGACACACTCAAGCTGGTCAGAAGCTTGGTCGTCAGCCGAGTGGCATACACCCTTCCATACTACAATCCCATCAAGAGTGAGGTACAGCAGGCGGACGCGATTCTACGCAAAGCCTACAAAACCGCACTCCACCTTCCCCACAACACCTCAACCGAAAAGCTCCTAGCCTTAGGACTACACAACACCTTCGACGAATTGAAAGAGGCGCAACTAGTCTCCCAACAACGCAGACTACAGCAGGGAGCAGGGAGCTCAGCAGCAGGGAGCTCAGGGAGCTCAGCAGCAGCTCAGCAGGGAGCTCCTGAAGAAACTAGGCTGCGCCGATCAACTTCAAGAGATACAGAGGACCGAAACAATTCCGGACGAGTATCGCAACACACTAAAAGTAGCACCCATACCCCGGAACATGGATCCCAACCTACACAAAGCACGCAGAGAAGCGAGGGCTGAATACCTACAAAAGACACTAGCACCCCAAGAAACGACAGTATACGTGGACGCAGCCACGTACGCCAGAGCAGCGGGGCAGAGCAACAGCAACGCGGTAGCAACGGTGATTGATTCGAACCGACGCGAGATCACCAGCGCATCACTACAAGGCTGTACGATAGTCGAGGCTGAAGAAGCGGCCGTCGCTCTAGCGGCAGCGGAGGGATATCGGTCTAAACGGACTCTAACAATCCTTACAGACTCGCAAACAGCGTGCCGCAACTACCTACGCGGCAGAATAGGGCACGGAGCGCTCCGCATACTCCGCTCCGGAGACCCCATAACAGAACGACAAACAAAAGAAGAAGCAATTAGGCATACGATAGTATGGACGCCGGGACACACGGGAGTGGCAGGGAACCAAGAGGCGGACAGGATAGCTCGAGGGTACACTTATTACCGAGCATCCAACATAGGCGACCTCGAGGAGACCGAACCAGTACCCCAAGACTATTCGGCGATACTAAATTACTACAAGGGCTGCAGAAAGCGGTATCCACCACCGCACAACTCCCTTAGCAGAGAGGTCTCTGTCGCGTGGAGGCAGCTACAAACGGGCTCTTACCCGAACCTAAACGTACTCAGCAAAATTCATCCCACACAATACAATGACAAATGCCCCTGGTGCCAAGAAACACCCACGCTGTATCACATAACGTGGGCATGCCAGAAGATAGACGTGGTACCCGTTATACCAAACCCGAGTGCGGAGCAATGGGAGGGAGTGCTCTCCAGCGATCGCCAGGTCGACCAAGAAGGTGTGATTCGGCGAGCACAACTGGCAGCAGCATCCAGCGGAGCCCTGGACTAAGGGCAACCGACCGTTGTGCTAGAAGATGGACGATTCCATCTGAAGACCGCAGAAGAGTCTAGAGCTGATAAAGTTTTTCACTCACTCACTCACTCACACTCCCCAAGTCACACAGTCAAACACCGCTTATGCCAGCCATGCGATTTGTATGGCAGCACACGCTCGTCAGATTGATCGCACTCGCCTCACTGATTCCCAGGCTGCCTAGCCGTCCCGCCATAATACACACCAGAGTTACGTGCAGCATTTACCTGGTTCCCTCGTGCTCCTTTAGTCACCATCTCGCCGTGGAGCCTTATTTTAAAAACTTCTATTGCGATTTTCAGTTCCCTGCGAAATCCTGCAACAGCTGTCGGGTGGGACGAGCGAGATTATTCCCCAAGAGCCAGGCCCCTCGTCCGTAAATCCAAGCACCACGTTCCTTTGTAGGGCGATAATCACTTGCGCCGGGTCCGCGCTCCAACCTCGACGCCGTAGTGTAGCAATGCAGAACAAGACATGCGGATAAGAGACGATGACGAAGAAGCGTTGTTGCTGAGGCGCTTCGGCCGCCATGTTCTAGTGTCAGCTGGTGCCTTCAGCATTCGCCTTGCACAAACACTATTCGTGCTTGTCTGCACCTCGCAACAATATTTAGCACTTCGCTCTTTGGTTTTAACCTAACTCTCGCAGACCCCACTAGCAAGCTGTACGTAGCAAAATGCGAATGGACAGTCCTGCATGAAATGCTGGTTGCGCGATTTTTAATTTACAGCAGCATCATGTTCGTCAATGCCACAGGAACCTTGAGTGTTTGCCAACAATAACTCATCTGCCTTCGATCCATTATTACAAACGATAGCTCAATCACGAGCTGTCTTTCAGAAAACTTGCCTCACCGAAACCTGAAAGCATTTCTGCGGAAGGTGTTCAAATTGACTGTTGTGATTGCTCTTTGCACTATGGCAGATACGGTGCTATTGATGAAGAAAAGGAAAAAAAAACAACTTTGTTTTACTGAGCAACAGAAAAACAAATTTTTCGGGTCTTTCGACTCATTCATGAGAACACGCTCCGGCCTTGTGCCATAGAAGCCTCAATTTTCGTTAACTTCAGGCTCGCTATGACATCCCGCATGACGTATTTTGAGCCTTCACCCCGAGCTCTGTGTAAAACGTTTACAGCGAAACTGTTATCTACTCTTTGGACGGGATTTTTCATGTCCGCGTCCTTGGAAAAAATGGGGGCCGATCTTGAAGGTAGCGCAATGCCGGGCAGACCAGCGGCGGAGGTGAACCAGGCTTCCAGCACTCAGCAAAGTGAAGCGAAAAGTGAATAAATTTTTTTGGAATCATGTATGCAGCGTTCTGAACAGCTTTCGTTTGAATAAAGCCCAAGCACAAAACAAGCATTCGAAACACATATGTGATGATAATGATTGAGAAGAAATGGCGTGAAGCGAGAGGCCCGATTTTGATTAGTCATATCATAAGAGAACAAACACTGACACCATGGACAACATAGAGGAAACTACATGCGCCTAATAAATGAAATAAAGAAACGATAAATTAATGGACATGAAAGTGGATGCAAAAACAACTTGCCCAGGTGGGGAGCGATCCCATGCGAATGCAATGGTTCTGGATGTGTTACTGGGTTACGTGGTGCTGGGTTTAGAACTGTTAGGTCGTAAGTTCAAGTCCCAGTGAGATACTCTTTCTAATTTTTTTAGGTTTCCCCCCAAAAATTATGCGATTTTGGGCACCGAAAGCCCAATCTCATCATCAGGCACGCTATATTGGGGAAATCGGAAATTTAACACTTGCTGTCTTTTAACGCGCATTTAAACGTGAGTACAAGAATGTTCTAGCATTTCGCGCCCATCGAAATGCGGCCGCCATGGCCGGGATTCCTTTCCGCGACATCTTGCTTAACAGCGCAACACCATGGCCCCTGCGCAAGCATGCTGGTTCTTTTTACGTTTGCTTTTCTACTTTTGTTACGCTAAGATATGGACATAGCTGGAGAAGTATGGGAGAGGCCTTTGCCCTGCAGTAGGAGTAACCAGGTTGATAATGATGATGATGATGTACATAGCACGAAAGAACCCTCTGTCTTCTTTTTAATTGTATATTCATGAAGAACTACAGGATGTCAGACTTCATACCCCAGGCAGCAGAACGTCTGAGTACAGGGTGTCCCAAAATACCACAGACTGAAATTTCCTGTTGTGTTTTTCAACTGAAAAACTACCAGCATATATTGTATTCGCAGGCAAACGGAATAAATGTAACGTCATAAAATACGGCCAATTTCACTTGCCGGTCCTCCCGTTCGAAGGAAAGGAGAAAAAAAAAGCACAACGGGTGGTATTGCACTGTATATTACGCTTGACTTGCCATGACACTCTGAGTGAGCGCTATGAACAGCAAGAAAGTGGGCATAGACATATCCGGTCTACGTAATCCACAAAACGCTGCTTTCTGCGTTTAGACAGGACAGCAGTGAAGCTCACTGCAAACCAATTTAAACCTCGCTTCCGTCGGGATGTCCTTTATGGCAACGCTGCCCATAAGTTAGCGCTACCTTTTGTGCAGTGCTCTTGTGAAAATTGCACTTCCTATCATTCCAGGCTGGAATACCGTAGTCTAGACTCACAGCGGTTTTTCGCTTGTGCAAAATAACGACCTCAAGTAATGATCAATTTCCCTTTGCTCGACGGTTACTTCAAGTATGAGTTGTTAAGCGCCAATCAATAATTATGACTTGACCAAGCACGTCAAAAGATTTTACAGACATGCCATTCAAGGTTTTTTGATAAAATGGGTGCTGTATTCAAATTTGTCCATTAATAAATTTCATTATCCTATTTTTACATGGAATTCGGATGTAGAGCACGTAGAAACAACATAAATGAAGTGCAATGAAGAAACTTAGGTCTGTGTCTTCCAATATGCAACTTAACAGTATTCAGAAACAAAATTTAAGAATGAAAGGAAAGATTCTCGTCATCCACCGTCGTTGCTCAGTGGCTATGGTGTTTGGCTACTGAGCACGAGGTCGCGGGATTGAATCCCGGCCATGGCAGTCGCATTTCGATAGGGGCGAAAACACCCGTGTATTTAGATTTAGGCGCCCCGAGGTATTCCCCAGGTGGTCTAATCTTCTGGAGCCCTCCACTACGGCGTGCCTCAATAATCAGAAAGTGGTGTTGGCATGTACAACACGATAATTAATTTTTTTTAAATATTGTCATGAACACGTACGTGGCATAAATCTAAACAGTAAACGAATGGAGGTTTCACATAATTAAACCCTCCTTTTGTGGCTTCACTGTACATAAAGGTGGAGGACCATTTTTGCTTCCCTGAACATTCCTCCACCTTGTGCATTTCTGCAGAAATGATTTACCAGAGCCAACAGTCTTTGTACTTAGATTGTTTTTGGCACTTCGCATTTTATAGGATCTAAAAAGGCAGTGGCCCTGTGTTTATGTTTATTACCCTTACAAGAGAATGTACACATGGGATCCTATAAAGTAAAACTATTCAAATCTGTTTTTTATTTGAATATCCTAACGTCAAATCTACGTGACCACCGACGCTTACACCCGGTGGCAACCCGCAGCGTTTGAAAAGCCCAATCAAACGCGCTTCTCGTTTATAAGAAATCACTTTATTTTGCTGTCAAAGCGAATAGTATGCCTAATTTGAGCACTTTTCCTTATCCAATTTGGTGAGAAAAGGTGAGGAGCCCACTCAAGTGGAGAGAGTTTCGACGGCCGGAGCTAGCAAAGTAAAACTAGACAACCGGATCAGGAGGGTATTGCCGGCGTCAGCGATTGGTCCGCTTCCCCTTAATTAGCTTGCGGTAGCAGGTTGTAAATTGCGGTGGCGTGCAACGGAAGGTCAAACGTGCAGATAAAACGGATCCCGAGCAAAGCATTGTTGGCAGAGCAATGTCGTATAGGTGTCGAAAGGTCTGGATAACGTTCTACTGCCGTGCAAAATCTTTCATTGCATGCAAATATAACCATGCTCCGGCTCCTCCGAGTAGCCAGTGCCACAGCAATTTGCGTTCAGCCATCTTCTATTACTTTCGCAACGGGAAAGTCCCTGGCTATTCAGAAAGCTTTTCAGATTTGTTCGGCATATTACTGCCGCCTTAGCGCGTGCACATCACTTTCGTGTGATGAGTTTTGACGGTTTTGTGTCATCGCAGGTCAAATCGCGCCATTTACACTCAAAGCAAAAAAGGCGTCGCATGAGAAATTATTCCTTTTGTTCGGTCTAGTGATGCATAATCAGTGCACATATATCAAATTTGGCTTTTGACGGTTTTGGTGACGTTGCGTGACAGACAGACACAGTGGGTGGCGGCTCAAAAATTTTTTCGCCAGTCGTGGAGAGCTGATAGCAGAATTGTAATAACATAGTTTGGAAGGCCTTTACGTTATAGCACTCGTAGAAAGCCCCCGCCATGGTGGCATGGTGGCTTCGGCGTTGCGATGTGAAATTTAAGTGCGCGAAATCGAATACCGACCGCGGCGGCAGCATTTCGACGGGGTCGGTATGCAATAACACGCATGTATTCCGTATTGCGTGCGCCTTTTAAAAAAACCCCAGGTGGCCAAAACTAACCGAAAGCTCCCCGACTATGTCGTGCTCCTAGTCATATACTGGTCAAAAAGAAATTCGGCCAATTTCCCGCCGCAGCTTTCGAGTGGCGAAAGTTGCTCAGGAATGGAAAGTTAATGCGCGGCGCTACATCGACAAACGTCTTTCTCCTCACTGTGCCATAGAACTGCCCACTCGGTAGATTGACACAAAGAACTATTCGCTGCTGCAATCCATGCATGGATGACCTCGTAAATCGAGAGCACGGAATAACATCGTGGCGAAAGTGTGATACGGTGCCGTTGAAGTAAGTCATGTAAATTCAGAGCACTTAAATAGTTATGCCGCCATTCCTTTGAGCTTCCCATTAGGATCGTTGCCGTTCAACTGAAGCGCATATGGACGTTTTTGTCCAGTTTTCTCAATTAGCCATTGATCATTAGGAAAGCGACGAGAATGAACTACTCAAACATGGTCAGAGCACCCTGAAGCGACCAGTGGAATACTTGTAAATGCTTTACAGAATGTCCTGCTTTTTTCTGAAGTCAGAAGGCGAAATTGTTAATAACATCCGCAATTGCAAAGCAAAAAGTATGAACATTTTAAAACTTAAAACATAACGCTGCTTCATAAGTATCCATGATCGATGCATATTGCGCCTAGTTTTCGAACAGTCAGGGGCGTGCTGATCGAGCTCTTGAACCGTAGCATATATTTGCATCCTTATGGTTGTATCAGAGTACAACGGTTACGCGAAAAGAGAGCGAAACCTGGATTTTTCTCACTTTATTTATTTCATCTATTTGCTTACATAATGTCAAGGTCCGAGGGCATTACAGAGAGGACCGGAAAGTGCATATGTGGTCTTTGGCAATCTTCTTGAAATTAGTAGTGTCACAGATGGCAGCAGTGGAGGCGCGGACGTGGTTCAAGTCGTCGGCAGTGATGTTATAAACTATTGAACGTAATAGCTGGAGTTGCATGGTGGCACCCCCACTTTCATTTGGGGATCGATGCGAGGTAAAATGTAGGATGGGTGATGGAAGAATACGTCTTTTAGAATGGGATTAGTATAGTACGTTTTATTAAAGAGCTATAAGTGCATAAACTTACGACATACTGTAAGGTCTGGCAAACTGAGCGTCAGTTTTATTCATAATATACTTGCTTGACGTGCATAATTTGCTAAAGCGGAACGGATGGTCCTCTTCTGAAGTGCCTGAGCAAGGTTTGCTAGATTAGTTTGACCACGCCCCCAAATAGAGCAGGCATATTCGATCTTGGGACGTACCAATATTTCAAAAACTGCAGGTTGTGCAGGTTTGTAGACACCCTCCTTTGCGCGCTAGACATTCTGGGAATTGTTCTTCCCCCGTCTACTACTTTTGTGTGACATTGCCAGCGAACGTGTACGTACAACAATCCACTTCTGTCTGGGGTTGTAGAATCGAGCCCCGGTCTTGAGGACGGCCAGCCTAGCGACATCCTCGCCGCAATTACTGCTCTATCAACCAAGTCGCATAGTCGTCATGCTGAGCTGACCGATATGCTTACACTCGCGAAAAATAACCAAGAACAATTGGAGAGAAAGGTATCCGACATAGCCACCCGTCTCGCTGCTGTTGACTCCCTCGTTGAGTCCTTCGACGCATTGCACGGTATTACGAATTTATCGGGAATTATCAACGATGCCATCGATAATCAAGCTACTGCTTTGAATTCACGTTTTAATGAGCTCGAAGACAGATCGTGTAGGGACAACCTTAATTTGTATGACCTTGCACGCAACCCATCTGAAACATGGATATATTCTGAACATCATGTTCGCGAAGTTCTTTCTAGAACTTTGAATATTAGTTTCTCTGACCATGGCATCTCCCGTGCTCATATATTAGGCCAATACAACGCCAATTGACCACGACCCATTATGCCTAAATTCGCTTCACCAAACATAGGAAAAATATAATTTCTCAGCGCTCCCAATTCAGCTCAAGCCTCTCACTTGGTGAACATTTTTGTGGGGCTACGCCTCAATCGCGTAAGAAACTAGTTGAATTCGGAAATGCTTAGCGGCGAACAATTCATGCTCCGTTTCAATTAACTGTATATTAACAAGAAGTGCTACCTGTACTGTTATGTTGCCCGCCAAGTATGTGAAATAAATCCTTGGGATGGCAGGACTGCTAACCGTACTAACATATCCACTGCCGGTTCAAGAAATTCCCGAACACCACAGTTATAACCACCCCATGCTAATAAAGAAATATCGGTTTCCGTCCTGTATTCCAACCCACGTAGTGTATGCAATAAGCGCGATCTCCTGTCCGTCGTTATCAACACATGTGAAGCTGATATTGTGGTGCTGACCGAGACGTGGATTTCGAGTAAAATTACTGGCGGCGAAATAGTGGCATGTCAAAGTAGTTACGAATTCTTTCAATACGGTCGGGATCTGCGCACTGGTGACGGTGCACTGAGAGCGGTCCGTGTAGGGATTATCTGCAGCAACACAGCGCTTTCACCACCTCATGAATTAGTATGCACGCATATAGGCGTCGGCCACAGGGACTTCATTTTTTTCTGTGTTACCGCCCGCTGACTTCATTTAACACGTTTTTTCAGGCTTTCGATAGCAATCTGACAGCCAGGCTTTATGCTAGATTTGTGGTACCACATTCACAAGTGCGAAAGGTTGTCGACCCCGGTTATAGCATAGAACTGAGATTTCTCGAAGTTGAGGATTCATAGTTGTAAGAAAACCTATTTCTGGCCTAAGGATTGAAGCCAAAATCGCCATCTTTTTGTCGAGCTTCTCTACCATCCAAGCAAAGTGGGTTCCTAGCCAATTACAGTGTGTTGCACAATCGATGGACAATATAAAGGAAAGCAAAATTGATGATATTGTTCTGCTCAAATGTGCAAAGACGCTATGGGAACACTTTTTGTTCAGCTTGCTTTTATTGCCAAAACCAGGCTCCGTTCCTGATAACCACTGTGCAGATACAAACAAAAGTGACACTATTGCACCACGTCTTGGTTCTTTGCACAGCATGTGAGGACCGATAATCTGGTGAAGTTGTGCGCAAGTGAATCCATGCCTAATGGAATCCATACCATACTATAAAAATGTTTGTTTGCAAAACGTTGCTGCCTTATATGTGTTTGATAATAAGTCCACTTAGAATAGTCTTGCAAAGTTGGACTTATTATCAGATTGCTTTACGCACGGAACTGATTCTGTCCATTTGTAGCTTATTGTCTTTATCTTGAATGTATGATGCGCAAGTGGGCTTAAGGCTCTTTATGCTGCACAACTCTACTCGACTGTTCACGTGTAAGCTGCTGTGTGGTAATAATTTTTAAAATGAAACCTGACTAGGATATGTATTTTTTTATGGTGCGGCTTCTGCTTTCAGAAGAATTTCTATGCATTTTTTGCTTGTTCAAACACGTTTGTGTAAAGCTTCTGCCCCATCACAGCTAGGTCACTGCATCTTTGCAGGGCTTCTAGGATGGTGGGAAGCATACAAAATGACAAAAAGCTGATGATTATAAGCAATATTTCAAGCTTTTTCTTGGGCATAGATGAATATTATGCTGACCTTCTAGATTACTTTATTTAGCAACTAGCAATTATTTTTTTTCTCAATAAGTGTTCCAGAGCCCATATATATTGCAAATGATGAAGAGTGCCAGTGCTTTGCCTTTTGCGAGATAGTGTGCAATGTTTACTGAACGTCAAGCACGTACATGCCGACCATGATTAGCACTTTCTGCAAATTTGACTACTTATTTCGTGCTTGATCTAATATATAGACCAGTGCATTGTTTGGAGAAGTTTCTTCTCTTCTTGTGTGCCTCAATTTCAGGGTCCTTACAAGAGAATATACAAATTGTGAAAATTTGCACCTTTGTTTCTCTACTTGTGTTACACATTTATTTTGTTGTCGTCTGATTTGTAATTGAATCGTTAATTGCCTTAGCAAATGAGTAGGTTCGGCAACAATGCAGAAATTGTGTACTGTGTTCCTTTATGATGAATATATGATACTGCTGGTGCTTTGCCACTCGTTAAGCAATACTTTTCTTAAATTATGGGGTTGTACATATATTTGTGACCACATGTGCTCTTGGGTGATCAACGTCCATTTTTCTCTTTGAAAAGAGGGCAGATTTACTCTGGTCAGTAGACACCAAATTTCTTTCGTGTGAGACTTGTTCATTTTTCATTACATGCAAATACAGGATAAACATCCTTTGATATCAGCTAATATATGCCTCACAACAAAGAAATAATTATCATGGTTGTCATGGTATTGCTGTAGCATCAATAATTGCCTTTCGATCAACTTGTGCATGTTGTATGCAGATATGTAAGGAGATCTCATTACGAGTGACTGTAACCTCAGAGGATGTCAAATTAATAGCTTGCCCAATTATTTTTGAACCTTCGGGGCATACAACAGATTAGAGAGGGGCAGTATACTTAAATATAAAACCATGAAATCAGAATGCATGATACAACATACGTGCAACAAACCTCAACAACATCGCACGGTAAATGGTAAGCTAGTACACACTGAAGTAGATGAAAGCGTATGCACGCAAAAAAATGGTAATGTGTCTTGGAATATAGTTAGTGAGTGACCAGCAAAAACAATATGTGTATGTTTAGGCGACCAGCGAGGCAGGAGAATGGTGCCAGTCTTATGGAACATTTTGCAACAAAACTCTATTTATGTGGCAGTGTCGTGACAAGGAATGTGGTAAAATGAAAAAAAGTCGATTTGGTGCAATATGCTTTGAACATATCTGGGAGTGCAATATTGTTAAGTACATATTTTTGGGCTCTCTTCGTTTTATGCGCGAATTCTACATCGAAATGGCTTGTATATGAGCTCCAGGTGTAAAACAAGTTTAAAGTACCCTCTTGGTTATTATTTAGTGTTAGTGATAAACTTCACATGCCTTTTGTTTTCTGCTGTTTACATGTAATCTCGTGTTATCCTGTGTATGTTATGTTTTCATTATGAGCACTCCGAAGAAAAAAAAACGCGTAAAGGCCGTAACGCTCACCTTTATTACCTGGTGACAAAAAATTGTCTATACTGAAACAAGTGGAAGCAGCTAGTTTACTTATCCTGCACCAATTACTCTGCCCAGCTAAATCTGATGAAACGCATCGGCCATTAGCATCGTGCCTTTCTACCACATGTGCAGCTTTCAGTTAGTCAACCCGTGTACGCAGCGATACACCTTACAGTCATGCATACAATTCCTGATGGCTCACGAAAGGGCTTGGTGTGAACGCTAATGTGTTGCATTGGGTTTGGGTGACACAAGGCAGATAGAAGCATGACTTCCCCATTCAATATTTTTCTTCTTGGAGTGGAACGATTTTGCAGAAATTGATTACCATTGCAGGCTCTAGGTTCACTGCCCCATCGGTATCAAAAATTGTATCGCAGAACGTTTCTTCAGTTTGTTAAAATGGAATTTCTGTCATTCAAGTAGCGCCATCTTGATTAACCTGGATCAAGGGAAATTAATGATTTTTAGCTCATAACTGTTAAGTATCATCGTGTTCAAATAATTGAAGTATGAGTACTATATTTAGAACAGTAATTAGTATTAAATTAGGACACGCACCACTGCTAAAGAACTGTGAAAATATTAAATATCAACCATAATATTTGTTGCACTAAATACCTGAATATTTTTGTGCTACACGCATTTCTTTGCCTTTTGCTTCACAGCATAACTATTCTGTCTCTTTGCTTTCTTTAAAACGGGAGGAAGTAATTATCGCTATGACGTTGTGGTATTCATTCTATTATTCTATTATGTTTCATGTTCTGCTTCTTTGTGTTGCATTTGAGTGAGTACATCAAACAAAAGTAAAAACTACCGACTATCTTTAAGCAAACTTCAAACAACTCTAAAGACGAGATAGCCAACTTTCTATAAAGAAACTTTCTTCAAACGAAAGTAAGAACAGCGCTTACAAGCCTTCTTCAAAAAAACTTTCTTCAAACGAAAGTAAGAACAGAGCTTACCAACTTCATTTAAACTTTCTTTAAGGATATTTTCTTTAAACGAAAGTAAGACCAGAGCACACCAAGTTTCCATGTCTTAATAAAGAGTAAAATAGTATAGGATGTTGAAAAGCTTATAGGAAGTTGGAAAAAGCTATAAAGAAAGCAAAGATGTATCTTTGTATAGGTAGAAGTTATGGTAGTGGGCTGCTAAGGAGGTTGATGGACCATATCCCGGCCACGGCGGCCGTATTCTGATGGGAGCGAAATTAAAAGACTTCCGTATCCCACTGCTATGTTAAATATTCTCGTGGGGTCAAAATCAATCCGGAATTCCAGCAACGGCGTTCCTCATAGTAAAATCATGGTTCTGGCAGGTAACACCCCTGAATTCATTCATTCATTCATTCATTCATTCATTCATTCATTCATTCAGTCATTCATTCATTCATTCATTCACTCATCGATAACGTGACAAATGCTACACAAGAATTCACAAGATAAATAGCTCCGAAATGCCCGATACAACTGTGCTTCAA